>NW_012156398.1:311710-465494 GCF_000151545.1 Saprolegnia parasitica CBS 223.65 | reverse complement strand
ATGGCCACGCACGTGAGGTCGCGACGTGCCAAAGCTCCAAGACGATCTCACTGGCGCCCTTGGTAAACACGCGGCACGTCGTCGCCGAGACGCGGACGACCACCGACATGCGCTTCTTGGCCGAGCTGAACGTGATCATGTGGCCAATCTCGCCGCCCTTGCGCACGTCGGCGTAGGCGACGCCCATGTCGGCGGCAAACTGGAGCAGCGCGCACTCGGTCTTGTTGCCCGTGTGCTCGGGCTTGCCGCCCTCCTTGAGCGGCGGGAGGATCTCGGCCGTCGAGTTGAGGCAGATGCCGTCGCTCAAGATGGACGCAGTCTCGGTAGCCATGGCCGACTGGAGCTTCTTGGCGGACGAAAACTCCGAGCCGCCGACGTAGCTTTCGACGACGGTCATGCGGTTGGTCGTGAGCGTCCCCGTCTTGTCCGAGCAAATGGTGGTTGCCGAGCCCATGGTCTCGCACGCGTCGAGATGACGCACAAGGTTGTTGTCCAAGAGCATCTTCTTGACGGAGAAGGCAAGCGCGATGGTCACAGCGAGCGGGAGACCTTCGGGGATCGCGACGACGAGGACCGTGATGCCAATGATGAAGAAGCCAAGGTAGTCCGAGAGGTAGTCGTTGCTCCACGGCTTCCCGTCGGGCCCCGCAAACGTTTCGATCGAGAAGCGGACGACGAGCGCCAAGAAGACGATGAGGGCGGTCGCAAGACCGAGCTTCCCGATGAGCATCGTAAGCTGGTCCAGCTTGCCTTGCAGCGGCGAGACTACCACATCTTCGTCATGCTGCGCTGGCTCGCTGGGGGTCGATTTCTCACCAATGAGCGGCGTCTTCTCCGTAGGGGGGCCCGAAGGACTCGGGGGCTTGGCGCCCGACGAGGTGGACTTGCCCATGATGAGCTTGGAGATGATACCAGCTTGGGAGGATTCGCCAACGCAGAGCACGAGCATCTTGCCGACGCCCTCCATGACCTTGGTGCCCGAGAGCAGAAACGGAGCTTCCGTCGGGCTCTTGCGGAGGAGGAGCGACTCGCCCGTCATCGCGCTCTCGTCGAGTTTGAGGTCGTTCTCGTCAAAGACGAGGCCGTCCGCGGGCAGGATGTCACCGAGGTCAACGCGGACAATGTCGCCGACGAGGAGGTTGAACTTGCTCACTTCGGCAGGCACGCCGTTGCGAATGACCTTGATCTTCTCGTCTTCCTTGACCGCGTTGAGAGCGCGGAACTGCTTCTCCTTTTGGTAGTCGTTGATGGCCGTCACGAGCGTCACGATGAGGACGGCGAAGAGGATCGAGACGCCTTCGATCCACGCCGTGTTTGGCTCGTCGTCGTCACCGCTCGAGACCGTCCCGTTCTTGGGCACGGACGAGTGGTGCGGCGCGACAAGGCCGAGGACGAGCGAGAAGACGCCGGCCACGCTCAGGATGATGATCGTCAAGTCCTGGAACGCCTGCCACATGAGCTCGAGGATCGTGCTCGGCTTCTCGGGCTCAATGTAGTTCTTGCCGTACGTGGCTTCGCGCTGGCCAAGGTCGGCCGCGTTGGTGCTGTCGAGACCCGACTCGAGGGCGACGCCAAGCGACGACGCGACGCCTTCGACGCCGCCGAGCGCCGCCAGCGCGTCAGCCGCGCGCTCCTTGGGCGTCTCGACGAGGCGGATGAGGTCGCCAGTGAGCAGCTTCATGCGAATGGCAAGTTGCAGAATGAGAAGCTTCTTCCTCGACGAGACAGAAGGGCAAAACGCGGCCAGTCGCTTGACAGCCCGCCAAGATGAACAAAGGGTCCTTGACTCAGATTCGCAGGTTGTTGAAGGGGCCCGAGTTACAAATTATTTTGGCTGCCACGTGGTTTCGACGCTGCTGATGTGTACACGCCGGCGAATTAACCCTCTGCCTCTGTTGCTTGCTTCGACTACGATCGGAGATTGGAGCCCACAGAGGAGGCCTTGACCCTCATCGGGCAGACGAGAGCCCATCGAGACGGAACTGATCACGTGGCAGCCAAAAGTACCCGCCAAGTACCGAGTACGCGCGTCTGGGAATCTCGGCGGAAGAGACACGACCGTTGTCGGCACGGCCTATACGCTGCTTCCTTGTATGCCCACCCGAGTGGATCGCCAGTTGTCTCTCAACCACTCGTTTACTCTTCAACGTCCTGCTATTACTCCGGCAGAAGCAGTGCTTGTCGAGGTTCGACGCGTGCGGTCGTGGGCGTCCCAAGCTCGAGTGCATCTGGAGGGAATCTCCTATCATGGGTGGGTGTTGCTATCCCGGAGAGAGACCTGCACGTATGTACCCACCTCCATCTGCAGTGCGACGCTTCTCCCGGAAGGTCCGAGGAAGACGAACAGTGCCACGTTGCACTTGGGCGACGAGGATGGGTGCCAAAATAATTGGGTCGCTGGCTCTGCCCCATGGCTCTGCTCTTGGTTCACAGCGCCAAGCACCAAGCAGAAATTTGTTGGTTTTCTATTCCCACGTGTCATTACTACCACACGAGGTCATCGAGGTCGTCGTCTTCCAACGCGCAGGCGAGGACGGCGTCGAGGCTCGCCACGCTGGCAATGTCGCCCCGCAGCACATAGCCGAAGAGCGTGTGGCGTGAAAAGTGGTGTGGTGTCCAGGACAGAATCCGCGCCGCCGCTTGGCCCCAAAACACCCGCGTCGATGGTGTCACAGAGGCGGCGACGCGCGCCGGGAGCAGCTCGAGAAGGTCGGCGGCGGGTGCATCCACGGTCCCCGGCTCGATCGCATGCGCGCTCGTCGCTGCGACGGAGCCACTCTCAAAAATATTCGTAATGGCCGCTGTTCCGATGATGGCGGCGTCGATCCAAGTGTGGCCGGTCGCAGGCACACCGTGGCGCGCACATGCGCGCACCCACTCGGTCACATTGGCACCGGCGAGCACAACCGAGCGCGCGTACATCGGCGCCTCGAGCCATGTCGCGAGCGACCGCTGGAGGCCGAGCATGGCGCCTCGGACGTCGCCATTGCAGACCTCGTAGCGCGTCATGTGCTGCGCGACGGCGCGGCCAGAGTACGTGTCGAGCAGCTGCAGACGTACTAGTACGTCGCGGGACGTCGAGACCTCGGGCTCCTATTATGTCCAGCACATCGCATAGTACATGTGCGTGCGGCTTGGATTCGTACCGAGGGCAGACCATCTACGACGGCGACGAGGTCGACTGGTGGGAAGTTGCGGGACGGGTGCTGGGTCCACGGGCAAACAAGGGATCGCTTGCTGGTCGCATCATCGAGGATGCGGCGCGCGAGTGTCCCGTGAGCTACTTTACGGAGATCTGTCTTTTCTACCCAAATGAACATGGGAGCTTGGAGTACCAGGCGCAGCGATCGACGACACGTCGACAGCTTGCAGGAGCAAGAGAAGGGCGTAGGGATCGTCGCAGTGTCCCAAAGCAACCGGCGACGAGACCACCGTCACAAAGGCCTCGAGCGGTAGCACGCGCCGCACCCACGAGAAAAGCGTCTTCCAGTCCGTACCCGGCGCCTCGTACCGCCGCAGCACCATGCGCTTCCCTCTGTCGAGGAGCGCTGCGTCGACCACCGAGATGCGACCCATATCGTCGTCCGTCGTCGTCAGCGCAAGGCAATAGCGCCAGGCAGTATCACTTTCGTCGTCGTCGTCGCCGTCGTCCGTCGTTGTCCTCGTTGTCGTCGTCGTCGTCTCGCTGAGGGTTTGCAGCACCGCGTGAACGTTGGCAAGCGTCATACCTACGTCAGTACCGCAAGATACCTCAGCGCTCGCATTTGGCTTGGGTGCTGCACCCTATCCTACATATCGGACGAGAGAAGTACCTTTCTTGGGGTCGGTGCGGACAAAGTGGCTTGCCTCGAGCGCCAGCGGGAGGTCGTCGATCGCGACCCAGCGCGCCGGTGGCGATGGCATGGCCGCAAGATACGCTGTGATTTCGTCGACGCGATCCGCGCCCATCGGCGTGACGCCCAGCACGCGGTGCAGCGGCACCTGCAGGGCCGCCAGTGCGTGCCAGAGCATCGCCAACTGCTTCGGATGCGCGCGCCACGTGCTCGAGATGACGAGCCGCGCGTCCGAATTCGACAAGAGACGCGCGACGCGGCGAACGAGCGTCGCTTCGAGGAGGCACGGGCCATCGAGGCGGTTCAAGACGCCGTCGACGTCGAGGAAGATGACCGAGACCATGCCAATCTGATTGGTTCAGACACACGAGCGGCGATCATCACTCTGGTGCAATCCACGCCGCTGTGTCCTCATCATCAGTCCGCAGCGCCACGGAGAGTGCCCGAGGAGTGTCCATGAAGACCTGCATTCCAGAGCCTCGTCCTCGTCGCATGGCCATCGACACGGTACTACCTATTGGTCTCCTCTCTCGTGCATACATACTGCTACATATTTGATTGTCTTCCTCCACTTTGACCAGCATATTGCCAACGCTGTGGCGGCAATGGCCTGTGGGGTGCTGCAGCATGTGCCATGACGCCACCCACCTCGTCCTCGTGGGCGGCTCGTTGAAGACGAAGACGCGCAACTCTCGTTTGGCATACTATGGCTCCGTGGTTTGCATTTAATTTTGCGTCGGCGTTTGAGTCATGTATTTTTTACATTTTAAATACACTGCATTAATACAAGGGCCATTATATTTATTTAATATGACACTGACACAGATTGAGAAAGGGTCGATTGAAGGGCGATGCCCAGATAAATACAAATATCAAGTTCTTTTTATTTTTCACCATTGGCCGAGGTATTATAATAATGCGCAGTCGAACCATCGAACTATTTTTCAAATAATAAGATGTTTGTATGTAATAGAATACCTTGTGGCTTGGAACGCTGCGGCGCCGAGGAATATTAAAATGGAAGGATTTGATATCGCCGCACGTCGACCGGCCAGAAGCGAAATCGCCCATTTCCAAGCAGCCAACAGCATGTGGATGCAGCAGTCGATGGAAGGTGGCCGGAACCACCAGCAAGGTGGCGGTGGCTACGGCGGCAGCAGCTCGAGCAGCTTCGGCCGCCCCAAGCAGGACGACGCCGACTGGAAGAGCCGCATCGTCGGCAGCGGCCAATGGCTCGGCGAAAAGGTCATGTCGCTCGCGACGGGCAGCTCGACGAACGACAACAACTCGGGCATGCGCTCGCACAACGACGGCCGCGCCAACTGGATGGCCGAGATCCGCAGTAACACAGGCTCCAACCAAGGCTACAATGGCGGCGGCTACAGTGGCGGCGGCGGCTACAACGCTGGCGGCTATCAGAACGACTTTGCCACGGAGCGACCGGGATCGTACGCCGACAGCCGGCCATACAGCAGCAACCACAACAGTAGCAGCAACACGGCGCCGTACTCAGACTCGAACTATCGGTCTCAAATGCAGTCGTACTCGTACGACAACAAGTCGTCCAAGAAGAAGTCGAGCAGCAGCAACAACAAGAAGCACCGCAAAAAGGCCAAGGAGTCGAGCTCAAGCGATGACAGCTCGGACGACAGCTCTGCGTCGTCGGATGCGTCGTCCGCCTCGTCCAGCGACGCCAAGGTCAAGTCCAAGAAGAAGCCAGCGTTGAAGAAGAAGGCATCGAAGCGCGTTGAAGTTGTCGCGTCCGAAGGCGAGTCGACCGAATCGGCGCCAGAGACCAAGGCGTCGAAGAAAACCAAGGCGAAGCGCGTGGGCGTCAAGTCGAAGGCGTCAAACGGCAACAACTACGCCTACTCGCTCGACACGTCCAAGGTCGCCGCCGCCGCGTCGGAGGAGCCTGCGAAGGGCAAGAAGGCGGGCAAAAGAGCAAGAAGGCCGACGCCGCGCCGGTGGTCGACCTTCTCGGCGTCGAGTCGCTGTCGATCTCGAGCGCACCCGTGTCGTCGACCGCTTTCGCACCGGCCGTCCATGTCTCGACGATTGACCGTATGCCACACATTGCCAGAATGCAGGAACTCGACATCTCATATCTTATTGTAGAACTTGCTGGCCTTCGTTTGACATGCCCGCGCAGCCCATCGAGCCGTCTTTCATGGGCCAGCAGCAGCCCTTGATGGGCCAGCAGCAGCCTCTGATGGGCCAACACCAGCCTTCGTTCCCGGGACAGCCTCTCATGCAGCAGCAGCAGCAGCCTCTCTCGGGCCACTACACGCAGCCCCAACAACAACAGCCGCTTGCCAAGAAGTCTGGCTTTGTCGTCCCGGGCTCGGACCTCGTCGACTTGCGCACTGAGTCGGAGGTCTCGAAGGCCAAGGTGGCGTCGGACCCGCGGTCGCTCAACGAACTGCAAAAGATGAACCACAACCCGCCGCCGCAGCCCGTGATGCCACCGCCGCAGACATCGCAAATGCATCCAGGCATGCTCCAGCCGCACATGATGCAAATGCAGCCGCCGAGCGGGATGTACATGCAGCCGCCGATGTACGCTGGGTACCCTCCGCAGCAGCACGACCAGCAGCGCCACATGATGCTCCTCATGCAGCAGCAGCAGCAACATCAACCGACGCACATGGCGCCCGGGTTCTTTTAAAATTGACTAATACTATGTGGACACCTAAAAGTGTGCAAACGTCATAATAGGTTAGAGTACTAGCCAATCGGCTCGAGCGTCGTGGCTGTTATACTGTCTACGATCGTCTTGCCATGGGGATCCGACGAGCTGTGTTCCATGCCTCGTCGCTTGGCTTTGGCGGCCGTGCCCGCGCGGTCGTCCATCGGATGGATGGGCGGTGGTCGCTCGTCGCGGCGCGGCCGTCCCAGCTTGTCGGTCGCCGCCGTTGGTTTCGGAGATTTCGGACACACGGAGAGCGGCGAATGCGTCGGCGGCATGCGCTTCGCCGAGTGCGTTGGCGTCAAGCAGTTGATGGCCTTCTCGGCGGGCGTCACTTTCGGCATCACCAGCGCGTTCGTGTTGAGCGCCGGGATCGTCACGGGGGTCGTGGACGCCGGCCGCGGCGACCGCGTGTGGTGCGGCGGCTTGGCGTCGCCCGTGCGCAACGTGCGGCCGCCCCGGTGGTGCCCCGCCGCGTGCGGCGTCATGACGAGCGTCGACGACGGCGGTGTGCTCAACCCGCTTAAAGTCGGCACGAGCGGGTTGGACGTCGTGCGCACTGCGGCTTTCGGCAGCTTGTTGCTCTCGTCGACGCTGCTGCTCTCGTCGGCGGTCGTCGTGCATGGAGTAGTCTGTGGTATTGCGGCGTCGGTTGTCGGCTTGGCGATCTGCAGCGTGAATGCCTCGGCGTCGTCGTCGTCGTCGCCGTCTTTGGAAGGCGACGCCGCCATGAGACTCTCCATGCTCGAGTAGCTCGCCTTCCCGCGCAGCCACGGGTGCGAGAAGATCTCGGGGATCGTTGCCCGCTCGACCGGGTCCGGTTGCAGCATGCGCGTGATCAAATCTACGCGCGTTGCGTCGCTGGCATCGAACCTCCAGGACATCATGACGCGCACCCGTCACTTCGGGACTGAGCGTCTCGTCGAGCTTGTACTGCGCGCGCATGATGCGGTTGCGAATGACATTTTCGCGCGGTCGGTTGGTGCCCCTGAGGTCCGAGCCCTCGAACGGCAGGCGGCCGCACACGATCGCAAACAAGATCACGCCCAGACTCCACACGTCCAGCGGCGGTCCTTCGACAGCATGTCTAGAGGATGGAAGAGGTATCGGGACGCGCACCTGCGTTGGACGTGCCGCGAAACACCTCGGGCGGGAGGTACGAGATGGACCCGCACGTCGTTTTGGCCATCGCACCTAGAGAGCCGTGACGAGAAGAAAATGGGCCACGGAATCTATCTACCCGGTCGGTAAAAGTCGCTCAAGCCAAAGTCGGCAATCTTGACGCTGTTGAGGTCGCTCTTGCTACACAAACGACGTCATGAGCGCGGACTTCACAGCAGGTCTTAGCAACTTTTGTAGTAGAATGTTCTCAAGCTTGAGATCGCGGTGGCAAATGTGTTGGTTGTGCGCATACCCGACGCCCGATAGGATCTGGGAGAAGACGAGCGCGCCCTCTTCCTCGACGAGGCCAGCGCCGCTCGGGAGGTGCACGAGGTGATGGTACAGGTCGCCACTACGCCACCCAAAGCAGCGATTTTATGACGGCCTCCATTCGCGTACGTCGACGCACCCGTCGAGGAGCTCGAACACGAGCACGACGTGGTTGGGCTCGTTAAATACGCGGATGAGCTTGATGATGCTCGGGTGGTTGAGCGCCTGCATGCGCATGAGCTATGATAGGAATGAGACGACGGTACCGTGAGGCACTGGATCTCGGTCGTCGTGCGCTCCACGTCGCCTAGCGACCCCATCTCGCTCTTCTACATGGATCGGGTGTTGAGAGGAAGGAGCAAAGGCAAGCTGGCAAGTACGAGGATGAATTTGAGCGCGACTTTCTCGTTCGTGAGCTGGTGGACGCCGAGGCGGACCTCGCCAAAGCCGCCGCGACCGAGCAGCGTCGTGACGCGGTACCCGCCAACGACGCCGCCGCTGCCAATGTTGTCGACGCTGCTGGCCTCGGCTTCGGTTTGGCCCGGAATCTGGAACGGCGCGCCCGTCGAGAAGAAGAGCATGTCGCCTTCCTCAATGCACATGAGGTCGTCGACCTCGACGCCTACGACAGTCGACGTGACTGCGGTTGCAATGCTTTTTTTCCGCACCGTCCGAGTTGAAGACGCGCGACGCCATCGGGACCATCTCGAGGCGCTGCGAGCACGAGCAGAGAAAGTCGTCCCATGTCCAGTGGGGCTGCACAAAGAGCGCTACGCTCCATGTGCGATCAACGAGACGACGAAGATGAAGCGCGTACTCTTGTGGTTCTCAAAGCACCCGTTCTTGTAGGCCTTGATGGGCCGGCCCTGGACGTCGTGCTCGTTGAAGCCGTCGTCAAAGTCGCCCATCGCCGGCGATAAATTTACACTGCGACCGGTTCAGAGCTATTTCCAATGCATGGAAACGAACGAACGAACGAAACAACAACAACAACGGCAACACCCTCCTGCTGTATGTCTTCTCCGCCGACCGCAAGATGCAGCAAGATGTCTCTGCATTATGCCTAGTAGGCGAGCAACCTAGTTGGCCTTGTTGACACCGTCGACGCGCTTGCCCTTGGCCTCGCCGTCGTCGCTGTCGTCGCCGCTCGCATCCTCGTCGTCGTCGTCGTCGTTGCCGCCGCCTTGTTGGCGTTCCTTGAGGAGCGCTTCGGCCTCGCGCAGCCGGTCTTGGTGCGAGACCGGGTACTCTTCGTCGCCCATGCAGTAGTCGAGGAGTGCGACGAGGATCGCGACAATGATGGCGAGCGCGATGATGCCCGCGAGGACGGCCCAGAGCGTGTGCTCGGCCGCCCACTCGAGGAGACCGTCGACGAGCTGCCCCGCGAGCGACTCGTCGGGAATGGCCCCGATCGTCTCGGCCTTGCTGTAGCCCGACGCGATAAACGCCGTAAAACTATGACACGACGTCGTCACGACAGACAGCGCATGCGGCATTTACCCCTCGAGCGTGCGCGCGCCTTCGTACTTATACACTTGGCCGTTCTTGATGAAGAAGAGCGTCGGGTACCCGTTGACGCTAAAACGCGAGCAGACGCGGCGGTACTTGGTGCAGTCGATCTACGCGCGGCATAAGAAAGATGGACGGTGGACAATAAGATAGTCGTATACCTTGCCCACTTGGGCCGTGCTGCCACTCTCCTTGAGCGTCGCGCTGAGCTTGTCCCACATGGGCGCCTAGAGCCCACTTCATTAGGCACGACCGAGGTTGATGCGGACGTACGAGGCGCTTGCAGTGGCCGCACCACGGCGCGTAAAACTTGAGGAGCCACGGCTCCGACTTGTCGTGCACGAGTTCGTCAAACGACGTGGTCGAGAGCGACACGACGAGGCTGTTCTTCTCGGCGTCGGCCATTTCCTTTTCCATTTGGATATGGCGCGCTTCTACTTGCATTGTCAACAACATACACATTGTGGTCCGCGGATCGTGCAACGCACCGAATTGGCTCTGGGACAAGATCTCTTCGCCGCCGACGCTCTAAGAAAACGCGTGAGCGCAATCGAGATAGACCATGCCGCACCTTGTAGCCGCCCGTGACAAAGTCCACAAAGTGCTGGCTGTCGCGTTGACCCATGTAGTCGAACGAGTGCTTGTTTGCGATCGCCTTGATCGTCGGGTACGACTTGACCTCGAAGCGCATGCACACGGTCTTGTGCACGGTGCAGTCAATCTTGCCAATGTGAATGTCCTTGCCCTACAGCGCGCTCAAGTCAGATGGCGGAATCGGTATGCCAGCGACAAACCTGGATCGCCGCATCCGACGGGAGCTTGTCAAAGGTCGGCGCCAGCGACTTGCAATGGCCGCACCACGGCGCGTAGAACTTGATGAGCCACACACCGTCAGCCGTGCGCGCATCAAAGTTGTCGGCGGTTAGCACCTCGGCGCCGCCATTGCATGCGTCGCATGCGTCGGCCATGCCCACCAAGGCCATCAGAAGTACCGAGATCAGGATTGCCGCACGTCCGAGCATCTTGGTTTGCCTGCCTCAAATCCTGAATGAGGCTCCACAGAAGGTTCGATGCCTTATTTCAGGGCAACACTAAAGTCCATGTCCTTCCGGAATTTAAAAAAGATATTATAAGTATTACATACCAATATTAAGATATGATCGTCAAATCTTTCTTGACATCGACACCAGAGCTTTCCGGAAGGCTGTGGCCAGCCCTGCTTCTATTTGCACGCAACTTGGGCGTGGTGCAGGTGCAAGGGCGAAGGCGCATTGTCCAGGCTTAGACCATTGTGTCGCTCTGTCTGCAGTCAGCAGTGTGTATCAGCTCCATGAATACCTTTGTGGACAGCAATCGTCCAACTCGGCTGCATACACCTTGTTTGACCGTAGTTAGCTGGGTGTTTTTAACGTGGTGTGTTGGCTTCCATTGCCAGTTTCAAACCCGATCCAGAAAGATGGACGAGGAGCGGACAGCACTGCTCTACGCAGTAAGCGCCATCTGCGACGCCAGCGCGACGCAGGACTACATGGACGTCGAGCGTGGGCTCAAGGCCAAGGCGCGGCCCAGTGCATCCAAGGAGACGCTGCAGATCCTCACGGACGTCGTGCTCAAGCAGATCGACCTCGTCGCCGTGGACCTCCAGCAGTTTGCGCAGCACGCTGGCCGCAAAAAGATCTCGGCCGAAGACGTGCTCTTGTGCGCTCGGCGGCAGCCCGACCTCGCCAAGACGCTGCAAGACTACCATCGCGCCCACTTTCTCGGCGGCGGCAGCTCGACGCGGAAGCGGAAGGACCGAGCATGATACGAGACGAAAACAATATGTGTTAAATAAGAACCGCCCTCGCGCTAGCTAATCGTGCACCCGTAGCAGAAGGACGCTTGGCAGAGCTTGTCGGGGCTCCGTGCCTGGAGCGCTTCAGGAAACAGCGTCGATGGCGCCTTCGTCTTCTCCGAGACGACGCTGTTGCCTTCCTGGTCGTCCTCGGGCGTGATCGTCGGCTGCGACGACATGGTCATCGTCGCCGAGAAGAGCTCAAACTCGGTCGTCGGCGACAAGAGCGAGATGCGCCCACCATCCTTCCGCCGGTATGGGTTGTCGCTCGCGGCCGAGAGCGCCTTCTCCCGCGCGATCGGCGGCGACCGAATCGGCACGACGCCGTCCGAGCTGTTGCTGCGCCGGCGCATCGCCAGCGTCGGCTTGAGGTCGTCGACCCAGAAGCTCCGCGACGGCCGGCGGCTCCGGTTGGTTGTCGTCGTCGGCTGCTCGTCGTCTTCGTCGCCAAAGCAGCGCAAGATGAGCGGCTCGGTCATCGCGCCCTGGTACCACTCGCGAAACGAGAGCTTCCGGTCCAAATCGACGTCCATGCGGAGGAGCTTCTGCATGAAGGCCGTCGGGAGCACGCGCCCAAAGCGATCAAAGAGCGCGGCCGCGTCGTCTTCGTCTTCGATGATCTGCGCCGTGTCGGCGGACGCCGACCGAAATTTATTCTTCTTCTTCTTCGGGTGCGAGGCCATTGCGGGCGCCGCAATCGACACCTTGTTGTGGTAGATCTCGCAGAGGGACCCGGCCATGAGGATCATCTGCTCGACATCAAGGTGGCCGACCTTCTCGCCATCGTACAGATCAAAGCACAGCTGCAGCTTTCTTCGAGCGTGCCCTTGCAGAGCACCGAGAGCGCCTATTCGGATGCGCTTCAAGAGAGAGGATATAAGATAGGTGCGTACGAGCATGAGGCGTTGAAAGTCCACGTGGCCACGCGCGTCGGGCTGGAGAACCTCGAAGAGCTGGTCGAGGCTCTTTGAGCCCCACTCGGGAATGACCCGGGATAAAATCGGCCGCAGCACTTCCTTGTTGATGCCACCGGCCAGCGTCGGCAGCTTGGCGTGGTTGGTCGTGCGCAGAATGTACTGAAACTCGAGCTGGAGCTGCTCCAACTGCGATCGGTCAAAGTGTGTAATGCCGTGCAGCGCGCACACTTCTTGCTCCATGTAATGCGGGTGCAGCCGCACGTCGACGCGGAGCGCTTCGATGGCCTCTTCCGTGAGCGCATACGTTGCTGCCTTCGCTTCCAGATGCGCAAAGACGTCCATGTCCATGCTCGCAGCGTGCTCGAGCGCAATCTTGTACGCAAAGCTGGCGTCGCCGTCGTCCATTGTCTAGTGGAGAAGGGCATGATGAGGCGATCGACGTTCGAGCCGTCTTACGATCGAGTCGATGATGTCGTCGGTGGCCGAGTCGAGCAGCATGAGCGCCATCACAAAGTGCGCAATGGAGCCCGTGCTCGGCGTCGCCGTCAGTGTGTAGTTCCAGTAGCTCGCGAGTGCTTGCGTGGGCACTTGGCCCACAAAGACCGTGATGAACCACTTGAACGCGAGGAGCGACGAGAGACATTGCAAGTCGCTCTAGATCGAATCTATATGAGCACCACGCAGCACTGAAGCATGCAGTACCTCGGGCATGGCGTTGGCCAGCCGTGGCAGCTTCAAGGTGATGAGGTGCCCGAGGACGTCCATGTCAACGTGGAAACCTTGGAGCTTGGGAAGGCGCGCGAAAAAGTCGGACGGGAAGATGCGCTCCATGACGACGCAGTAGACCCAGAAGACATGCTCTTCGTCGTAGCCCGCCGAGCTTTCATGGACATGGCCGAGGAGGAAGCTCACGACGTCGGCGTGGCCTTGCACATACCCGACGCGCACGTTGCGCACGGCGTAGGCCATCAAAATGCGCTTGAGCGACTCGAGGTACGGGGCTAGCGGCGCCATGTCAAGGCTATCGTCTTCGGTCGCGTCGTGCTGCAAGACGTAGCGGTAGAGGGACACGCCGGCGCGCGGGACATCGAGCGCGATCTGGCGCGCGTCGGCTTCCAGCACGGCGCCAGGCAAGAGCGCGCGTCTGCAGAGGTCGCGGTACGACCGGTTGCTTCGCGCAGCCAGCGCATGGGCCCCGGACGCTACGTGCCAGTCCATGCTCCGTGTGCTCCTCGTGTAAAAGCTTGGCAAATCGAACGTCGTGATACGTTTCAGCGCGGCCACATCGACTTGCGATTTGTATACCCGCCGGCTTCCCCGACGCTGCATGTTTCCCGAGCGACTATTTTATTATGATTTAAATAGCAAGTGATTTCGGCCCCGGTCGCTCATTGGCTCGTTCCGCTCGGTCTCGCGCGGTGATCGCCATGTCCCTGATTCATACCGGTACATAGTGCACTTTCATGGAGGGCTGCCTTGCTAAACAAGCGCGCGTCCCCGGTCCGTGCTGGGTCAGTGCTACTACATCGAAGGGGCGAACGACTGGCTGCCTCTCTTCTGCCGTGCCAGCTTGGACGATCGAACCGCACCATCTCATCGCGCGTGATGGATCGTCGTGCGGATGGGCCTTCGCGATTGGTTGATGCATCGAACGGGGTGTTGTTGATTCAACAAAAGCCGCGCGGCTGGCACATCGACCGCAGGTGTCTCGCTGCACGTCGGCACGCCCGCGGCTACTCCCGAGGCAATCCATCTCAGACTATCGATCGAGCAGTCTCGTGGAGGTCATATACTCTGCAGAGATGGCGTCGGTCCTTGTCCATGGCCCGGTCCCCGACCCGAGTACAGTGTACACTGCAGCGACAAGCAGCTTCCGTTGGCTGCGGCAGTCGTCACCGCATACTGGTGGCAGCTATTACAGGCGTCTTGACGCATAACGTTACCGTCGTCGCGGCGCCAACGAAGAGGGCTCGGGCATCTACACGGTACAAGGCGGTGGACTTGGCCACCACGGCAGACTCCGTGTAGAGCGCTTGCTCGTAGCGTCCAGCGTCGATACTCGCAGCAAGCTGATTGCACGCTGATTGCACGCTGATTGCAAGCTGATTGCAAGCCGATTGCATTTCCTCGTGCAGCATCTGTGTACAATGTTGTCTTCCAGGTGGCGGCAGACCTCTCGCATTTGATCTCTCACATGATACTCTTTCTGAGAGGTTCAAGGAAGGTATGGCGGTTTGTATGATGCGGGCCGATATTCGAAGAGGGCGTCGTCATGGAACGGCTCGCGGCGCAGGTACGCGCGGCCATCAAGGCCACGGAAGCTCATGCTGCTGAGGTAGAGCGAACGATGTCTCCGCCTCCTGCGCGAGGACGCCGAGTGGCAGGACAAGACGCAGCAGCTGCTGGACCTGCAGGAAGTCCTCCTGGACGTGCAAGCGACGGGCGCGCTGACGCCGATCGACCCGGTCCTCGCGCTTCTCAAGCCGCTCGCGGTACGATGACCCTGTGTGCATATACATGCAGTGGCTCATGCGAAGTAGCCTCACCTGACAGCCATGCTGGGCGACATTCGGTCGTCGGTCGTCAAGACGACGTGCTCGGTGCTCGCGGCGATCGCGACCGCGTGCGGGCCCGACCTCGCGCCGTTCATCGATGAGATCCTGCTTGGCGTCTTGAACACGGCGTACGTCAAGGTCCGCGTCATGTCGAGCGCGGGCGAGACGTGTCTCGAGACCATCTCGAAGCGGTCCCGCTACAGCCTGCTGCTGCTCCAAGCGCACTTTGCCCAAACGAAACACGGTAGTACCCTACCAATCTTGTGCAAAAGTCGACATATATATGGCCGTAGCGGACGTGCGCCATCTCTGCATTGCGCAATTCCCATTCATCATGAGCTCGTGGCTCAAACCCGAGCTCGACGCGCAGTACGCAACCATGAAGAACATGCTGGCCAAGGCGCTCCAGGACAACGACGACAAGGTGCGGCGAAAAGCGCGGGAAGCCTTTTGCATGTTTTCCGAAATCTGGTACGATCTACTACTACATATTGGTATCGCACTATATTATGCTAGGGACGATCACATGGACGAATTTGTGCTGATGCCGCAGCGCACGACGCGCGAGTCCATCATCAAGGAGTACCCGCTCTCGAGATTGGCCCAGGAGCTGCGACGCAAGCACGGCGAACCCGTGCCAAAGCGCACGCCGCTCAAGCAGCGCATGGCGACGACGCCCGAAGCCTCGATCGCGTCGGAAGAGTCGTCGGATAGCGTGCCACCGTCGCCCAACACAAGAGCGACGCGGCCACGACCCGAGTCCAAACCCATCACTCGATCGGTATCCGTACCAACGACGCGACCGAGTGTGCGTCCCAACATTGCTTTCTCGAGCTCCATGTCATCCCAGTCCTCGGACGACGTCGCGATTGTCGACTTGGACGAAGAGCTCGCGCGCCGCGACGAGGCCGAGTCCCTCCATGTCGCGTCGGAGCGGACGCCGCAGGATGTGGCCGACGACAAGGCACGTGAGGGTGCCAAGACGACCCCACGGACGATCTCGGTCCCCAAGCAGCTCATGGACACCGTCGTGTGGGTGTGCACCGCCTTGAGCCTCCTCTTTGCGATCTATGGGCTCACGGGGGCGCTCTGGAGCGTGGCGCTTCTCGGTTCGCCGTCGAGTGCCATTTCGCTCGAGCTCCAAGACGTTGAAGATGCGGTGCTCACGACGCTCTTTGAATTTCGGGCGCACGAAGCGCACATGGACGCGTGGGTCCATGATGTCGCACAGACGATGGACGCCTACCGGCGCGACGCCTCGGACCAAGTCGCGCGTCTCCACGACGCCAACGCCGTCTGGAACCGGTCGATGCGCGACGACATGGCTGCCTTTACCGCCGAGTTTGTGGCCAAAATCAAGTTTGACCCGACGCCATCCGAGAGCAGTAGCCTCCGTGCCCCGTAGTAGCCCTCGTCACCGTACGTCTGGCTGTAGTTTTTTCTCTTCTCATAATATATCCACCTGATCCCTCTCAATCCCTTGTTTGGCTCCACCAGTGGATCTTGACGATGCACGGACGCGCGTGGATCGTGGACCTCTCTTGTGGTTGTTCCAATGGAATGCGAAGGCTACGATAGATACCTTGGTCCCACGGAGCAACGATCCGGCGTGATGTTGACGACCGAGCCAATGGTATCGAATAGTAGAACGCTAGTGTATTGATGATGATGATGGGATCTATTACATGTAGTGGTCGCGTGCGAGCTGTAGCATGGCCAGGTCGGCGAGTACGAGCGACGACATGGACTCGACGAGCGGCGGGACGCGCGGCAGTACGCACGGGTCGTGGCGGCCCTTGGCCTCGAGCACCGTAGAGTTACCGTCAAAGTCGACAGTATCTTGGGCCTGGCCGATCGTCGAGACCGCTTTGACGGCGATCTTGAAGTAGATGTCGGCACCGCTCGAGATACCGCCGAGGACACCGCCGGCGTCGTTCTTGACGACGTTCAATCGGCCGTTCTCGCCGGCGCAGAACGCATCGTTGTGCGTCGAGCCGCGCTGGCGCGTGCCCTCAAAGCCAGAGCCGTACTGGAAACCCTTGACCGCGGGAATCGACAACATCGCGTGGGCCAGCATCGCTTGGAGCTTATCAAAGCACGGCTCGCCCCAGCCCACGGCGGCGTTGCGAATCACGCAGGTGACCGTGCCACCGATCGAGTCGGCGTCGGCCTTGCACTCGCGGATGACGGTGGCCATGGCGGCGGCCGACGGCGGATGCGGGCAGCGCACGGGCACCAAATCCTCCGTAAGGTACTCGACGAGGTTGGACGGCGTCGGGAGCACGTCGCCGTGGCGGTTGTACACGACGTTGTTGACGTCGAGGTACGCCGGCGCGCTGAGATCCGTCGACGCCACAAAGGCTGCCTCGGTCTGCCCAGGGACCTGAAGGATGCGCAGCGTGCCTAGGCGGTCGACGTCGTCGCGCGTCAGCGTCGTCCCTGTCGTGTTGAGCGACGGCATTGGCATCTCGACGTGCCCAATCGAGCTCACCCACGAGACGATCTCGGTCTTGAACTTTTGCGCGAGCCACTTTTCCGCGATCGCGCCGGCAGCGACGCGGCCAATCGTCTCGCGGGCGCTGGCGCGGCCACCACCGCTCGAGGCGCGCGTGCCATACTTGACCTGGTACGTGTAGTCGGCGTGGCCGGGTCGGGGCACGTTGCTCATCTCGCTATAGTCCTGCGGCCGGACGTTCTCGTTGGGCACAAACACCGAGATGGGCGTGCCGAGCGTCACGCCACGCTCCGTGCCACTCTGGATCACGACGAGGTCCTTCTCGTCGCGGGGCGTCGTGAGCTTGCTCTGGCCCGGACGGCGCCGCGTGAGCTGGGGCTGAATGTCGGCCTCGGTGAGCTCGAGGCCCGGCGGGACACCGTCAATGATGGCGCCGACGCCCTTGCAGTGCGACTCGCCAAACCTATGGTGTGGCATGAGACCTCTACATGACGTGGCAGGAAGGTACTACGTGGTGACGCGGAAGAGACGGCCAAAGGAGCTCATGGCGTGGAAATGGAAACTGGCGGTTCGAAGATTTGGCGATGGAATTCCGTGATTGGCCAAACACCAGACGCGATCCTGATTGGCCGGGCATCGGCCACAAGAATCGCTGAAAATGCTTGCGCCACGTCGGCTGGGTGACACGGACGAGGTCGCCATCAAGCACCCGCTGAGGTATGCATACTAGTACGTAGGAGGTTCATAGAGACGAGCAGCCGCTAGCTTCGCTGCATTAGCTGGCGCTCGCTAGGTAGTCGCAGTGCTGTGCAGCGGCAGGCGACGATCAGAGCGACGTAGCTATGGGTTGCCGCCAACCCATGGCTTCGTGCGCGTCATGTTGGCTGGCGCAATCAGCATGCTCTCGTCCATAAGCCTGCATTGGATGCAGTCGTGCTCGTTGGTTCGGCTGCGCCGAGCTGTCAACGGATGGCCAAGTGACTGCGCTACTCTTAACGGGCCGCACCTGTTCGTGAGGTCACCTACTCGGACCAACGAAGCATTTTGCCGTCTCCTCGCCGGCGTACAATTGTAGCGTTGCTGCCATGGCCTTTTGGTGTTGTCGTCTCTTAAACAGTGGATTGAAACAGTGGACGGACGCAACAGGATTTCAAAGATCCAAGGGATAACGGTCCAGCGGTCGTTGCCGTAGGTTTCGCCACTTTGCCTTTCGCAGCCATCATGGCAGGTCCGTCGTCCATGGCCATGACTCTGTGCATCGATCGAACGATGGCGCTGTAGACGAATCCATCGAGCGCGTCCTCACTGTCATCAACCAGTGCTTTGCCTTTGCGATCCCGCCCCAGTCGTCGGCCGCGGGCCACCGGTGCGACCATCGCCGAGTCGAAGCACTCACGCGTCATCATCAATCATGCTGTAGCGCCGACTCGTGGCCCAAAGACCCCGTCTGGACCGGCCGCCTCGTCATCTCGGTCGTCAATGACGTGACGCAAGTCCAGCTCCGCGATCCCAAGACAGGTACTCCATCCATCCCCTTTGCCCGAGCCCACATCTGAGATCTGAGATCCGAGATGATTCACAGGCGGCCTTTTTGCGGCCTGCCCCATCTTGAAGGACGGGACGCCCTCGGTCCAGAAAGGTAGTTGCAACGGTGGCATAAGTCATGCTCACGGAGGCGCCAGTCGTCGATAGCAGCCGGATTTTGTGCTGCGCATCGTCGACGCCAAGTCGGGTAGGAACTCGACGCGAAACGATGCGCGTCTCATGCCACGACGCTAGGGCGCCACGCGTTCATTGGCATTGCATTCGAAGATCGCAACGACGCATTCGACTTCAACGTAGCGATCGACGACCATCAAAAGTTCGTGGTCATCCGCATCCTCTGCATCCAGTCATCTGCGATGTGTAGTGAGATCAAGCGCGAAGAAAACGCCATCGCCGAGGCCAGCGCCAAGCCTGCGATCGCCGTCGACTACGCGCTTAAGCAAGGCCAAACCATCAAAATCAAGCTCAATAAGAAGACCAAGGACGTCGACCCGAGCCCGGCGCCGGTCCAGCCGCTCGCGCAAGCTTCGAGCAGCACCAAGAACTCGGACCTCTTGGGCTTTGGTGCCTTTGATGCCCCTGCGTCCAGCACACAGTACGCGCTTCATCGTTGTGGCCTGCTTTCTCACCATCAACGTGCGTTTAGGCAAGCGGCGCCGAGCACATGGGAGACCTTCTAGTCCGGATCACGTCTGGACGCTATACCCTTCGCGAGAATTCAAACAGCATGCTTTACAGACGTCCTGTGGTCGATGTTTACGCGCGCTTGTCGCCGTTCCACTTGTAGAAGCCCTCGCCCGTCTTGCGACCGAGCTTGCCCTCCTTGACCTTTTGGCGGAGGAGCGACGGCACCTCAAACACGGGCTCGTTCGGGTACTTGGTGGTCCAGCCCTCGAGGATGAAGAGGATTGTGTCCAGGCCAACGTAGTCGGCGAGCGTGATGGGGCCCATGGGGTGGCCGGCGCCGAGTTGCATCGAGACATCAATGTCCTCCATGGACGCATCGCCACGTTCGAGGAGGAAGAGCGCCTGCGCGAGGTTGGGCACGAGCAAGCTACAATGGTGTCATGAGATGAGATCGGCGGTAGCGTTGTCTATACCGGTTGACGATGAAGCCGGGCGTGTCCTTGCAGCTCACGGGCGTCTTGCCAAGCGAGGCCGCCCAGCGCTTCGAGACGTCAAAGACGGTCGGGTCTGTCTCCTTGGTCTGGACGACTTCGACGAGCTTCATGACCTGGACAGGGTTGAAGAAGTGGAGGCCGACCTGGCGAGTTGCCGCATGAGCGTTATGGACAGTACTAGGGAGAAATACGTACGACTTGCGACGGGCGGCCCGACGAGCCGGCAAAGTCGCCGATCGAGAGCGACGACGTGTTGGAGGCCAAGATGCCCGAGGGCTTGACGATGCCGCCGAGCTCCTTGTAAAAAGTCTTCTTGATCTCGACGTCTTCAATGATCGCCTGCGCAATAGGATAAGATCCATGGCACACACGCATGTATTACCTCGATGACGAGGTCGCACTCGGCGAGGTCCTTCTTGACGACCGAGCCGTGGATGCGGCCCATGACGGCGGCAAACTCGTCCTTGGCCTGGTCCGCGGTCCACTCGCCCTTCTTGACGTGGCGGGCGCCAATCTTCTCGAGCGAGCCCTCGATGCGCGCGAGGCCGGCGTCGAGCGACTTTTGCGTCACGTCGAGCGCGACCACGTCGTAGCCGGCCATGGCGGCGGTCTGCGCGATGCCATGGCCCATGAGGCCGAGGCCCACCATGCCAACGCGCGTGATCTCCGGGATCGTCTTGGTCGCCATCGAGCGCATGCTACCCGCCGTCTTCATCATCATCATCGTGTTGCTTGTTTACTTGACAGCCCCAATCCAAAAGTGGGGTTGATGCAACACGGCCCAGAGCGTGTTTAAAACATATTTTGCACCCCACCAACTGTTTCAAACATACACCAGATGGACCAAGTTGAACTTGGATTCTGGCGCGAATCTTCCAGGTGAGGGGGCTCGGACATGGCGTCGAGAGCTGCGTCGAAGGCCAAAGATAATGGATAGCATTTCGCCATGTACATAGGTAGTCGCAGTAAGCATACCACCCAAGATGAAGCACAATGCGGCTGCGACGACCATCAAGTTGGCGTCTTCTCTTATGACTGGGTTGCATAAATATTACCGAGGAGCTGGCGCCGATGACTTCTTGGCGACGTTGCGTCATGTGTCCTATTGCAAAGCAAGTATACGTTGTTGTGTGAATCATTGTGTCGAGAGGATTGCACAGCTACTGCCAGTCGCTTGGTGTTGTGCCTTGCATGGGGAAGCCCATGGTATGAGCCAGTCGCCTCGTGGGGTGGCCGAGAGATGGGACTCCCAAATAGCAACAATCGACTACCCGTTGATTGGGACCAGGCGCGATATTTCGCCCCAAGACGTTGAGAGACTAAGACGTTGTCGGCGTCGGAACAGAAGTGCGTTCTTTAGAAGGCAGACGTCCATTTTCCAGCGGACGTCCCGCCCAGCGATAGGGCGGCCGATTTCGACCGGATAAAGATATCGTTTGTCCGGATGCCGGCCAAATCGACACAATGTATCAACACCGATGCTGCCAGACAGTCCGTCGCTTCCCAACGGTGCAATAACTCGCCGTTGGACCTTGCGCCAACGATTCGAGTTGCTTTTCGAATGGTTTTGGCCAACGCTGATTCGAACCACAGAGTTCAATTGACTTGCCATCGAATATGCAAACACCCAACGGAGCCCTTCCCTTTCTCTTGCAGTCGGCGATGAGCGTGACCCAGTGCGTTTCTATCGGCGCCGGTCCCTTTGACCCGCCCCGCCTCGTCGACATGAGCTCAGTCGAAGGCAACGACGTCCGAGGAGAGTGGCTCTTTGATGGCAAGCGGCTGCGGTGCGCCAAGGATCTCGCACGGTGCTGGACCGTCGACGGCAGTCCGAAAAGCCTCGCCACGCACGCCATCTACTTGAACGCTGTTCGCATCGGATCGCAGCCAGCGCAAGAATGGTGCTGGACGGGCAAGCTCTTTATCTCGGTCTTGTGCCCGACCATGTGCATCCAGCTGGACGTTGTCAAGTCGCCGCTGCCCGCATCGACGCGCTGCGTCCTTGGCGACGTGCGCGCTGGCGACTACCCGCCGCAGGAGTGGAACATGGTGTTTCTCATCCAAGACCCTGCGACGACGCCGACGACAGGGGTTGTGCCATTGACCTCTCTCTCGGCGATGCAAGTGTACCAGCTGCTCTCGGCGCTCGAGTTTGACCAGTACAAGCAGCGACTTTATAAGGCCGGTATCAACGGCCACGCGCTCGCGTGCTGTGCGGCCGTCGACGAGCTCGTCGAGCTCGGTGTCGACCTCAAGCTCAAGGCCCGCTCGCTCTGGCAGTCGCTGCAGTCGTTTCAGGCCCACGGCGTGCCCCTGGCTCGCTTTGAGCACGCCCCGCTGCCCAAGTGCGCGTACCGCTTCCAGTCGGTCAAGCACCCAGCACTGTGCTTGCAGCTGCAGAGCGGCGCCGGCGTGAGCCGCAACGGCGACCGGTGCATTTTAGGGACGACCAAGACGACGCTCTTTCCGGCCCAAGCGTGGATCGTCGAGGGCAAGTTTATCTACTCGGCCAAGGACAAGGCCAAGTGCATCCACCTCAACGAGCACGGGAAATCGCCGAACGGTGACATTTGTCATCTCTGGGAGGTTGAGCGCAAGAGGCCGTGGGCCAATCAAGAGTGGATCTTTGACGGCAAACTCATTCGGTCGGTCAAGGACCCGGCCAAGTGCCTCCGCCTCCAGAGCGGCGACAACCCGCACGTGGGCGCTGGCGACTTTTGCCACCTCTGGGACATTGTGTACGACGGTCCATTTCCCGCCCAGGAGTGGACGCTAGTGCGCGACGAGCACGTTCGTGTCGACTGAGTCAGCTCTTGTTGCTGCGTATTAACACGCAAGTCTGCATGTCTGACTTTAGTATGTACTTGTAGTAGGAGCAAGAGCATCTATAGTACACCCTTGCAAGCAGTCCTGCGCGTCCATTTGTTGTCCGGACTTTCGGCAGTGGCATCGTTCCTATCGACGTGCAGCCTGCCTCGACGTGGAGTCGACATGACTTCTTCATAACCAGGCAGGAAATCGGAGAGCGCGGTGACCCCTGGCTCTGCTTTTCGCGCGTTTCCTCCTCTACACAATTCGAGGTGAACTCGTTTGAGCTATTTGTACCAAGCACCGAGAGCGATACCGTCTAAAATTGGCCCACAAAGCGTAGCATCATGGGCTGGGACACGAAGCTCCAAGCGCTCTTCACAAACGAAGAGGTCTGGGACGTCGATGACAGCGACGACAGCATCATTCGCGAGCTCTCCAAGGCGGTCGACCAAGGCGTCGACGTCATTGGCGTCACGGACGAGGTCTCTCATCGCTTAACCCATCATTATCGTATCTTCCGCTGTGAATATATTAGGCGCTCAATACCTTTACACACCTCGCTGCGCTCTGGGATCGCCCGCGGGTGCTGGAATTTCTCATTCGCCAAGGCGCCGAGCTCAACGCGACCAACAAGGTCGGGCACACGCCCGCGGATTTGGCCATGCATTGGGGCAACGCCGACTTGGCGATCCAGCTCAAGCACTACGGCGGCAAGCACAGCTGCGAGCAAGAGCGGGACCTCGCGATCACGCAGCGCGACATTGCCGCGAGCCAAGTCGCCGACGCCAAAAGCAAAATGGAAAAGGCGCTCACCGAAGCGCTCGCCTTGTCGAAGGAGCGCGAGTGCCTTCGCATCGAGCGCGATCGGCTGGTCGTTGAGATGGACGAGCTCTCGCACGACGCGACCCAAGTGCGCGCCGACTGCGTCACGTACCGCGCGCTGTTTGAAACGCAGGAGGCGCAAATGAGCGCGCTCACGCTCGAGCTCGAGAAGGTCCGGTCGCAAATGAGCGCCGAGGCCAAAGCCAAAACGAACGCGCTCGAAGGCTGGACCAAGGCCGAGGCGCATGCGAAGGAGATGCAGCGCATGCGCGAGATCGCCATGCAGTGCGAAGAAGAGGCCGTCAAGATGCGCGACGAAGCGATGGCCGAGCGCGACGCGGCCCGCGAACTCGTACCGCCACGTCATATTATCCGGATCGATTGCCATGGGCATGGTGGGGTTTAGATGAAGCAAGCGCAGACGGACCATGTCGTCGCCGTGACCGTGCAAAAGCAGGCCGCGCTCGAGCGCGCGTTGGCCATCAAGGAGAAGAACGAGGCGCTCGCGACGATCCAGTTGCAGCTTGCCGAGTGGTCCGCCAAAGTCAAAGCCGCCGAAGACGACCGCGCCATGATCCAAGTCGAAATCAACCGGCAAAAGGTGCAAGGGCGAATGATAATTTTGTATTTCTATCTATCTATCGATGTAATATATGGTGTAGGCGAGCTTGGAGGCGCGCTGCAAGGCGCTCGAGAAGGAGATCGCGCGTGTCAACCTCCTCAACACGATTCTCGAAGGCCAGCTGCGGGATGCAACCACGAAGCTCTCGACCGCCGAGACCACGGCCGAGTCGTCGATCGTGGCGATGGAAAAGTCCACGCGCAAGGCCAAGCGCCTCGAGAACGAGATCAAGGAGCTCATGGAGGCGCGCGTTGAAGAGAAGCGGCTGTGGCGCTTCAAGGAGGCGCAGGCGCTCCACGAAGAGTCCCAAGCCAACATGCAGTTGCTGCTGAAAGCTGCCTTGCGGCTCTGGAAGAAGCTCAGCGACTTGGAGTGGATCTTTGATTTCGTGACGCACCCGAACGAGAGTCTCCTCGTCGAGCCCGAGACGACGCCCAAGCCGCTGCTGCGTCGCCCGAGCACAACCAAAGAAACACTGCATCGCATGTCGGCGCCGACGCTGTCACCGCTACCGGCGCTCGCACCGATTGAAACCAAAGTTTCGGCCAAGTTTACAGGTACAAATCGTCCTGGAGACATGGGTTAACGAAAAGATGGCGACTAGAAAAACTCCACTCGATTCAAGCCAAGGTGGTCGAGTGGACCAAATGGTGCGTGAGCAGCTTGGACGACAGCGTGCGCTGGGACAAGGCGCTCTTGGCGCAGTCGACGCAAAACATCGACTGCCTCCTCACGGTCGCCGACGGCCTCTTTGACTTTCTAGCGGTTGCGATGAAGGACAAGTGCGGCGAATTTCGGTATGTCAAATTTTGCATTTTGTCGTTTTTTGCATTTTCCATCCTATTCTTACAATTTCTCAAATGGTCGTAGAAAGCACTTGGAGATCCAAGCCAAGGCCGTCGAGCGGAAGGACATGCTTCTCAAGCGCTTTACCCAGCACCGCGAGGAGCACGTCAAGAAGACGCGCGCACTGCATTTTCGCGAGTGCTCGCACGGTCCCTGCTAAACTTTTAGACGAATCTCACAATGGTACTACTCGTATGGAAATGTTATGGATTGCAGTGCACACAGCTTGTCATCGAGACTATTGTATCGATTACGCGTCCGAGATGGCGCGAATGGCGCGAATGAGGTCGTGGAGGTCGACTTCGGTCGTGACGGCAATCACGCGGCGGCCTACACATCCGACGACGTGAGTGCCCACGAGCAAGACTGGAAAGTTACGGCCGTCGGGGGCATCCAGGAGGTGACGGCGATGAACGTTGAAGATCGCGACGGGGTACGTGTCCTTGGGCGCCGACGCCAACTCGGTTTTCGTGCATTTTTCAATGGTCGACGAGAGCAAAATGTGGCCTTTGGGCGGCACCCCGTGCTTGGCGTCGTCCATCGTCTAGACATGAACCTGTCTGATTTACCGACAACCATTGTAGAAGCGTACGCTCCAGTACTCGAGCTTGCCGTTGCGGATCGCGGCATACCGGTGCTACATCACAACACGTTGACATCACGACGACCGCCAAGTTTCGGTCGTACGGCCCAGCCCACAAAGAGGTTTTCGCCCCGCTTCCAGATGTACCCTGCCCAGTCGGCTTGGAGCTTGGCCTGCGCCGACGAATGCTCCTTCTCGCGCAAAT
This sequence comes from Saprolegnia parasitica CBS 223.65, assembly GCF_000151545.1. Lineage (NCBI taxonomy): Eukaryota > Oomycota > Saprolegniomycetes > Saprolegniales > Saprolegniaceae > Saprolegnia > Saprolegnia parasitica. The sequence continues at coordinate 439,716 of NW_012156398.1, read as the reverse complement.
ACGCTTGATTTTCAAACCGAAACATCTACGAATCAGGACAATCATCGTGCGAGAAGACAATATTGTCATACGCCACACCTTTTGTTCATCCATGTCGCTCGGAAACGTCGCAATGAAGTTCCAGATGCGAATCACGTCGCCGTCAATGAGCCGGCGGTCGCAGAGCCGATGAAACCGGTTGGTAAACTATCGACATATTGTCCAATCATGCACAATTTGTCATAAAAAACACGCTACCTTGCGCGTGATCTGGTACACGACAAAGTACTTGGCCGGGACGATGTACGTGACGATAATGCCAAGCACGACCACGAGCAGCACGAGCGCCGTCTTGCGCGGGTGCGTCCACAGGAACACGTTCTTGATCTTCTCGAGGAGGTCGCACACTTTCCCGATCTCGTGCTGGATGGTCCGCGCCACGTTGCGCGCCATGTGGTACTTCTCCACAAACGAGAGCGACTTGGCGTTCTCGATCTCCATGACCGAGTACAACGCTTCGCTCGCGAGCCGCTCCTTCCAGCTCACGGGCTTCGTTGGGTCCCGGAGCGTGAGCTGGACGCGCACCGTTAACGTCGGAACGTCGTCGCCTTCGACGTCTGTCAAGGGCGTATTGAGCAGCGGCAACGCCCGCTCGACCTCGACTTGGGGTCCACCAATGCGACTGCTCGTCACGAGGTCCTTGATCGGGTACCGCACTTGGCCGAGGAGCTTGCGGCTCGTCATCGCATTCTCCTGCACAACATCGAGACGGAGGATGCCAGGGCAGGCCTCCCATGGCACGAGTTCCTCGAGCTCCGTGATCGGGTTGGTGCGCACGGGCTGCAGGATCGGGTACTTGAAGGCGTGCTGGTCCACGGATCCGTCGTCGCGCTTCCACGCTTCCTCGACGTCGTGGAGGACGGCTACGCATCTCTGGCCCTTTTGTCGATACTAAGAGGAGATGGCTACCGTCTTTGGCGTGCGGACTCAAATGCGTGAACAGCTCCTTGAACCAATTGTTGTTGAGAAGACAAATGTCCCCGGCGTCGTCGCGGCCATACTCGGGGCTGCGACTGCCCAGCACCGAGTTGGTGCGCGCAATGAGCCGCGGAGGCAGCTCCTTAAAGTGCGGCTCGTAGTAGAGCTCGACATGCGTATCCAGCGGCCGCAGCGCGTCCTTTTGCTTCATCTCGCTCCACTTGGCTTCGATCAAGTTGGCCGCGCACCGGGGCACGACATGGAGCGTCGCGATCGATCGGAAGAGCTTCATTTGAATCTCATCGGGGTCGTACTCGGTCCACGTCTTTTGGATGCCGCCGCGCGCGTAGCGTACATAGTTGACCACCAAGAGCGCTGCCACAGCAAGTAGAAGCACAAGCGGGCAGTGCGATGTCGGAAAGTAGAGCACGCCGAGTGTCGAGCCGACCCAGAGACTCAGCGTGAGCAGCGGATTCCGCCACTCGAGGATCTCGCGGATCTGCAGCTTGGCGCTCTACAGAATGGCAGCATATCATCATCTGGAGGATAGATTTTGGGGCCAGAGACCTGGGCGACGCTGAAGAGGAGGTCGAGGCGCTCGATGTTGCGCTTGATTATGTCGCCTTTGAACTCGACTTCATCCGGGCGCACGAACGTCGCGTCCTCGTGCAATTCGGGCGACACGATCGCGCGGAGGTTCTCGATGTACTCGACTTGTAGCTGGACGAGACCGACGTCGTCGTCGCCTTGGCGCAGCACGACCCACTCAAAGTGCGGCGCTGGCGGCTGCCGGCCGGGCCCAAGCATCGGCGGCGGCGGAGACCACACATGGCGCCGCGCGCCGGCGCGCTGGAGGATCTCGAACGTCCCGAGCGAGAGACTGCCATACCGCACCTATGTACATATATCTGCATAGGATAGCACCCTGGATGCGAGTGTGGGTACCGCTTGTTTGCCGCTCTGGAGCTTGGTGAGGTTGGGCGTGGCGGCGAGCGCCATGGGCCGGAGGACGTCGAGGCGCAGCTCCGAGTGGATGCTGTTGACGCTGAAGCGCTTCTTGTACACGACCGCCATGCCGTCTGGCGCGTGCACGTAGATCTCCTTGACGTTCTCTTCGAACGCAACGCTCAAGACCGGGTCAAAGTCCGGGACGTAGGCGAGCGAGTGGCCGTCGAGCTTGGAGCACTGCGGCCCGCAGATGTGCAGGCCCTTGATGTGCACCGAGAGATGGCCGCGCGGCGCCGGCTTGGCCATTGCGTCGGGTGCCGGCACCGGTTTGGCTTTCTTGGTCGGTCCCCGCGCTTGCAAGAGCGAGGCCGACGGACGCACCTTGGCGGCATTCAATGGCAGGTCGCTCACCGTCGGGTGAAAGCAGTACGAGAGCAGTAGCTTGGGCGCCGATCCGTCGTCGTCGGCGTTGCCGCTTAGAGACTCGAGCGGTACCCACTCCTCGGTCGTCACACCGGCAGCGACGATCGCGCCGGAGACGGGGATGCGCACGTGCCCCAGCGCCGGCGTCGGAGCGTCCAGAATATGCACGCTCACGTCCAGCACGAGCGTTCGGAGCGCGCCGTCCGTGTGCTTGAGCTTCATGATCGTGTCCCAGCGCCCCGAGGTACTGCCATGGGTGGTGCTGATGCGCGCATACGGCTGCAATTGGACCGAGACCGCGAGATGGCGCTGCAGCGTCGCCTCGTCGTAGCCGACGGCGCGGAGGACGACGACCGAGAAGAGCCCGCAGCGCGACAGCTTTTCCTTCATACTGCCATGCATGAGCGACGCCATGCTACCGACATGATTGCTCGTAAGATCCGTCGTTCGAGAGGTCGTACGTACGACATGGCGCGCTCGCTCACGGACGGCGGGGCAGCTGTGTACGGCCGTGCTTCGAGCACGTCTCCGTTGGCAATGTCATCGCCGGCAGGGTTAAAGTAGTAGAGATCTAATGCGTCTATGAAAAAGCGATACCGTGTGGCCGTGTGCCTACCGCGGTTGGAGCGCCGGTGGCGAAGGCCAATGATCTGGGTGGGGTCGCCGCCATGCTCGGACGCGAACCGCTTCTGCGCCGCGTGCACGAGCGTCTGGACGTAGTCGCTCGGCTCAAACTGGAGCACAATCTCCTTGGACTTGACGATGACCGTGCACGTAAGCACTACCTATCCGTGTCAGGCTTGTCGAGGAGGCGACCGACGACGTACGCTGCGCCGGCGGAAGCAGCGCCGCCAGCTGCGGGCGGCGCACCGACGGGCTCTTGGGCTCCATGGATAATGCAAGACGACGGCAGCAGTCGTTTTTTGGTGCCATCGGTTTCATCGTCCGGTTTCGCGAGAACGCGCACGGCGCCTTTTTTCTCACGACGACGACGACGACGACGACGACAACGACGGGTTACGACGACATTCGGATTGCAATATCTTGGTCTCTGCACACGCCGCCGAGCAGCAACCGCAGCGTGTCCCGCGGATGGGATGCCAGTGACACACATATGACCGGCGTTGGCGGCCGTTGGCTTCCAAAATCGAAGCTCCGCGTCAAATCGCCGACGTCGCGCACTCGCCGATCCAGCGTTTGACACGTCATGGCTCTTTTCGATGCAGCGCTCGCGACACGGGTGCTGGACCGGTACAGCGACTGCGTTCGCAGCCAGTGCGACGCTCTCCCGCGCGACAACTCATCGTACATCGCCATCACCGCACAGTACACCTCCTGCGTCACGTCATGCGCAGCCGCCGAGACGGTCACGACGACCGCCGACATCCGCGACGAGCTCGACGCCATCGTCGCCCTCGGATACGACGAACTCGCGAGCGTCCGCCGGTACCTCGCCGATGCCGACGACGCGTGGCCTGCGTCGCACCCCGCCGTGTACGCCGAGAGCGCGCGGTGCCTCCCGCGTGATTTCTTCGTGCCGTGGGACGCTCTCCTCGTACCGATTCCAGTACGCGGCACGCAGCGCTGGACCACCGCGTCGGCGTATCTCGATGCATGCGCGGGCCACAGCGAGGCCGATGCGATGTGCGACGCAGCGACCGTGCAGGCGGTGAGGTGGGCGTCGCGCGGTGTGCCAATCGTCGCTCCGCACATGGCTCATGAGGCGCCGCCCGGCCAACCAAACACACGGCTCAACCCTCTCGCGCACGTCGGTCCACGTCATGTCTGCGTCGCAGTTCGCAATTCGCTTCGACCGCATCGACCATTTCAAGTGTACAAGCCTTTAAACGCAGAGAGCAAGTGCGCACCGGACGTCAATAACGGCGTTCGCATCGAGTACAGTCGCGAGCAGTTCCCGCCCAGTGTCTGGACGCTGGGCCGTATGGATTCCAACAGCACACACTGGCCGGCGCCGGCGCGCTACACTTACTGCAGCCCCGAGCAGTATGCGTCGTACCTCGAGCGAGAGCTCTTTAGCGACTGCGCGGCAGCGACATCGTCGCTTCGGTGCTTTGCCTCGCTCTGGAGCCGGCGCGCCGACTGCATGACGGCCGTCCTCAACGTCCACCTGCTGCCGCGGGCGTCCAACGCCTTTGTGGCGACGATCGGGCAGTCGGCCAGCGTCCTCACCGGCTTGTATCGCTGCGAACGAGACATCTCGCGCGCGTCGATCGCCCGCGGCGTTCCCAACGCGCTCACAACGTCGTCGCTCTTGCTGCAGCGTCAGGTCGGTGGTCTCTCCATCACGCTTGGCATCTGTGCGAGCGTCGTTCTACTGGCGCTGCTCGTCACGGTGCAGCGGTATCGTCGTCGCCGCCGCGTGGACGAGACCGAATTCTACATCGCGCTGCTCTAAAGTAGATGTCGCGTTGTAATACATGTACTAGCTCCGTCAACAACAACACACAGAAGCGAAGGGCGTAGGATTCGAGTCGCGTGAGGGTACTCTAGCCCTGGTTGCGGCGGCGGGCGAGGATCGCGGCAAGCTCGCTGTTGACGTTGCTGCCTGCGGCCGGCGCGGCGGCTTCGCCAAACTGGCGCACGTTGAGCGCCTTGTTGGAGGACCCGCGGCGAGTACTGGTCTTCGCCTCTTTTTCCTGCTGCTTGCGCGCCTTCTTCTCGGCGACGCGGCGCAGTCGGTCGTCTTCACGCTCCTTCTCGCGCGTGGCCTGGCGCGCGGACCGCTGCGCCATCTCGATCTCTCGCTCGGCGTTGCGCTTCTTTTGACGCTCGCGTTCGCGCTTGCGGCGGGCTTTGACGTACTTGTCGGGCACGAGGTCGGACGCCGCGCCGAGTGCCTCGAGACCCGAGGGAGTCGCCGTGATGCGGACGTCGGGGCCGGTCCCAAACGTGATGGGCATGGCCGGACTCGAGCTCAGAACCGGGCTCGTCCGGAGACGCACCTGCGTCTCAAAGTCGATCTTGATGGCTGGGTTGGCGTGCACGAGGAGCACGGCCAGCTCGGTTTTCTTCTCGCAGAGCCACAGCTGATCTTCAATCACTTCGGTCGAGAAAAAGCCGACGACCGAGTCGACGACGCGGACAGGCACGTAGTAGCCGCGGTCAGGGACCACGCAGAGCTGGCTGCACACGTCGGCGCAGTAAATGTTGCCCGTGAAGCGGCAGTGATGCCGGCGCGTGAAGAGCCCAAACTTCTTGTGCGTCATCATGCACGTGGGCGCCGACTTGTTTTCCTTCCAATGGGACGCGTCCGGCGCCGAGAGCACCGGCGGTGGCGTCATGCGGACGACCAGGAACGGGTCCGCATTCGGACTCAGCACGAGCGACTCGATCGCTGCGAACGGAATGCGCCGGCGCAACGACAAGAACGGCGGCGGCTTCGTCTCGGCTTTGACCGCAGTAAATGGACTGGCTTGCTCAAAGAGGTAGACGTACGCAGCCGTGACGACCAGATGCCGCGGCAGACGCTCGCCCCGCGCCCCGACCTTGTCGATGGTGTCCCAGAAGAGGATTTTTTCCGGATCGCCATAGTAGCGCAAAATGCTCCAGACGCTCGTGCGGACATCCTCTTGACGGCAGTAGTCGTTGTCGAACGGACGGTACAGACTCACCTAGTCACCATATTTGGATCGATTGAGACAAGAGTGAGGTAATACCCGCTGCCGCCCCTTGCCCTTGGTGCTGTAGAGCTTGGCAATGTCGGCTGCAAGCGACAGGAGGTGGCGCCGACCCGCGTACTTGACCCACGCGCGCTGGATCTTGACGACGTACTTGCCAAAGGTAGCGTCGCGGAGCTGCTCGAGGGCAAAGTACGTCTCGGGTGTCCGAATGAACACCATGCTCTTGCCCCATTGCACCTCGTCTTTCAGCGCCGGAATCGACTTGATGGCGGCCTTGACGATCGCTTTCGCGCCGTGGGCGTCCGAGCCGGTAAAATCCGGCGACGTCTCTCTCGAGAGCCACTTGAAGCGATCGAGGAACCGGCCATAGTCGCCGCGGTACGCATACCCGGCGCGCCGCACCTTGACGTTCTCGAGGAGGCCGAGGTACTGGATCTGATGCAAGACGCGCTTGTCGTCGATCGAATTGGGCTGTTTGTAGTCGTTCGACTTGATGCAGCGCACGTAGTGGGGCTGGCATTCCATGAGCGCGGTCACGAGCGCCGCGCACTGCGTGCGGATCTTGGTACCGGCCGTCACCGCCTTGGCCTCGAGGTCGACGGACCCAAAGAGGTACTGAAGGAGCTTGTTGCTGCTTTTGCCGAGGAGCCCCAAAATGTCCTTGGTCAAGCTCTCCTTGTTGGCTTCGCCAAAGCCGAGAATGTTGTACTGGACGTTGCCCGCGTAGTGCTTGATCTCAAAGACGCGGCCGCGCTTCGAAAAGTGCGGGTGCCCTTTGTGGATGCTGGTGAGCTTGTCGAGAAAGGTCGCGTCGACGCTGTCGCCTTGGCGGCTGTGCATCGTCTTGATCGTGTCGTCCAAAACAAAGAAAATGCCTGGCGGCGTCCGTGCTTCAATGAGGTCGCAGACCACCTTGTTGTTGAAGAATGGAATCGGCGTCCACGCAATCCTATGGATGATGATATCCATGTGTTGACGACGACGGCTTTGAAAGAGAGAACGACGAACCCTTCGCGCGCGTACTCGGCTTGTTCCGACTGCAGCGTGAGCTCGATGAAGATTTGTTGGAGCTTTTCGTTGACGTAGTTGATGCAAAACTGCTCAAACCCGTTCAGATCAAAGATCTCAAAGCCGTAGATATCGAGGATGCCGATGCTGCTTGCGTCCGAGCGCTCCATTTGCTTTTCAATGTCCAGCGCATGGTTGACGCGCTCGACGAGAAAGTCAAAGAGGCTCTCGTAGATGTGCTTGGCGATCGCGTCGCGCTGGCTGCGCGCTTGGTCCGGGTTCTGCGGCACCTCGTAGCTCTCGACCTTGCCGCCCTACGAAGCAGCGCAAATAGCACCATATATCCTCCTACAGCCTCTCTCAGAAGCGTACGGGCGCCATGGTATGTAGCCACTTGTAGCTAAACGCGCGCTCCAACGCGGTCGCGTCCAGCCCCAGAAGCGCGCAGGCAGAGTCGAGGCTGCTGCGCGCGTCGCCACGGAGCCGGGAGCCCTCGGCGTCTTTGACCTGAAGCGGCTCGAACTCGACGTTGCCAAGGTGCAAGAGCGCCGCAATCGTCTGCACGACCAGCTCGATCTGCTTCTTCTTGATGCCGACGTGCTGCATGGCCGTCATCGTGGCTTCAAACTCGGCCACGTCGTCGAGGTCGTCGATCGCGTAGCAGTTGGAAACCTTGAGGTACTGGTACGCACTCGGCGACGCGACGAGACCAAACTTGGACCGGGCGCTGTCCGGCAGCCCCGCGAGCACTTGGTAAAAAATGTGAAAATTGCGCTCGGCCTTGCCGGGCTTGACAACGCGGGACTTTTCGAGGAGGTAGTTGGTCACATGGCCGCCTTGGGGCCGCCCCGCCGCATCAAAGAGGAGTTCAAAGTACTTGCCAAAGCGCGACGAGTTGTTGTTGCGCACCTACGACGATGCGAGCATGACGCTCATGCGATGAGGTCGAGATGCGAATTTACGGTCTTGGCGTTCCCGAAGGCTTCGAGAAGCGGGTTGGATTCGAGGAACGTGCGCTTGATCTTGTCGACGCCGGCGCCGCTGCCCGAGATGCCCGCAATGTAGTTTTGGATCTGCTTGGAGGCCTCGGTTTTGCCGGCGCCCGACTCGCCCGAGATGATGACGCATTGGTTCTCTTCCTCGCGGACCATGGTCCGGTACGTCTCCTCGGCGGTCGCAAACACGTGCGGTGGGACGTCGATGCGCTGCTTGTGGGCGTAGTACTTCATCGTGCGCTCGCCGTAGATGTCCAGCCACTTGTAGGGGTTGACGCACACCAAGACGTGTCCGATGAACGTGTAGATCTGGTCGCTGCCGTGGCGCGCCTTGAGGTTCTCGAGGATGCCATTGTCCGAGACCGACGGCAGTAGCACCATGTCGTCGACGCCGACGACCCGGCGCTCGACCTCGAGGGCCACGCCGCGGCTGCGCGCCTTCGTTGTCTTGCTGCTCATGATGACGACTGAGGCCACGTTGCACACAGCCCGCTGAACGCACGCAACCTTCGGGATCATCGGCTAGGTGCACGCAACCTCGGTCGCCGACCCACGTCGTCACCCGCGAGCAAAGCGCCGCCTCAGACCTGCGCTAAGGAGTCGCCTCGCTGCCCTTTGCGCATCAAGCGGGCATGGTACGAACCTGCTGTAGCGCTGCGTACGACGATACACGAGCCCGAGCCCACCTATGTACCCTACCCCGCGTTGGGCAGGTGGCTTGATGTCGTTTTACACGATCGGCAGGAGCCTGCGATCGCGCGGCTCCAAGCAACGAGAGGTACCTAGCGCAATGAATTGGTGCGTGGACGGCGCAGAGGCGATCTGTGCGCTCCATTGCTGGTTCCGTTGCCGCAGCTGTCGGACCTCCGCCACGCGCGAGTTGGGTGCGTTTAGTCGGATCATTGGGTCGTTTTTTCGGATTGTGCGATTTTCGGGCAAGAGAAAACAGCAGCAGCAGCAGCTTGATGGCGGTCCCGTTGAAGGAAGGGCTGCAGCTCAAGCAGTGGGTCCTTGGTGAGAAGCTCGGCAGCGGCGCCTGCAGCGACGTGTACGAAGGTAGACTCGTGCATGGCGAGGATGATGACGATGTGGGCGTAGTCGCACCTCTCAAGGGCGGGCAAAGATACGCCATGAAGGTCTCGCCGATCCCTGCGCCGGCCGCGGGCAAAAAGAAGCGCAAGAAGACACACGCGGACCGCAGCGCCGACGCGCTCTACGCCGAGCACTTGCTGTACGTCAACAGCCTCGCGGGCCACGCGGGGATCCCGACGCTCCCGGCCTCTGGCGCATATGGCGAGGACAAGGGGTACCGCTTCCTCGTGCTCGAGCGACTCGGCCGGACGCTCGAAGACGTCAAGGTGGCGCATGGCCGACTGCCAGAGACGACGGTCGCGCGTCTCGGCCTCGAGATCGTACGACGCGCCTCCATTGTGTGGTCGCCTCACGGGTTGTAGATGGCGATTCTCCAGCATATCCATTCAAAGCGGCTCCTCTTTGTCGACGTCAAGCCCGAAAACTTCATGCTCAACACGGCCCCCGAGACAAAGGTAGCTTGGTTCACGTCGGCGGGGTACTCACGATTGCCTCAGGTCTACTGCGTCGACTTCGGCATCGCCGAGCGATACCTCCTCGTGACGGGCGTTCACAAGCCGTACAAGGTGGCTGGTGTCGTCGGAACGCCTACGTTTCTGAGCTTGAACTGCCACGAAGGCAGCAGTACGTTGTTATCAACGACGTAAGTCCCATCGTCCTTCTCGTTGCGTAGCTCCGAGCCGCCGAGACGATATTGAAGCACTTCTGTACGTGTGCCTCTACCTCGTGCGCGGGGACCTGCCGTGGCAAGGCGCCGCGTCCGACCAAGACGGCGCGCGGCTCAAGCGAGCGACGGCGCTCACGGACCTCTGCACGGGTCTCTCCTGTACGCACAACTATTCTCCCACAACGTCACGAGCATGATCCCTCTCAATAGCCGAGTGGGCCAAACTGGTGGCAACGATCCGGGCGTGTGGCTATGAAGACGCACCCGACTACGCCGCGATCGAAGCCGGCCTCGCACGCATTTGCGGGTCCGCGTCGCGCACGGGCACCTATGTGTGGGGCGCCACGACGACGACAACGACAGTATCCTCCAGCGCTGCCAAGGGCCGCCCGTCGCCGGCCAAGAAGCAGAAAGGACAGACACGTGCCACGGCCGTCAACATCGACGACGGCGACGACGACGAACCGTTGGAAGACAAACCGGCGCCAGCCACAGCCAAGGCCAAGGCCAAGCCAGACAAGGCCGAGCCAGCCAAAGCAGCCACAGCCAAGGCCAAGCCAGCCAAAGCCAAGGCCAAGGCCAAGGTGGCGCCAGCCGCGTCGACACGTCGTCTGGAGGCCGCGACGCGGGCCGTGGGTGCGGCAGCGGCGGCCAGCGCAGCCTCTGGAATCGCCACGCGCACACGGTCGTCTGGTCCCAGTGCGTAAAGCTTTTGTCGGCGGATACTTTGGACTGGAATGGAGGTCAAGATTCTTGGATGAGTGAGGATGGTTACGCGAGGTAGTTGTACAGTTGCGTGTTGGAAGCGTCGCGCTCGAGGTACTCGCGGTCGATGAGGCTCTCGATGCGGCGCTTGATGTCGACGGGTTTCGCCGGAAACTTGAGCTGCGTGAGGAGCTCGCTCATGAGCAGCGCGTGCGAGAGCTGCTTGCGCGACTTCATGATGCGCACAATGGCTGCATCCACTTGGTACTGCCGGTCGCGGAAGACACGCTCGTGCGTCTCCGTGTTCTCGGCCGTCGTCTCCTTCATCTGGATCGAGTTGATCTTGATGCGCATGAGCGGGTTGGTAAACGCCGCGTTGTAGACAAACTCGTCCGTGTCGGCCACGTCGCGACCCTAACCCCAAGGTGACAACGGCTCGAACGATTATCCAAGGCGCTACCTTGGGCTGCTTGGTGAGCACGCGGACCTTGCCGCACGCGAGGGACTGCAGCGTTCGCCGCAGCTCGCCGTCCTCGATGCCCGTCTGCTCCTTGATCTCCTTGAACCCGAGCGTGTCGCGGCCGTTATTGAAGCAAAGCAGTACGAGTGTCTGGAAGACCGAGACCGCGAGTTCCTTGCGCCCTTTCGGGAACGACGCTTTTACGAGGCAGTGGCCGAGCGAGTGCTGCCATTGGAGCTGCCGGCCCTGGTACTTGGACGTATAGAAGGCTTCAAAGATGGCCTTAAGCGGCAGGAGCGACTGCGGCAAGAGGATCTCGGTTGGCACGTACGCTGGCCAAAAGCCCGTCGTGAGGACGTGCACGTGCATGTCCATCTTGTGCTTGAGGTTGCTAATCGCGAGCCTACGCGAGTATCACATTATCAGCCACGATGACGTCCGATCGAAAAACGCACTGGCTCGCGTTGTGCTGCTGGAACTGCGTCATGACACTGCGCGAGAGGTCAATGTCCTTGAACATGCCTTCGAGCTACATCCCATGTCATCATTCGCCGATGTTATGCTCTTGTCTTGTACCTTGTTGGTGAACGAGCTGCCGCACTCGGTCTTGAGCTTGGAGATCATGGCTTTCTCCAAGTCGAACGATGCCGACTTGCCGAGGAGCAGTCGCTTCGCAAGGTCTTTCTTGTAAAAGGCTTCAAAGACATCCTTGCCTTGGATGTAGCGGAAGAGCACCATGACGCGGTCGAGGAGCGCTTCAATGTCGCGCTCGGACCCGTCTTTGTTGCCCGTCTTGAGCTTGGCGTCCACAAACTTGGCGATGAGCTCGGCCGGTCGGCTCGCTTTCGCGTTGATCGCCGACTCCATCGCCGACTTGAGTGCGTGAACAAAGGTCGTCTCGCTGTGAAAAGCGTCGCGCAGCATGACGTCGAGGTCGGCCTTGAACTGGAGGAGGCTCGCGACCATGCCCTTCTCGAGCTCGAGGCTCGTCGGGCTCGTGTCGTTGACAATCTTGGAACCGGTTGCGATGATGTAGCGACTCCAGCTGCCCTTCAGGAGCGGAAGCTGCTCGATGCGTTCAAAGAGGCCAAAGAGGCGCTTGAGGTCGTCGATGCGGTGGCCCGTTGCGAGCTCTTCAAAGCCGCGCTCGAGGAGGAGCACGGCGTGGGGCGCGAGCAGGTGGGTCTCGACGACGTGCAAGATCGCCTTCTTGGTCGTCAAGTTGTTGTCCATATAGCCCGTCGCGCGCTCGTTCTCTTCCAAGAGACGCTTCTCGACATGCAAGAGGAACGACGCGACGCTCGCGTCTTCCATGTGCTGTTGGCCTTCCGACGCATAAAACACTTCGGCCGCGGCCAAGAACGGGCGCTCGAGATGCCGGCCATAGATGTGGAGCGCAGACGTCATGCGTACGAGCGACTTGAGGTGCTGGCGCTGCACGGTCTCGCCATGGCGCTCGCGCTCGACCTCGCGCAGGAACGCGGTTGTGATTTTGGACTCGAGCGCCGGAAGCACATGGAGCGCCTCCTGGAAGCACGTCAGACCCATGTCGTAGATGGACGCGACGCCGGGTGTTTGCATGACGTACGTCCGATCCAGATAGAGGCAGAGGTTGCGGATCATGAGCAAGTCGGAGCAGAATTCTTCCCAGAGGCCGACGAGCCGCTCGACAAAGAGCGCGCTGTCCACATGGAGGAGGCCGAGGTCGTCTGCGCACGCCGACTGCAGCGTCTTGTCGACCGTCGTCGCGAGGTGTGTCTTGAGAAGGCCGTAGAGCCACGCGGCCTTCTTCTGGTGGCAGAGGTCCGTGACGAGGCCGTAGAGCTCTTCCCAGCCCAGCGTCGTGGTCGCGGCCGCCGACTTGTTCTGGAGGCACATCAAGGAGGCCTGGAGGTCCTTCCATGCGCGCTCCTCGAAGCCTTCCGGGACGCTCGGCGCCTGCTTGAAGGGCTTGATCGAGACCTTCCTCGCCTTCTTCATCGCTGGCCGCAACTTGGATGGCAAGCCGGAAGATGCAATTTTAATCGCAATATTTTATGTTGCATAGTGTTTCACAGTGTACCATCAAAGAAATTATGCAGGACCTGGTATTCCGCCACCTCAACGCTCCCGAGGACCCCCATGCAGGTGGCCGCCACATCGATCCTCGCTGACCGCAGCGACGTGATTCTTGCCTGCCACCCTCTCGCACCTACGGCTGCCCTACGCTGGGCGCTGCATCAACATGAACGCAAGTGGCATCGAAGGCTCGACCGCCGCATTAAAAGTTCAGCCACGTGAGCGCGCACACGGCGACGGTCGCGGGCGACGGCAGAAAGTCTTGGATCGAGTCCCATGAGTTGGCGTCGTGGTACAGAAAGTCCATGCTCTTCTTGAGCGACGGGTGCAGCACGTGGCCATGGCACTCGAAGAGCCACATGACAATGGCCCACGTAGCGCACGCGAGCACGGGGTAGACCTCGGGGAACGCATAGTCGCGGAGGATCGGCGCGCCCTTGGCGCTAAGGAGCTTGACGAGGCCGATGAGGACGCGCGAGAAGAGATACATGACGATCTGGTAGTTGATGTTCGAGTACTTGGACCAGATCGCATACCTACGAGGCCATGGAACGCTAAGATCTCAGTGCCATAAGATGACAGATGGAGATACCCGCCGATCGCGCCGGCGGCCGCCGCGTGCCATGGCACGACCGGGTTCAAGCCCGCGCTCGTGGCCGTCGCGCCGCCATGCATCGCCTTGAGCGCAAGCAGCGACGTCTTGTAGACACCGACAAAGCACGCCAAGTTCTTCGTGTGCTCGTACGTGAGCTTGATGATCGCACGGAGCTGGTCGCGCAGCGGTTTCTTCTGGAAGAGCAGCACCATGACCAGCGCTACATCATCATAATCATAGCATCATGTAGTTGACATCGCCATGGCCATCGAGGCCTACCGTGGGGCGCGCGGATCTTGGTGCCATAGAAGGCGCCGTTGCGGACGGCGCGGACGAGGCAGAGAACGTCGTGCGGGACCAGCGTGCTCATCATCTTCGCCGACAGGAACGACCGACTCTGGCACTTGGATCACTTATCCATTCGGATGGTATCCGTACGATCCAGCACCGTATCCGGACCTCCCGGTTCCAGATGGTCAGCGCGCTTGCAGTCGATCCGGCACCAGATCCGGCAAGGACGAACGCAATATACCCGCCAACTCAACAGAGAGGGTCGGCCGACAACCACGCTCTCGCATCATACAATGGAGTGTAGAGCCTGCTCTGGGGAGCCCAAAATACCAAGTGACATCGCTGTTTAATACTGACAACCAGATAAATTCTCGCGCAACCAGTCCCGGTTCCATCCAGGGGTACATACCTAATCATATACCCCTGGTTCCATCACGCAGAAGGTGTGGGAAAGAACGACAGTGACTGATCGCGACGCATCTTTCCGCGCAACGTAGAGATCGTATTGATTGCTGCTGCAGGCACGATCCAAGATATATTTGTGGCAAACGCCAGAAATAAGATGGTAGTGCCATTTCTAAAAGCACGGCCCTCGACGCGGGTGGCACTTGGTCGGTAACATCGCGTTTGAAATGGAATCGCCCATAGTTGGCACAGTGATAGAAGACACTTTGGAGAGCAGAGCAGACTATGCTGCGTCGTCGTTGCAGTCCTATAACGCGCGCAATGCTCGACAACCGATACAAAGCGCTTTTAAAGCGTTAAAAAGCAATGATCCACGCCATGATGGATCTTTTCACTTGGGGTAGTAGCGACTGGAGCAAGAGCGCAGCATTCTCAGAATTACTACGCTCCGAGATACCGGTATTGTATTACGTGGAGCGATCGGGACGGCTTTCGAGCTTTCAATGTTCGGATTGTCTGCACTTCTCTTCCGCACTCCAGTGTGCAGGATCTCCGCGAGCACCACCGATCGAGTATTCGCACGCTAGCAACTAGCCTACTCGCTGTCTACTCAGGCACATCTTTCAGAGACGTAGTTGCTGCCTCTACCATACTAGTATCCCACGAGTACGATACCGGGTCGCGATTTGGGCAAGTCCCGCAGAGTTTTCCAATAACGTTTGGATTGAAACTGCTGGATTGACTACTGTAGAGAAAATACCACATCTGATCAATCTAGTAACTTACTGACAGCTCCAGCGGCAGACACGACCATTGGCCCCCGTCGTGCACACGTTGTGGCACACCTCGAACGCGCCGTTTGGGTCTGGAAGGCCACGCGACGCGGCTTCTTCCTTGGTGGCATCGGCAGTGGTGGCAGACGCCGCAAGCACACTGAGCAGCGTCATCAGAATCGTCGTCTTGATCATTGTAGCCGAGGTGGGCAATTGAACTGTGAGCGCCCAAGTCGCCTCCATGAAGAGAGCAACGAGGGACGCTAGCTTTTAGAGATTCGACGGTTGCCACGAAATGCGAGCTCTTTGATGTGCAACGACGCGAGGTCCATCAAGCGACGTTGTGATGAGCCGACGAGCACTAGCGTGAGCAGATTTCAATTGTCTACAACCTACTCACGATGAAGACGACGATCTTGGTGACGCTGCTCAGTGTGCTTGCGGCGGCTGCCGACGTGGCCCCTTCAGATGATGCCACCACGAAAGAAGCCGCGCCGCGGGGCCTTCCAGACCCAAACGGCGAGTTTGAGGTGTGCCGCAGCGTGTGTACGACGGGGACTCATGGTCGTGTCTGCCGCTGGCGCTGCATTTAGACCCGACGTCTGGCTTAAGGATGCAATCCACCTCGTATGAGACGTGCCAGAACAGCTAAGGTCGTCCAAAATACAACCCATTCGCTGTCTCCATCCACTGTTTCCAAACAGTGTATTCCGACTTTGCCGTTTCGCGTGCGCCTGTTCGCATTGCGCCAAGCGCCGACAAGAAGAGTGAGGCAAGATGAACGGCGTGAAGCGCCACATTGGGACGCGAATGAAGGCGATGACGAACGCGACGACCAAGCCGGTCGTGCCCGGTCGGCGCGTGCCGAGCAAGAAACCGCTTTTGGCCCTGCAGCAGTACGAGACCGGGTACAATGTGCAGCAAATTGACGGCGGCGGCCCCAAGCCGCTGCGCATGCGGTCACTGCGCACGCTCTTGTCACCTCGCCGGGGTGGCGTCCGTGAGTCCTTCTCGCACCTCAACACCAAGCTGCGCGACTCGCGCACGTACGTGCTCGACCCGAAGAGCGCGCGTAGCATCCAGTGGGACGTCTTTATGGCATGCTTGATTGCCTACAGCGGCATCACAGTGCCATTGTATGTGAGTTTTCCAAGGTATACGTGGTCGCCGATCTCAGATCTCAGATCACAGCGATTCTGATATGCTGTTTCTCGTTCCTAGCTTTCAAGTCACGAGTCACTGGGCCGCCGTTGACAATGGCATTGACGTGTGTTTTGGCATTGACATTGTGCGCAACTTCCTCATGGGATTCTACGACGAGCAAGATCTTCTCGTCGTCGACGTCAAGCAGATCGCCAAGAGCTACCTTCGCACGTGGTTTCTCCTCGATTTTGTCTCGACGTTTCCGCTCGAAGCCGCCGTGAAGCTCTTCAACCCGTCCGTGGTCGCCAACTCGCACTCGCTCGCGTCCGTTCAGCTCCTCCGCGTGTTGCGCGTGACGCGCATCCTCAAGCTTGCGCGCCTCGCCAAGCTCCGCGTCTTCTTCAAGCGCGTTGAAGAAACGTTTGGGTTCAACCCCGGGGGCGTTCGCCTCGCGCGGCTCATCTTTGTCGTGCTCTTCCTCGCCCATGTCCTCGCCTGCATGTTTCACTGGATCGGCCAGCCGTACGACCCGACCGTTGCCACCTCCAACCAGCGATCGCTTCGCGTCGCAACGTCGGCCGTGGCCTCGACATACCGTCCCAACTCGACGTGGCTGATCGAAAACGATATTCGGACCCAGCCGGACAGCATTCGGTACCTCTACTCGCTCTACTGGGTCATTACGACCTTGACGGGCGTCGGCTACGGCGACGTGCACGCCGTCTCGGTCACCGAGCGCGCGTTTGCGATCTTCGCCATGATGGTTGGCGCGTCTGTCTTTGGCTTTGTCATTGGCAACATTTCGTCCCTCCTCGAGTCGATGGACACACGCGCGGCCGTGTACCAGCTCAAGATGGCGCTCGTGAAGGACTACATTCGCACCCACAAGCTGCCAAAGGACCTGCGCACCAAGCTCTCGCGGTACCCCTTCGTCTCGCATCGATCGTATTTTTTGAAAAAAAATGCGCGTGCTAGGTACTTTGAGCACTACCTCGCGCGCGCGTCGCTCTTTGACGAGTCGTCCATTTTGAGCGAAATCCCGCTGAGTCTCCGGAACGAGATTGTGCACTTTACGTGCCGCGAAATTTTTCTGTCCGCACGAAATGTGGTCTGTCATGCTGACAACTATCGTATTGCGTAGGATTCCAGCGTTTGCATCCATCAACACGCAGTTTGTCATGGACATGGCCATTTGCATCAAACCGCTCTTCCTCCTCGCCAAGGCCGTCATTGCCAAGCAGCATACGGTCGGCCGCGAGATGTATTTCTTAAACTCGGGCATCGTCGCGGCCTCCAACGCAACGGTGCACGGCAAGATGGTGCTCACTGAAGTGCTGAGCGAGAACGCGTACTTTGGCGAGCCGCCGCTGCTTTTTACACGCTGCGTGAAAACACGTTTACGTGCTTGACCAACTGCGAGATGTACACCTTGGCCAAAGACGACTTTGACGTGCTTTTGGAAGAGTACCCGGACACGGAGACGATCCTCGTCCAGCACTACCATGCGCGAAAAGTCAAGTACAACGAGACGCTAAGCACGATGCTGCAGCGCTTCAAGGTACGACTCTTTCCTGCATCGCACTCGCGTGAACGCACGTATGGTCCAGATGTACGAAATCTTCAAAGACGATGTGACCAAAGTCCACCGGCTCGAGGATTTTTGGCCCAATTTGCGCATTTCGCTCAACGGCAAACTCACAACGATCGAGCAATTTCCGATCCACGTGCTCAAACTCATTACCAACTACATCAACCCGCGCGGCGTCTCGCTCTTCAACTCGACGTTTGCCAAGCGCGTCGTGCTCGACGGTCTACCACACTCTATCGTACGACTCTTTAAACGTTCCATAGGTCTCAAGCCAAAGTACGCAACTGCATATACGTCACCGAGCAAGTTGCGTGCGATCATCCAGCCCACGGACCCGCGCAAACTCCGCTGGGACATTTTTCTCGGCGTCCTCATCATGTACAACGTCATGAACATTCCATTCCAGTTTACGTTCCAAGGCGGGTTTGTCGGCGACGACACACGCTACGCCAGCGTCATTGTACGGTCGCCACTGCGATACTTCAACACCATCACTGATGCGTAGTTGTTTGATTACACGGTCGACGTCCTCTTTGGCATCGATATGCTGCTCACGTTCCGCACCGCGTACGTCGACGAGGACGGTCAGATTGAGGCGACGCCGCGACGCATTGCGACGCGGTACTCTCTCACACAACGTCCCATGCGTTACCGCAACTACCTAGGTATCTGCGCTGGTGGTTCTGGATCGACTTTGTCTCGACGTTTCCGTTTGCATTGATCGCAGACACCGCGACGTCGACTGGCGCCAGTAGCGGCAACGGCACGCTCTCGGCCGTGGGAGGCTCCACTCAGTCGTACTACAACCTCAAGCTTATTCGTCTTGTGCGGCTCACGCGGCTCCTCAAGCTCATGCGACTCCTGAAGCTCAATCGGTCGGTCACAAGCATTGAAAACATGCTCGACCTGAACCCGGCCGTGCTCAGCCTCGTGAAGCTCCTCATTCAGGTGGATAGACGAGGCATCGCACTAGCATGATGGACACAAACTTGACTCTAGGTGTGTTTCATCGCGCACTGGTCGAGCTGCGCTTTTTTTTTCGTGGGTCAAGTCTCCGAGACCTACTACGGGCGCTCGTGGATCGGGCCGCTTCTGTGGTATGCGTCGACGGCCGACAAGTACATTACGTCGCTGTACTTTTGCTTTACGACCATGGCGACGGTCGGATATGGCGACGTGCTTCTCGCGACACCGATCGAGGTCGCGTACGTTATCTTCTACATGCTTCTCGGCGCGTCCGTCTTTGGGTACATCATCGGCTCCATGTCGTCGCTCGTCGATCAGCTCCAGACGCGCGGCGTCGCGGCAAAAGAGAAAACGGACCGCGTCAAGGTTGTCTTTTGTGCAAATCGTTCAAAAAGGTTTTAAAAGATGATAGGACTATATGAAGGAGCGCAAGCTGCCCAAGGCGCTCTGCACGCGCATTCGCCGGTACTTTGATTTCTACTTGGCCCAACAAGACGACGGGACGGGGCTGTTGAATGACCTCTCGGACGACCTCCGGACGCAGCTCGTCTTGTACTTGAACCGCGACGTGGTCTCCAAGATCCCGTTTTTCGCGCGCCAAGACGACGCGTGCATCTCGTACCTCATGGGCATTCTGTACCAAGAGTATTTTACGCCGGGCGAATATGTCTTTCATGAGGTAGACACCTCTCTGCATTCGATTCCGTTGATGCTGATGAGGATGACGTGCTGCGGTTAGGGCGAGTATGGTCGACACATGTATTTCCTCGTCAAGGGCACGGTCGAAGTGCTTATTCATGCTGGGACGCCGTCCGAGATCCTCTGCAAGGTAGTAGTAGCAAGGTCCTCGGCCCATGCTACCTCGATGGTTAGGTCTTGACCGAGGGCGCGTTCTTTGGCGAGCTCGCGATGGTCTTGAGCTCCAAGCGCTGTGCGAGCATTCGCGCCAAGACGTTTGGCATTCTCTACGTGCTAAGTCGAAGCGGCATGGACCACATCCACGCCCACTACCCAGGTACGCCGACGCATCCTGTCTCGTCGGCTCGAAATGGGCGTAGAGATCTCCAACATGATCATGGCCGAGATCAAGCTCAAGCTGCACAAGATCCAGGAAGAGACAGTCGAGCGCATGGAGCGCAAGAACGTCGCCAACCACCTCCCGAGCCGGAAAACATCGCTGACGACCGACACGGAGCTGCTCGAGGCCTTTGCGATGATCGACGGCGTCGCGACCGACCTCACGCGCTTCTTTGGCGGCGGCGAGACGGCCAAGCACCGTGCGGTCGCGGCCATCATTAGCCGCCTCAAGAAATTTGACTTTGAGGCGCCTGCCGAGACGCCCAAGGAGGTACTCCTCGTCCTTTGCCTCGTCCGAGGAGTGATGCATGTGTCGATGGCATAGCCGCCGCCGTCGCCCGAGCCGACGGCCAAAGACGCGTTCGTGCGCATTGGCAAGCGGGTGATTCAGCTGAACGCGTTCGTGACGCAAGCGCGCAAGTCACGGCGCGGGGCCACGACCCGCGTCTTTGGCTCGATCCCGACCCACGTCGACGAGATGCACAAGCTGCCGGACGCCAAGCGGTTGCTCGAGGGGTCCGTCGACCCGACCGGACCGTGCTTGCACGATGTCGAGGCCGTCAATCGCTCGGAGCGCCCCGAGACCTAATCCCTCTCCGCCCCGTCGCTCCATCGCGCGACCACAAGAACCTTCCTCCTTCTCCTTCCCGGCTCTTCTTCTTCTTTGTCGTCGTCGTCGTCCTTGCCCATGCCTTGGTCTCCTGCCTGGTCATCGCCATCCTCTACGTCTCCCTCGCCTCGTCCGCTTCCTCCACTTGCTCGTCGTCTGCTGCCTCCGCTTCCTCTTCGTCGTCGTCGTCCTCTTCCTCGTCGTCGCTTGCCATACAACCGCGCAGTAGAATCCCAATAAAGTCCGGTTTGCAAAGCGTACTTGCATTTCTTTGCGTGCCATACAAATGCCGAGCTAATAAAATAAAAAGGCGGGCGGTGGCAGCGACCACTCAACTGCAGAGCGTTCATTTAGCAAGAAGCAATATGGCGGCCATCAAGGACGACGCGGAGCTCGGGAACGAGCTCATCCAGCTGCAATGTCGCTTCTACGAGAACAAGTACCCGGAGATCGACGAGCTCGTCGTCGTGAACGTGCGCTCGATCGCCGAGATGGGCGCCTACGTCTCGCTCCTCGAGTACAACAACATTGAGGGCAT
Organism: Saprolegnia parasitica CBS 223.65; assembly: GCF_000151545.1. NCBI lineage: Eukaryota > Oomycota > Saprolegniomycetes > Saprolegniales > Saprolegniaceae > Saprolegnia > Saprolegnia parasitica. The sequence goes on along the minus strand of NW_012156398.1, from coordinate 418,776 downwards.
GATCCTTCTCTCGGAGCTGAGTCGCCGCCGCATCCGGTCGATCAACAAGCTCGTGCGCGTGGGCAAGACGAAGTCGTCATGGTGCTCCGCGTCGATAAGGAGAAGGGCTACATTGATCTCTCGAAGCGCCGCGTCTCGCCCGAGGACATCCTCAAGTGCGAAGAGCGCTACAACAAGGCCAAGACGGTCCATGGTGTCTTGCGCCAAGTCGCGCAGGACACGAGCATCGAGCTCGAAGACCTCTACCAGAAAATCTCGTGGCCGCTCTACAAGAAGTTCAAGATGGAGCAGCCGCTCGGCGCCGACGACGAAAAGAAGGTCGAGTACGTGCACTGCTACGACGTCTTCAAGATGGGCATCACGGACCCGTCGGTGTTTGATGGCCTCGACCTGACGCCCGAGACGCTCGAGTCGCTGCGCACGCACATTCGCCGCCGCCTCACGCCGCAGCCGATCAAGATCCGCGCCGACATTCAAGTCACGTGCTTTACGTACGAAGGCATTGAGGCCATCCGCGAAGCGCTCCAGGAAGCCCAGCACACGGGCACGGAAGACGTTCCGGTCAAGGTCAAGCTCATTGCGCCGCCCATGTACGTCATGACGACCAACACGCTCGACAAGGTCAAGGGCATTGCGACGCTCCAGGAAGCGATCGAGAAGGTGCGCACCATCATCACGGCCAAGGGCGGCTCGATCGTCGTCAAGATGGAGCCCAAGGTCGTCTCGATCAACGAAGAACGCGAGTTCCTCCAGATGATGGAGCGACTGGAAAACGAAAACCGACCGGTCGACGGCGACGACGACGACGAGGACTAGAGTGTAGCTATTTGACGGTCCATCTTCCTATCGCACGAATAAGAATATGGCTTCTATTGACGACGACGACAGGCGCCCTGCATCGCATGGTACCTCTCGCCGCTCGCCAGCGTAGTATCCCTCGTAGAAGACACCAGCATCGTCATCCTTCGTCCCCAGCACCACACATCGCTGGCCTGTTGCGCTGCCATGCGAGGACCACGGCACCTGCTGCCGTAGACTCGGTCAACATGCATCGTCGTCGACCACGGAGAGAAAGGATTGCGCAATAAATAACCCATGTACAAGGAAGAGGACACTGTCTATGCGTCTACACGTCGTCGTCGTCGTCGTCGTCGTCGTCGATCGCATTCATGTCGTCGTTGGTGTCGAGACTCGTGCTGGAAAAGTCCGAGATGAGGCTCGAGAAGCTCAGCTGCGACTTGAGGTCACCGGGGCAGAGCCGGAACGAGTTAAACTTGGCCGGCGTACAGCGCGTCGTGCCAGGAATCGCTTGGCCTTCGTTGTGCGCAATGTTGGGGCGGCTGCGCTTGCGCGGCGAGTGCGGCGAGAGCTGCTTGAGCCGGCGAATCTCTTGTTCGTAGTGCGCAATGTTCTTCTGCAAGTTGACCAGGCGGTGGTCGAGCTTGGGCAAGAAGCGCACGAGGCAGCTCCAAAGCGGCTGCACGAGCCGCGCGGCGAAGAAATGCTGGCTCTCGACCATGTGCAGCGGGTCGTCGACGTGCAAATGCGTCACGGGCAATCCCTCGGCGGTCTCCATGAGCGCTTGGTACGCAAACTCCTTTGCAATCATGTTGCTCCACTTGAGCGCGATCGGCGTCGGAAACACTTGGGCTCCGAGGTCGCTCGCATGCACAATCGTTTGCACGAGGAAGATGCGGTCGTCGCCCGACTTGGCAAAGCCCGCGAGCGCCGCCCGCTTGTCGTCCAAGAGCGGGTCGGTCGTGCGCGCATACGGCGCCCAGCGCTTCTCGAGCGCCTCAATGTGCTCAAAATGCCGCGCCATGTCGGTGCCAATGATCGCGCGCACAATGACCTTGCGCGTGTACCGGTACTCGTCCGGGGTGAGACTGGCGAGGAGGTTGACGTGCTCGTTCTGGAGCAGCCGGAACGTTGTCGCCGCGTGGTGGCGCTCGAGCACTGCGTCGTCGTTGTGCAAGAGCGCGAGACCGCTCTTCGAATTGACTTCGAAGACGTTCGAGTGCCCCGGGTGGTCGATGTCGTGGCAGAGCGCAGCAAGGAGACAGCCAAACCGGTCCGGCGGCGTGAGCACAGTGACCGCTTGCGTCTCCTTGAGGATGCAGTACGACGTGTGGAGCACCGAGAACCCGTGCAGAAAGTTGTGGAACGGGTTCGGGTGGTAGTGGTCTTGGACCGACTGGATGAAATTCTGGACAATGTCCGGGTCGAGGTTGGGCAGGGCCATGACCGGGTCCAATAGCATGTGTTGCGTGTACGAGAGGAGCGTCTCGAGCTCGGTCGTAAAGACGTTGAGGCTCCAGCGCGGTACCATGGGGACGTCGACCGACTTGGTCTTGAAGAGCGCAGTGGGCGGACGCGGCGGTGTCTCGAGCGGCAGCGGACTCAGCGAGTCGGCGCTAAAGAACGAGTCGCTCAAGCGGTCGGCGAGGTGCGATTGGAGCGTGCACGGCTTGGACGTGAACGCCTCGAGCAAGTTAACTTGGGATTGCGCGCGCTCGGCCCAAAGCGACTCGGACTTTGTGTCGGCCAGTAGCTTGAGGTAGTCGGTCTCTTGGGACCGGCGGCGCAGAATGACGGCGACTTCGGACGCAAACGCCTCGAACGCGCACTCGTCTTCGTAGGTAAATTCGGCAAACTCGGTCTTGTGCCCGCCGACCTTGTTGATGCACTCGAGGACTGCGATGGGCTGGACGTCGTTCATCTGGTGGACGCCGATCGGCACGTAGAGCGCCGTCTTGGTGCCGCCAAAGCGGTCGTCGACGCTCATGTCAAAGCGCGGGTCGCTTGGCGCGTGCTTGACGTTGAGGATGTTGCTCGAGAGCGCGGCGGCGCCGAGGAGGCAGCCGTCGATCGAGAAGCGGAGGTTCGACCGCCGGAACGACGACGAGAGCGACCAGAGCTCGTTGCGCGGCCAGTCAAGGAGGAAGAGCGTGACGCTTTCGCAATGCACGATGTGGTTGGCGCCTTTGATGACGCGTTGGACGAGCTTGAGGATTGTTTCTTCGTTTGAAGACGAGCTCACAATGTGGAGGAGCGCGGCTTGGGTCCGCTGCGAGAGCACAATGTCGTGAAGCTCGATCGCTTTCCGCATCGCGTTGCTCAAGATTGGCCCGAGGCGCTGGAGCAGCCCGAGGTCGTACGCGCAGAGGCTATCGGGCGACGCCGACGACGCTTCAATGACCGCAAACGTCTCGCCGCTGCTGTCGAGCAACGCAAAGCAGAGGAGTGTGTTGGACGGGGCAACGCGCTCGAGGTCAACCGCGGGATTGTACGACGTCGGCAGCGATCGCCCCATGAACGTCGTACCCGACGCTGCGACCTCGGCTGCGAGGCTACAGGTGGTCGGGACGGCCTCGACCGCGCTAAGCTTGGGCACAATCTTCGCCATCGAGTCCGACCCCGCGTCAAGGAGGAAGACGGCGCATTGGTGGTGCGGGTCGTGCGAAAAGAGACCTTCGACAAAGGCAAAGAAGACGTCCATCATCATGTACAGGTCGTCATGCTCGAGCACGTCTTGGATGAGGCTGAACGCGCGTCGCTCCTTGGCTTCTTGCATCTGATAGCGCGCGACTTGGGCCTCGAGCTCCGCGATGCGATCGCAGCGCTGGTTGGTCGTCTTGGCCGCTGTCGTCGTCGTCGCCCTGGCCACAGTAGTGGTCGTCGTTGAGGTCTTGGGCGGCCCCGAAGCATGGGCGTCTACCTCGACCGGGCGTCCATTCGCATGGGGGATCGCTATGAAGGTTTCCATCGGCGGGTTATCGCTCACTGAAAGCGTCCAAAATTTAACCTGAAACCACATTGCACCCTCGCATTGAATTGCATAGAAACTCCAAGTGCAAGCACATGATTAAATAGACGTCGCATATGCGCAATTCGATTTTTTCGCACATTTGAACGTCGTCGCCCGTGCGACAGCAACGTCGACTACGGAGCGACTACGTACTCGTACTAACAGTCGACTAACTGCGGCTGGGGCCACTGACAAGTAGCTGCTACGACCATTGGCGGCAGCAGTCGCCAGCGCGGAGGCGTGTGCAATCGGAGGCACGTAATGCTGGCGCGTACTTGTACTACTGCGTCATTTTCGCGGGACAAATCCGATGTGTCGTCGTCGTCTGCCTGAGATACATGGACTTGCGCCCTCTCGGGTCAGCGGGTGTCTGGTCGGCGCGACAGGCGGAGGTGATTCTTGTCAGTAGCCAAGGAGGCGGCAGGAAGCTGGGAGCGCATGGCGGAGCATCACGGACCGCCGAGAAGTCCCATGGATCAAGTTGGTGCAATCAACATGGCCTCTCTGATATGAACTCGGGGCCATGATGGCGAGCGACTCTGGATCTGGACAGCAACCACCGGCAAGAGGCCGGCTGATAGCTTGCCATCATCAGCAGCGTGCGGGAAGATCCTCGTGGAAATCTAGAACTCGATTCGTGCAACGGGTTCCGATTCCGACAGAAGACCCCATCGAGACGGCGCGATTCTGACGCGGTGAACGAGCTGCGATTCGATGGTCAAGCTCGTTGCATGGCTCTCTACTCCGCTACTATTAGTTAGTCCAAGGCGACATGTGAAACGACAGCAAGTGGTGTTGCCACGCACCCATCTGCGTTGCCGTCGTATCAAGTAGGGGGCCTCAATAATATGCCATGCTTGGCTCCGTCGAGATCTTGGTGTTTGTATAGGTCGATCGACTCAGAGAGCGCGTTCTCCGGCGATTTCCATCCGTTTTCGGTGCCCCTCCTACGCCTCGCATATTATAATACCGTTCGAATGGATTGGCATACATTGTTCCAGTGGTATTGTAAAACAATACGATCTTTTTTGAGTTTAATTCTCGACATGGCAAATAAAAAAGGGTCCGGCGGGGTGTTCGAAACTCCGCCATTTCTGCATCGCCGCGGAGTCGCCGCCGGTCCGTCTCTCTCGCGCTCGCCGCTGGACGCAGCCCATCATCGGACGTCGCCATCCGCTACGCGCCCCAGCATCGCCGCATACGATTGCCATCATGGAGAAGGGCAAGAAGGTCCTGCCGCTGAGCGAGAGCTGGCTGTCGCCGTCCATGGTGACCTCGTACGATGGCCAGTCCATCTACGCTGGCCATCAAGAGAAGCTGCGCCTCGGCAACTACCTCGGCAGTGGCGTCGCTGGCGTCGTCTATGAAGCCTTTGAGCCGCAGAAGCAGCGCCACGTCGCGGTCAAGATTCTCAACCCGGTCGGCTTCAAGCTCTTTTCGCCGCTCGCGCTCGCCCGCTGCGATATAGTCCATGCTGGGCTCGTGTACAAGCCGCCGACACCGACGCCATCGATGCCAATGTCTCGCATGCACATCCAGAAGGAGCATATTTGGTGGCTCCTGCACCCGAACCAGCACGAGCTCATTCCGTGCATCAAGGACCAGCAAGGCATTAAGGAGCTCAACCTCGAAATGTGCGCACAGCTGTGGCCGCTCGACTCGCATCTCGACGACGACCCGCTCGAGATGGAAACCAAGCCCGATACGGTGCTCCACCAAGGCAAGACGTGGGTGCTCCCGACTCTGCCAAAGAAATTTGCGGCCTTTCTCCAGAGCCGAAAGACCATTTACCGCGAAATCGCCTTCATGCACCGCCTCACTGGCAATACGATCCACGGCAGCGTTAGCAACATGGGCCACCCGAACGTCCTGCAGCTCTACGACGTCCTCGAGTACGTCCAAGCGACGAAAAGCACGATCTTCCTTGTCCTCGAGCTCGCGGGCGGTGGCGAGCTCTTTGATCGCATCAAGGCCGAGTGCATTGGCGTGCCCGAGCTCGACGCCAAGATGTACTTTGCGCAGCTCATTGCCGGCGTCCACTACTGCCACCAGCTCGGCATCGTGCACCGCGACCTGAAACCCGAGAACCTGCTTTTGAGCGACAACGACGTGCTCAAGATCGCCGACTTTGGCCTCTCGGCGCAGTTTGCAACGCGCCCACTTCTCCTCGACGAGGCGTCTGCGGGGCCACCGAAGCCGTCGCCGTGCCGCCGGCTCAAGTCGGTGGTCGGATCGCCCCACTACGTGGCGCCCGAGGTGCTGCAGAAATGCCACTGTGGCTACGACGGGCGCAAGGCCGACATGTGGTCGGTCGGCGTCATCTTGTATGGTCTTCTCATCGGCGCGCTTCCGTTCGGGACCGACTTGGCCAACTGCGCGCGCTTTGCGACCTTTGCCGAGTACCTCGCGGCGCCGGCTGAGACGCGCACCTTTCCTCGGTGGCTCTTCCCCGCCAAGCTCTCGCCCGCCGCCATCGAGCTCCTCGTAGGGCTCTTGGACCCGGACCCGCTCTGCCGCTTCTCGTGCGACGACGTGCTCAAAAGCCGCTGGCTCGCCTCCTACTCTCCTGTATCCTAACCGTACCATAGCATTCATTCTTATCCCAACGCCACCTTTGTAATCGTTCTTAATCAATCATCCACTCGACCCTCGACCTTTGACGCTTCTGGGTAGGACTCTTCGCGATGGTGGGGGCTCGTTGCCTCGGGTGGGTCCCACTGCGAGACACCGGTCGCGCGGTTGTAGTAGTAGACGTTGCCGTCGTCGTCCTGAAGCGTCTCCCACGCGGCTGCGTCATCGTCCTGCCCCGGCTTCGTCCACGACGTCTCGCCCGAGAGTTGATTGTAAAAGTACACGAGCCCGTCGTCGGTCTGGACGAGCTCCCACGCGTCCGCACCCAGAGGCGTCGCCTCGGCGATGGTCCACACGGACGCGCCCGTCTCTCGGTTGTAGAAGTACACGCGCCCGGCGTCGTCGACGGCCGGCTCCCACGGTGGTGGCGCGCTCAGCGGGTTCTCCCACGACGACGCACCGGTGCGGGCGTTGATGTAGTACGGCGTCCCGTCGTCTGTCCGGCACTCCTCCCATGCGCCTTGCAGCGGCTGGTCGGTCATGTCGCCGAGACGCCGCTGGAAGCGCGGCGCATCCCAGACGCTCTCGCCCGTCGCATGGCTGTAGTAGTAGAGGTACCCTTCGTCGCTCGTGCACGCTTCCCAGACCTCGCGGGACGCGCCGTCGTCCCACCACTTGAGGAACCGCGTGAGTGTGATCGAGTCGGGGTAGTCAAACTCGTGAAAGTACGACGCAAACGTCCTGTCCTCGTCGGCCGCGCGGCTCGAGAGGCCGAGGCGCTCGTACACAGCGCCGAGCTGCGAGAGGCGGATCGTGGCTTTGGACGTATTGCGCGCGGCGACACCGAGGAACGCCGCTTGGAGCGTCTCGTGCAGGGGCGACAGCGGCTTGGCGAGCTTGCGTAGTCGCCGCGCCAGCAGCATCTGCTGGACGTCGGCCTGAGTCTTCCGCGTCCGGAACCGCGTCTGGATCGTAATGGCCGCGGCGTGTCGTCGCGCTGCCTCGGCCGCGTCGTCGTACGCTTTGCGCACGCGGGCGTCGTTGCGCGCAACAGCGTGGGCTTGGTGCTGCATGAACCGCTCGCTCGCATTGCCCGCCTATCCATATCAATACTATATATTGATACCTTGATACTAGCAGAAACCTCGAGGAGGCCGTGGCGGTCGAGCATGTCGTCAAAGCGGTCGACGGTCCGCGCGTTGTGCGGGTCGAGCTCGAGCGCGCGCAGATAGTGCGTCGTCGCGTCCTTGACGTTCTTGTAGACCCACTAGCATTGGACTATGAGCATCATGGATAGACAACGTGTCCATCATCATCCATATATGTACATCGAGGCACGCGGCGTAGTTGACGTGGCTCTGCGCGCTCTCAGGGAAGAGCACGAGTGCATACCGGAAGAAGCCACCGAAGGCCAATTCAAACGTGCGCTTCCGTGGGTCGATGGCGGCGGCGCGCTCAAAGAGCAGCGCAATCGCATCGCGCTCGTCCTGGCCCGTGACAAAGAGAAAGAGAGCGTAGACGCGCAAGACGAACGCGATGTCGGGGCCGCGCGCTGCCATGAGATGAACGAGGTGGCCGTACATGACACCCGCCTTGGCGTAATCGTGCACCAGTGCGTGCAAGTAGAGAGCGTAGTTGCCGAGGCACGTAAGACTCGTGGGCTCGGCCATGTAGGCGCGTTCGCAGTGGCGGGCAACGCGCACCCCTTCGAGGAGCCGCCGAAAGTGCACGCGCGCGGTCCGAGCGCGGAATTGGCTCTGGATACGCAGCGCCGCCGCCAGCATGCGCGCCGTGTAGCCGTAGTAATAGAGCTGCTGGCGGTCGAGAAACTAGTTGGAGCGGTCGTCTTATATCGCTTCAAGGAATGACGTACCGCTTGATAGTCGCGCTCGATCCAGAGAGGCGGCTTGTCCCAGACGCACTGCCCCGTGATCTGGTGGGCGTAAAAGACACCGACGAGCGGCGCGGTCTCGGCGAGCAGGAGCTCGTCCCACACCGAGAACGTGCTCACGCGCGTCGCGTGCTTGCGCGCGTCTTCCCACTCAAAGAACGTTCGCGGCCCATGCTTGATGACCCGCGCCCGCTTGGCGTGGCGGCGACCGGTCATGCCCCGGTAGACGCGCTGGATCGTATTGGCCGCGATGCGATGCGTCCGCGCCTACATCGACGCGCCCTCGTCATTTGATACGACGAGGGTGTAGATACCTGGACGCGCCACGCGTGCCACGACTGCCGTTCGTGGAGGCGGGTGAGAAAGCCGCGGCCGAGCGCTTGGAGCGTGATCGCGCACCGGATGCGGTGGCGCTCGTGGGCGGCGACGCGGCGCGCGATGCGACCGCGGTACACACGCTGCAAGTGAAGCGCCGTCTTGTGCTCGAGCTTGAGCGCGCGCAGACGTCGCCGGCACACGTGGCCTTTGTACGCGCGCTGGATGGCGAGGGCAGCAAGGTGCTTGGCTCGCTCAGCTTTGGTTTCGGCGTCGAAGCGCGCCCAGAAGGACTTGTACTGGGCCGTCGCAGCCGCCGTCTCGGACGACACGCGGTGAATGCGACTGCGCAGCATCTTGAACTCGTCGACGCCTTGCACGAGCGCCTACATGCGATATATCGTAGTATCAAGATATCAAGTGCATCGGACCTGCAGCCGGAGAGGGTCGATAGGGGGCACAGTCGTCGAGATCTCGTTGGTGACGTCGTGGCAGTAGACGTAGCTGCCGTCGTCGCGTGAGATCGCGTGCCAATGCGCGCCCAGCGCGGCTTGGTACTCGACCGGCGCTCGCCACGTGCACTCGTCCGTCTCGGCGTCGTAGTAGAAGAGCGCGCCTGCGTTTTTCCACATGCGATACTATAGCATCCATCGTGGTAGCGTTAGGATGACATACCCGTGACGGCGTCGACGCACTGCGACCAAGCATTGAGCGTCGAGACGGTGACTGCGCTCGCGTAGGCGTCCCGCCACTCGTTCGTCGAGCGCTGCGGCAACGCGACGCCGTCTTCATCGAGCACGGGCGGCATCTCCTCGAGCGTCTGCATCTCTTGGGCAAAGTGATATTGGATGACGTCAATGACTGCGAGCTGGTGGTGCATGCGCGCCTCGCCGAGCGGGTTCTTGTTGTCGTAGTTGCGCATGTTCATGTTGGTGCTGTACTCGATGAGCAGACGCATGGTCTCGGCCGCTCCGTGCTTGGCAGCAATGTGCGCCGGCTAGTCAATGCATCAATATAGTATCCATGTATCCATATATCGAATGCAATCCTACGAGGTTGCCGCGGCGGTTCTTGGCGTCGACAACGGCGCCAAACGAAAGCAAAATGCGCGAGCTCTCGAGAAGGCTGTCGCTGCGGCACGACAAGTGCAACGGAGTCTCTCCTTGGAGCGTCCATGCGTTCACGTCAGCGTTGAAGGCGGCGAGGAGGCTTGCAAGCGCCGGCTTGTCGATCGCCATGTGGATCGCCCCGAGGCCTGCGAGATTGATCACGTCCGGTGACGCGCCGGCTTCGAGGAGGAAGCGAAGCATCGGTAGCTGGTCGTTGTAGATCGCGTACATGATTGGTGTACTGCCGTCGACGTCGACCGCATCAATACTGGCGCCGTGGGCGAGCAAGAGCTGTGCCATGTCCACAAATCCCCGCGCCGCCGCGTCGTGTAGCAGCGTGGCGCCGTCGCCTACGAAGCCTCAACCTCCACCACCACGTCGTATCATCTCACGTACTGAGGTCGGTCGCGTGTGGCGAGCAGCGGCCCATGCCTAAAAGCAGATGCGCCGCCTCGAGAAAGTTGGCGGCGACGGCTGCCATGATGGGCGTCTCCTGCGTCGCGCTCGAGACGACGTGGACGTTCGCGGCGCGGCGCAGCAGCACCTCGATGCAGTCGACATGGTTGAGCGACGTCGCCAGCAAGAGCGGCGTCTCTCCGTTGCTGTCGCGGGCTTCCTGCCATGCTCCGTGGTCAACGAGGTAGTCGATGAGCTCGGCCCGGTGTCTACACGGCCCTGTCAGAACGACGAGCCTCAAATTGAGGCGTACGCATGGGGTGCAGCCACGAGCGTGTGCAGTGGCGTGCGTCCGGCGTGGTTGACGCCGCCAAGGTCCATCTGATAGCGCAGGCAGAGCTTAATGAGCCGTTTGGTGCCGCCCAGACACGCCAGATGCAAGAGCGAGTTGCCGTCGTCGTCGCAAATGCCGCCACGACCGCCGTTGATCGCCCGCAGCACGACGCTGTAGTCGCCGCGCAATGCCGCGTCGAGCACCACGGCATTCCGCCGTCGGTCGACGGTCAAGATCGCCTTGCGCCGTCGCCAGCCGCACTGAATCCGCAACGCGCCTCGGTGGAGCGCGAGGGTGCGGCGGTAAAACTGTCGGCAGAGGTATCCGCGGACTGTACGCTGCAGGAGTTTGGCCGCACGGTGGTTGGTCACGAGTGCGTGGAAGCGGGAGCGTGCGAGAAACCCCCGCACGCTGCGCTGGATGCACGTCGCGGCGGCAAAGTGGCGCCGGTACCGCTCGGCGCGCTTCAGAATGCGGTAGACGCGGTAGCGTTGCCAGAGGTGAAAGCACCAAGTTTGGCGCCGGTGGATCCGACGCGTCGTCCGGTCGCGACAGAGCTGCGTGAACGCCCAGCGCGACTGCCACGCTTGGAAGCAGCGCCAGAGGCACCGCCGGAGGAGGCGCTGGAGTAGCTGGTTCACCTAGTACCGCAACATGAGACATAGGATTGGATAAACACAAGTGCGGACGCACGCCGTGGTGCTGTGTGGCGCGCAAGCTGCGGCGGACCGCGGCCACGCGCCGGCCCAAGTGCCCCCGGTATGTTTTCTGCACGAGCACGGAAGCGTGTTGCAGGGCCCGCGCCCGCGCGGCTGCCAAGCGGCCGATGTGCCCCCGCCATATGCGCTGAAGCTCGCGCGCACTCTTGCGTCGCATGAAGAGGAGCCGTGCCCACTGGCCAAACGAGCTGTGCAGCGAGCGCGTGAGGACGTCGCGGCACCGCGCCTTGACAGCGACCTGCGTCATCGCGTACCGCCGCCACTGCTGCCAGAGCGTAAACAAGAACCGATGCTGGAGTCGCTGGACGCTGCGGTTGGCGAGCTGCTGCTTCTTTTGCGCGCGGCGCGCCACGAGTTGGCCGGCGTGGCGCCCGCGATGGCCCCGATAGAGCGCCTGCAGCATCGTGGCGGCGTGGTGCTGGTCGCGCCGCCATCGCAGGTACTTGTGCCAGCGTCGGAAGCGCAGTTGCAGCGATGTGCGGTGCGCGGCGGCCGCCTTTCTCGCCACGGTCACGTAGCGACGCCAGCGTGCGTACAGGCGCTGCATCAGCGCACGTTGCGCCGCGGCGTGGAGCTTCTCGGCTTGCGTGAGGGCGGCGGCGCGCAGCACGGCGTCTTCCTTGGCCTTGCGCGCGGCGGCCGCGCCCGCGTCCCGCTCGTGCTTCTCGGCGAGGCGTGCCCGGTGCTTCTGAGCGTCCCGCGCCCGCAACGCGTCGAGCCGCTTCCGCTCCATCTCCTGCTCGGCCTTGCGCTTCTTGGCCCGCGGCGCGGCGCTCGTGGAGGGCCGTCTGCGCCGCGTGGCGATCGCGCCGCCACGCCCGCCGCTGCCGAAAGAGCCGCTGGATGCGTGTCGCGCTGCGCTCCTGCAGCGCTTCGAGCTGGTCGCTCCACGCGTTGGCTTGCTTGCCTTTGCGCCGCCGTTCGAGGAGCTTGGCCGCGACTTTCTGCTCCATGAGGTGGTTGGCATACCGGCGCGCGATAGCGTCCCGGAAGCGGCGGAGGATGCGCGCGCGCGGCGACGCGGGTGGTGCCGTCGGCGTCGCCGCGTCCGAGAGCACCGAGCCCCACACCGTATTGACCTACACAAATGTCTTTATCAACTGATATCGAAAATGCATTGGAACCTGGGCTTCGGTGAGTGCAATGCGGTGGCGCAGGTCGTCGACGTCGCGCCGCTTGGCTTGGAGCTGGTTGTCGAGGAGGAAGCTCTGCGTCTTGAGCTTGGCCTTGGCGACGTCGTCGATGGCACTGCTCGTGAGCTGCCGATCGAGCTTAATGCGCTGCGTCTCGAGCCGCCGGAGGCCCCGGGTCTCAGTCTCGAGCGCTGCCTTTAGCGTCACAATGCCGGCGTCGTGGCTGATAGTATCTTGCAGTCGCGTCAAGAGCGTGAGGCTTTCTCCTATGCCACATCGTCGTCCAGCGACGTAACCCATGGTCCTACCGTCGTCGTTGAACTTGTGCGCGGCGACAATGTCCTCGGGCACGCGGTGGAGGTCCTCGACGAGCCGTTCGAGGAGCTCATCGAGCTCGAGCACGCAGCTGCTACACTCGTCGCCACGAGCACCGATCGTGGTGACGTGGCGGAACGGCAGGGACGCGTCGACGTAGAAGCGCGCGAGCGTCGTCTCCTTTGGAAAGCACGCGGCGTACAGCGTGTGCATGACTGCGTCTTTGGCCACGTACACGACTTGGGTGCCGTCGCGGAGGTCGGGGTGGTGCCCGAGGACGACGGACCCGGGCGGCAGTACCTTCTTGGCCACGTCTGGGTGCGCCACCTTGTCTTTCTTCTTGAGGCGCAGTCCGAGCTGGTCCTGCACGTGATGGCGGAGGTGGCAGTGGAAGTACGCAAACTCGTTGTCTTCGATTTCGCGCAGAAAGGCCGCAAACGCCCGCAGCTACAAAGCCTTATGAACTTGGAGTGCGTATGTGCAGTAGTACGCCAGGAAAGCGGCTCGTATGGCGCTCGAGCGTGCACGCGACGTCAATGATATCTTGGTCGGCCGCGACGCCGAGGTTCGTTATTATGAACTGCCGCGCAAAGAGCGCAAACGAACTCAGGACGCGCGAACTCGCGTACGCCCGAAAGTACGCCTCGTAGACGTCGGCGACAAAGCGGAGGAGCCATGCGATCGGACGGTCCCGCAAGAGGCCGCTGGAAGCGCCCACGAAGCGCGGGAAGCGCTGGCGCAGGCGCGCGAGCGTCAGCGGCGCGTCAACGTCGGGCTCGGAGCGCGAGCTCAGCGCTTGGTCGTCTCTCGCCTCGAGGCTCGGCGCGTGGTTGTTGCTAGCCGACGCGGCGCTGGTTGGCAGCCCCCGCGGCTCGGATGCAGGCGCCACATCAAGGCCGCGCTGCCGCAGCTGCGCATTGATGTACTCGATCTTCTCGAGGTACGGGAGCAGCGTCTTCTTCTCTTCGAGCTCCACCAAGCTGAGCTTGCCCTACGCGCAACGCTTTGCCTGTGACCCGAGGGTCGTCGACGCACCCGCGGGAGCTCGGGCGGGATCGGCGCGAGCGCGGTCTCGTTGCGCAGGAGCTTGCGCTTCTTCGACTTGGCCGACGCCCCGTACGGACTCTGCGGCGCCGCCCGCGTCACCTGCATTCCGAAGGTGCGATGCTCAAAGGTCAGCCGTTACGTCGCATGCAATCGTGCATCAATTAGTGTCGTTACTAGGGTGACGGATGCAATGGCTTCCTACGCCCGCTTCGCCTCGGCCATGAGCTCTATCTTCTTCCACTTGTCGGCTTGGGCCGACGCGGCGTCGCCCGCGTGCTCGGCCTTTTCTAAATAGTCCTTGGCGCACTTGTCAAAGAGCGGCGCGTCATAGTCCAAGTACAATTTGAGCACATTCTACAGTAGACAACTTGTCCATCCACAGGGTCGTCCAGCAAAACCCAAGTACCTGGGCGAGGCCTTCGACGGTCGTGTTCCAGTGGCCGAGCGAGTTCTTGTAGAGGGGTCCATATATAACGGGGAGGATCAAGCTCGCGTGCTGGCGGCTGAGGCACCCGTTGTTGACGAGGTGCTCGTTGTTCCAGAGGAAGAGCGCGCGCTCCGAGACCTGAAAGTGCTGCGAGCCAAGGCACTTGGAGAGCACGCGGAAGAGATCCTTGTGCACCTGGTTGAGCTGGTCCGGCCCCATGAGCTCGAGGATCTCTTCGAGCTCGTTGAGGAAGAGCACTTGCTTGGACGAGCACGCCCAGGGCCAAAACTTGACAATGCCCGAGATGATCGGGATCGCCGTCTCCGGGTCCTTCTCGACGTACTGCGTGATGCAGTACGAAAGCTGCTGGTGGTAGAGCGAGACGCACTTGGGCTTGTGCAGTGGCACGAGCGCCTTGACGAGGAACTGGAGGTGCTCACGCTTCAGCGGCATCGCAAAGCCGTTGATGATCGAGCCGAGGATCTCGAGGAGCTCGCCAATACCGTTGTGGCGCTCGGTCTCGTACACGAAGCGGTAAAACACGTTCGAGATGGCCTTCCGGATGAACGACCGGTGGCTCATAAACTTGCCGTATATTCTGTGCAAGATCGTCTTGAGGTAGTCGCGCTCGCGCGGGTCCTCCGAGTCGAAGAGTTCGATGACGTTCAAGCAAAACTTTTGGTCGACAAACTTCTTGGCCACCTACAGCAATCGTATTCGCATCGCGTTCGACGAGGCTGCGGCCGCGTACCTTGGCGTTGACTTCGCCCGACACGATAAAGCGCAGGAAGAATTCGTACACGACCTACGCCATACATCGAGTTCGCTGCGGGCGACGATGGGTGGCCGTACCTGGAGGTGCGGCCACGACGGCTCCAACACCGGCTCGTCTTCCTCCGGGTCGAAGTCTTCCGTCTGCGGCGGCAGCGCGCGGCAAATGTTGGCCGACTATCGAAGCAACATACATCCTCATCCAACATTCCGTGCACCCATGGGCGTACCACCATGGCCATGATGTCGGGCATCAAGGCCTCAGTAAAGATCTTCTGGCCGCCCGCGTTGTTGACATAGTCGACGAGCTCGAGCAGCGTCTGGCGCTTGAGGTCCTTGCCCTTCTTGTCCGAGGCAGCGTCGTCAAAGTTGAACAGCACCGAGCAGAGCTCGAGCTTTTGCTGGAAGAGCGCCTCGCGCTTCTGCATGCTCGTGTCCTTGAGGTGCGGCAGGTCCTTGAGCGCCGCCACCTTCTGGTTGCGCACGAGCGAGCTCCGGCGGCGCTCGCGGCGCGGCAGCGACACGTCCGAGCGCGCGACGTTCTCGATCCCATCGTCGCGCGCGAGGTTGGCCGTCGAGCTCGTGGCCGCGGCCAAGTTCGCCGCCATGGCCGCAGGGTCCCCGCCCTCGGCCGAGTTGCTCAGGCGCCGCTTCACGGTCTGGAGCATCTTATTCATCCCGCCGCTGGTCGTCCGGAGGATAACCGCTCAAATCGCCTCTGCCGCCCACGCGGGTATACAAAGCTCAAGATACAGCGCGAAAACGTCTTTTTGTCCTCGAGGTAGGGTTGGGGCCCCCCATGGAAACACTTGCGAATTGTATGCTCTCGCTACGACACTATTTCGAATGCGTTGAATAGTGTTCCATAAGGCTGGCTGCGCGCACCGCAGCGATAAGCGCAGGGGATGGCCAAGCGGGCCTCCACGAAGAAATACTGAAGTCGTTGCACGCCGAGCGGTCGCTGCGATCGCGCCTGACAGCACTCTGGCGCGGCTGCCATGAAAAATCGGAAATACTGTATGTTCCATCTGGGCGATGGCTCTCGAAATAGTGTCCTGATGTCCGGAGATTGCACACTCTATTTGAGGTGCATTGCACGCGAAATGCAAATGGCGTGAGTCGGAGAGGGCTTGGTCAACATACCTCTTGACGTTTCTATGCACTTGAGACTCGTAGTGATGGTAGGCATGATATGGTGTGTAGTGTGAGTTACATTATTTGACGGCGTGAGAAGAAATACTGTAATGCACGTTCAGTTCGGAAGTAGCATGCCACCGGGTAGGACGCGGCGACGCTGGCAGACGCCTCATGCCATGGCCTGTAGCAAAGGAAGCAAAGGCTGCAGTCTCGGCCTTCATCATGAAGCTCGAGACTGTCGTGAACGACCCATCGACAGGTGCGACGCGGCCTCCGTGGCATGATGACTGCAACGGTGTTGCTACATAGATGACATCATCACGTGGAAGCGCAACCCGGATGGGTCGCTCTATGAGCCCAACTGCCTCGTTGTGCTCGACAAGACGGTATGGCACATCTATGCCCCATGAGGCCAGCATTGCTCATTCTCGACTAGCGCTTCTCGGAGGACATCATGCCACAGTACTTTCGCGGCTCCAAGTACTGCTCCTTCATCCGCCAGCTAAACGGTACGACGCAGCGTAGACGTGGATCACGTCACGATGACACACTGCTTTCTGGACGTAGCCTATGACTTTAGCCACGTTGGCGTCGTGAACGGCACGGACCCGCCGATGTTTACGCATCCGTACTTCCAGAAGGACAACCCGTCGCTCTTGCACAAGATCGAAGTACGTGCACCGCTATTGGCGATCGCATCTCCTAATGGTGACGTAGCGCCGCAAGCAAGACAAGCGCACGCGCGCAACGGCGCCCCAGGAAGATACCAAGGTCGTCAAGAAGGTCGACAGCTCGCAGTCGGCGTGCGTCGACTACTACAAGGAGAATCTGGTCCACGCCGTGACGGCCATCCGTGACATGGTTCAAGCCGGTACAATCATTTCTGAGCGGCGTCGATCGGTATCTTATCGCATTGCATGTACTAGCGGAGCTCGCGGGCATGGGCTACGTCCTCGTCGAGTACGCCAAGACGTTCTTAGCAACGCAAGGCATCATTGTCCTCTCAGACGACGATGTCTTGTACCATCTCGAGACGCTCACAAAGACGTCGGCGAGCTACGCGACGACAACACCGTCGTCGAACGAGGTGCCGCCGACGCCTGCGTCCAACGCGTCGACCGAATCCGTGTCGTCTGGCTCGTCGTCGCCGCTCAGCGTCCACCCGGCGCACGGTATCGATCCGCTTGCGGCGCTCCTTCCGTCCCACCACAACCCACTGCCGCCATTGTCGCACCACGACCCGCTGACGGCGCTTGATTTTGCCATCTTGGACGAGATCAACGTCGACGAGCTCGGCGACCTCCTCACAGATCACTTGTAGTCGTCCATTGGATGGGCTTGACCACGAACATGCATGTAATGAGGACTCCGGGGTTGGGAATCTGTGCTGGTTGGTGTTAATTATATTAGATATCGCTGCTTGGGCGCTGCGATTGCAACCCAAACAATGGGAACGCGCGATGGAGCGAGGGGAGTCGCGGCAAGTGATTCTGTGCTGCCGGCGGCCGCAGTGACGGGACGCCGCTAGGGTTGTGCTGGTAGTGGTGCTGGGGGTGCTGGTGCCGGGCGTGGGCGACGAGAGATGCGTCGGCCATGACACTGTGGTGCTGCGACGACATGACCGACGCCGAGCCGCGCACCGTCGTCTCTCGGGCCGAGTGGGCCGCCGCAGTAGGGCGCGGCTTGGTAACGTTGACGCTACACAAGAGGCCGCTCGTCGGTCGCTTGACCGCCCACGAGAGGTTGCCGCTGCTGTTGGTCGTGGGCATGTCGTCGGCAAGGCGGCGCTTCTTGGCCTCGTGCGCGCGGGGCATTTGAATGCGGCACTCCAAGCTCATGGGCGTGCGGCGCTCGTCGGGCAGCACCGGCGGGCTCGAGCCGCCCATGGACGACGACACGTCGCCGAGGTGCTGGGGCTGGCCCTTGACAAAGTCGGGGCGAAAGTAGCGCGTGCCGTCGCGCGACTTCATAAAGCCATGCTTCTCGAGCTGCATCTTGAAGGTCTTGAAGCGGCCACGGTACAGATTGGGCATCGGTAGGCTCGACTCCATTTTCTCCGGGTCCAGAATCGAGAAAGACCGGCCGTCGGCGTCCCATGCGATCGTGTCGGGCAGGTCGTTGTTGTTGAGGAAGCCGTAGAGGTTGCGCAGGAAGGTGCTCGGGATCGCCGTCGCCGTCGAGCGCTCGTCGCTCTCCATGACGTGGTCCATCGTCGTGCTGCTGCTACTGGCTTGGTCGGCGACAATCGGGCAATCTGCTTCGAGAGCGTTCCGACTGCCGGGTTGTGCGTGCAAGGGGCCATCGCTTTTTTATTCACGTCATACAATACATTTCAACACAATCCATACAAACATCGAGCTAGAGATAAATCTTTATTGTACTGTGGAAATGAATTTTGCCACGCGCTGTCACGCCGAAAGCCGGAAACAAACCCGGTGCACCTGCACTCTGATTCGAAAGACCAACATTGGCGGAGACTGAGCCACTCGATGACCTGCATTCTCGACCGCGCTTGAAGCGCATGTGGTGCCAGAGTGGTGGTGGCGCTGCCACGCCCGCGACGCGAACCCAGGAGCATCCTGTAGACGATTGCGATCGATCAAAACCAGACAGCGTTCTGGATAGATCCCCTCACAGCGGCAAGAATGTGTGTGTGCGCCCATGGCCATGGTGTTTGTAGGTTCTCTTCCTCAAGTTGCGCCGACAATCGAACAACAAAGATGTCATTTGGCATCGCCATGCGTCATTTGCCTTCAAGATGCTGAGTTGCGCAATGAACGATAACTGATTGTTTTACAGAGTCACAGGCGTGAAACCACGCCTGGACAAGGAGGTCGCAATTGTGCCTTGTGCGTGACGGGTGTAGTCGTCGAAAAGGTTTAACTGTGCGCAGCCACGCGCGCCACGAGCTCTCTTGCAGGACCACATCAGCACCAATGCATGGTTCACTGCAACATTGTCGAGGCGGCTGATGCGTCGGACGGCACGAACTTATACAAAGCACTCAACATGTCATCAACGCAGTGCGCACATCTCATCGGTGACTAATTGATGTTTAGCCACGTTCGAAGTAAGGCCGCTGGTATTTGAAGGCGAAATGAACGGCGTGATGTGCGTATGCCATGCAAAAACTCGCGGCAGCGCCAGAAGCGATCACGCGACATTATTGCAAGCCCGAGGTTCGAGACTGGGCGCATCCAAAGGGTGGCGTTCCAAGCCATTCTGCGGTTCACCTGGTGAACCGGTGTTGGTGAACTTCACCAACACCAGCGACAAGAGCAGCGATGGCGTGTACCGCGGCCAGGCTGGGCCTCGATGTCAAGCCGGACACGTTCAAAGCCCGGGCGTTTGACAAAGAGGATGAGATTGAGCTCAAGGTCTCGCACTGCGGTTCGGATTTGCCAACGATCTTGGGCGGTTGAGTTTCGTCCCGATGGTGGTCGGCCATGAGATCGTCGGGCACGCATACAGTGTCCAATCTCGATGCAGCCAAGGTCGCGATCGGTGGGTGCGCAGTGCGGCACACACGATGAGCAAGTGTGCTGGAAACTGATCTTGCAACTCCAAAAGCTATCCGACTGGTACGTGACGCGCTGCCGTCCAAGGAGGCGGCACCAATGTTCTGCGGTGGCATCACGACCTACGCGCCGCCACGACGCATAGCGAAGGTAGGCGTCCTCGGCGTACAAAAATTGGCGGTCTTGGTCATTTTGGCCTGCAGTGGGCCGTCACACTCGCTGCGATCTCGTCTTGAAAGCGCAAGGTTCTCGACATGTCGGAGGCTGCCAACGTCGCAGCGAACCGCCACCGCTTTGACATTCTCTTGATCACGGCAAACAGCCCCCACACCGACTGGTCGGTGCTCCTAGAGCTTGCTTGTCTCGGCAACGCCACTGTCGTTCTCCGCCATCCTGCGCCAGATTTCGGTCGTGATCCAAGAGATGCCGTAGTTTGCAGTGCAGAAGAAGGTGCGAGCGCGCATCAAATTGTGCACACAAGCGCTGTAACCAACCGACTAGAAAATCCAACGACGAGGATCAATACATTTATATTGTCTTTGTGTGCCATCTTGAAGGTGGCAACAAGATCGAGCTCCAAGCGCCTGTAGAGCGCAGCAACCTCAACGTTGTAGCTCCCAAGCATGCCGAGTGTTGGTATTGCCGTCAACCAAAATACAGAACGCAAGGTGGCGTCGTGCGTGCCAACTCTACGCTATGCCTTGAATTGATGCACACCGTCGTCGCGAAGGTTGTTTTACGGGCTCGTGTGCCCATGGTACGAGGCCCTCCATAAGGCACTTTGCAGCAACCCTCCTGGTTATGAAGAAACAAACGAGGCCCTCCATGGTGGTACTGGCTATAATACTGGCGGACGAAATCACAGACAGTCGGGCGTAGAGTACGATTAGAGTAAGTATGTGGTACACTTGAGATGCGTAGGATCTTGATGCATCGCCACACATCGCAATAATCTATTGGCATCGTCTAGGGTGCGCTCGTGATGCTGGTGACATGGGGCTGGCAGCGACACGGTGCGCGTCGACGCTTGGTTGCACGACGTCATTACGGCGGCACCGCGCGGTACGCATCGTCGTCGAACGTCAGCACGCTCTTTACCCCCGTGCGCGTTGGCACAAACCAGATGCCGTGCCTCTGTCGCGCGGCCAAAGCGACGTAAAATCATCACCACAGATCAGAGACGGTCGTTGTTCAAAATGGTCGTTGTTGGTCGCTCGCTGCCTGTGAGCGGTGGGACCCAGAAGGATTGCAACACTGTCCTCGAGCAATGCAGAATGACGCGACTGGAAACAGACTGCAACTCACTCTTGCGAGAGGTACTCTGGTCGAGGGCGCGCCATTACTTCTCATGGTCTCCTTGCACATAGAGCAACGCAATCCACCACGTCAACCTCAGCGCCATTGGCATGAGATGGTACTCGACGAGGTATCATTATAAGGGTCGGTTCCGAGTTACGACGTCGTTTCGAATGGCACCTAACCCTGGGGTGGTCCTCGCGATGGTCTGCGGTGCTTGCCGTCGCTTGCAGCATGCCCTTCAAGCTTCTCCTCCAGAGTGAGTCGTCTCGTCGCTTCCTTCAGGATGTCTGCATTTACAACGCGGCGCAGCGTCGGAACCTGTGTACACAGCTACCGTATTGTGTGCAGTATCGAGACAAGGTTGATTTGGATTGCCTCGCTTCATCTTGCGTTGCAAGAGGCGAGCTTTTAAGCATTGCGTTGACCGCAGAAGAAGCGTCTGGGGAGCCTTCTGACATGGCCTCTGCAGCGCATCTTGTGATAAATCCACCGCGTATGCGCGCATGTGACTTGGTAAGAACACTCAGCGACGACGTTATGGAGGTTAGGAGGTCGCACCTAAACTTCTCTGGGTCGCTGCCCAGTTCGGCCTCTGCATGGCCTCGACCGCGTGCACGTAATACGCATCGCATGGATCCCCTCCTCCGTCCGCGAGTGCATTGGCGACGACGGTAATCTCGCTGGACGGGTGCAGCGACGATGTCCCATCCAGGAATCTAACGCTCTTGCCGCTGTGACCGCGAGCCAGAGGCACCCAATTACACATAACGTTACGCTGGACGCAAAGGTGCACGAGTGGCCATGTGTAGCCGCCGCACGGACAGGCGCTTCCTGAAGTGCAGCTTCCAAATCAGAGCGCGTCAGAGGCTGCGAGACCTTCTCGCGTTCATCCTGAGCGCGAGATTCTACCGTTTGCGTGCGTCAATAGAGAGCCACGAAAATCGGCTTCGCGTCGCTGTACGTCTGGAGCGGGTAACATAATACTAGGTGCCTGTGCCTCTCACAGTGCCGAAGGATGAGGTTTGTGATCCGAGGCAGACGTCGCAAAACCACGGCCTCGGCCCGTCACGATACACGGGGTCGAGGCCATAGCAAGGCGGGCTTCTTGGGTACTAACTCGCCGTCGGGCGGCAGACCTTGCGGCGCACCACACGTGGATGGTCCCGCAGTGGCGACCACCGCACGGGTGGATCTGTCCAGTGCGCCTGGGATATGCAGCTACAGTACACTCTCCGTTTGCTGGATTGCACCCGGGCAGGGTCCCAAAAAACGTTTCATTTTGGGGGAGGGGGCCAAAATCTATGGCATCTGAACACGGCGTGACTTGCGTCATGTCTAGCCCCCGGGGGTGTGGGACCAGATGGGCGCGAACGAGCTTGCAATCGTCGCCAGTCCCAGCTGGCGTGGCGGCTCCATCTAGTCTTTCTCACTCGCCAAATTCAGGGTTCCGGCAAGACGATGATGAAGGGCTCGATGGCGCCAATGATGCTGACGCAAGCGCGCAAGGACGAGCTCCTTGAGGACATTGACTCGATGCTGCCGACGCTCCTCCAGTCCATGCGCCCGCAGGCGTCGCAATGGGACCTCAACTTTGTCCGGAACGGCGTCACGTGCTATGACAACGTGCACGCGGACCCATACCACCGCCTTTGCCTCTCGGCAAGCACGGTCGCGTCGTCGCTCGACTCGGCCATGAGCGCGATGGCCACTGACACGACGTCGGCGCTTCTGCGCGCCGAGAAGGAGGCGCTCGGCGACCGCGTCTCGAACGCGACCGTGGTCTCGCCGCTTCGCCCGCGCACGCGCAAGTCGCAGAACCACTACATTGGCATCAAGTGGATCGCGTACAACATCAACGGCCAGCAGCGCTTCGACCTCGTCTTTTGCGACGCCGTCGGCACGGGTGTCGACCCGGTCTCGGGTCGCCGGTACGGGTACCGCGTCCTGCGGTCCATGGTGCTCCCCGAGTGCACGCCGATCGAGGGCCTTCCGCGCGGCCACGTCGGCTTCAACGTTATCAAGTTTATCGAGACGGACGACCCGGGCATGCTCGACATGCACATCGCCGTCAACCTCCTCGTCGACGACGTCGCGTCGCTCTCGAGCGTCTTTGACCCGTTTCCGCAGACGACGCGCCTCCGGAGCTACGTCGAGCAGTTTTACAAGAAGCAGTCGGCGATTCCGGCGCGGCGCCACACGACACCGCTCTTCCACTCGTTCTCCATGTCGCTCCTCGACGACCCGACCAAGGAGAAGAAGCCGTCGCAGTGCGGATTGTGCCGGAAAAAGTTCCACTGGTTCCGCCGGCGCCACGCGTGCAGCGAGTGCAGCAACACGGTCTGCCACTCGTGCGTCGAAACCATCAAGCTGCGTCGCGGGCGCCGCAAGATCTGCCTCGTGTGCCGCTGCACGACGACGCTCCAGGGCTCGAACGAGTCGCAGGCGTCGCCGCAAGGCCTCCAGCGCTACCGCGCGCCGACGCAGCCGACGCGCCAGTCGCTGACGTCGCCCATCTACGACATCCGCATGAGTGCGTGGTCGCCGCGGTCGATTGACGGCGAAACGCCCACGAGCCGTCATACGGTCGCCGGGTACCCCGACTATGACCGCCCCACAACGCCGTCCTCGGTCGTCTCGTACAACGGCGGCGACAACTACGCGCCCCGCTACAGCAGCGAGCGCTCGTACATGGGCTCGAGCCGCGGCCACACTGGCGAGTCACGCTCGATGGTCGAGCCGCCCGTCGGTCTTGGCTCGTCGCGGGGCGCGTCCGGTGGCCGGTTCATTTCGTTCCAGATGCCGTGGGACCAGAAGCACAAGCCGGCACCGTCAGTCCGGACGCCGAGCGGAAAGCGCATGACGCAAACGACCCGCGACACGGTCGACTATGAAGACGACATGCTCATGCAGCAGATCAACCGCACGTCCATTAGCAGCGTCGCGTCGCTCCATGACTGGAACCCCGTCGACATCACGGCCCGCAACTCGATCCCGTACGCCAACAGCGGCTGGACACCCGTGGACCACTCGTCGATGCAGCAGGTCCGGTAGCTTTCGTAGTGTAGATTTACCTTTCATTTATTCCTTGTACGACTACATTCGTCTTCTTGCATCACCATCTCGCGTCACACCGCAGCAATCCTAGTGGTTGCTGACCACGCCGCCCCATCGCCTTCTGCTATCGCCTACCGCTCGCGCACATGGCGCTCGCCAGCCGTCGACGATATCACTTGTAGATCGGCGCGTCGGACCAAGCTTCCATCAGCGAGGTTGGCCTCGGGGTAGGTAGGGGTAGGTGCTACTGTTTTATTTTCGGCACGATGCCAGTGCGATGCCGAATTTAGTAGATTCGTCAGCTGGATCGGCCACTAGTGTCGACGATGAGCGGCTTGTACTACGACCGGGAGACGGGGGCGACAACGCTCTTGGGCGAAGCGCGGACGAAGCTGTCGGCAGCGGCGGCCAAGGCGGACGAGGCCGCGCCCGATGGCCTCGACGTCTTTCAAACCCGCGACTGGACTATGGCGGCGAAGAAGAGCCACATCACGCCACTCCATGCGCTCGACTCGCTCGGGACGGCCATCAACATGACGCCGCCCGAGATGGTCTTTGGTCACAACCAGTTGCTCCTCGTGCACGAGCCGTCGGGCTTTAGCCTCTCGTTCGTCGCCATGGAGGCCCTCGCGCACTGCCACTTCAAGGACGGCACGACCGACCAGCTCAAGGTCGCTGTTGCCAAGGAAAAGACGTCCGATGCTTCATGCGTGCGTGCATGCTAGCTCACACTGTACTACATCTTGTAGCGGCAACGAGGTCAAGGAGCTCGAGATTTCGTACGACTGGACGTATACGACCGACTACAAGGGAACGCTGGGCCGCGAGGACCGCGCGACGCACGTCGTTGCACCCCACGGCGTCCGCGTCGAGCCCACGACGGAGCGCATCGACTTTGAGAAGCTCAAGGTCCGCGAGCCCATTCTGTGGAGCGGCGAGGTCAACCTGTACGAAGACGAGCTCCACGACCATGGCATCTCCGTCATGTCCCTGCGCATGGTACGCCGCGTTGCTGCATGGAGCGTTCTCTCGATGTCTCTTAGCGCGTCATGCCCTCTGGCTTTTACGTCCTCGCGCGCTACTACATGCGTCTCGATAACGTGCTCGTGCGTCTTCATGAGACGCGGATCCACCACCTCTTTGGGTCGGACTACATGCTGCGTGAGTACACGGCCAAGGAGGCGGCGTTCGAGGCGCTCTTCGCGCAGGGACACCCGAACCACATGTCCCACTACACCAACGTTGATACCTACCAGCACCTCTTGTCGACCAAGGTCGCGCAGTACGAGAAGGTCTTTCTCCAGTAGTCGCCCTCGTCGTCGGAGCAGCACGTAATTTTGCACACCTCTCGACTTCAACATCGTGTGTCGTGTTACGCCGCCAGTTGCATGGAGACGCAGACCATGTCACGCATCAACGTCTTGTCGCGCGAGGCGATGGGCGGGTGCACGTGGGGGGTCCCCGTCGGGTCCCCTGTAGCGATACCGTCAAAGGTCGCCCGCACGCAGTAGCCACAGCACCAACCCGCTTGGACATCTGTGAATGCCGTTTGGTACCGAGTTGAGTCAGCTGCGGTATTCCTCGTCGGGTATGCTTCATTGCAGCTGGCAGCGCCGGTTGTGGATGGAGAGCTTCTAGTGTCGCTCGCACAATAGCAATGACTCCTACGCCCAGCCCATGCATTCGCACGTGCAAGGCCATTGGCATCTACCTCGGCGGGAACGGTTTGCCTGCGGCTACGCTGTCCCTGCCCCCTCCATGCAGCGTCGTCGTTGTTGCGGCCGCCGGAGCTGCGGGTGTGTGGAGCAAAACCACTATCCGGATACGTGGTGTCCGTCGGCCCTCTATTTAAAATACTACTAGTACCGCGCATTTTATTTGGAGGGAATTCCCCCGGAAAAGCATGCTCAAATGAATTAAATCGCTTTTTGTTTGTATGGTTTCGTCAACAATAAAGAAAAAGACACTGCGCACCCTGACAATAAAATAAAAAATACATCCGGATATGGACCGATCCACGTAGCAATTAAAGTCGCGGACGCACAATCCAACTCGCCACCAGAGCCGATGGTCTTCCTTGCCGCCGACGACTCGGCGCTCGCGACCCGCGTCGTGCTCTACCTCCATGAGGTGCTGCACTCGCCCGCTGCCAACGAGATCATGATCAAGGTGCATGCGCTGCTTCGCTGGTGCGGTGTCCCGCCGCCGTACCCGGACGCCGAGCGCACGGCCATCTCGGTGCTCACGACGATCGCGACGCTGCTGCTCTACTTCTTCCTCTTTGGGAAGCGCCACCGCCGCCGCCGCAACAAGCTCCAGCAAGAGCTTGAAGAGGCCACGCGCAAGGTGCAGGAGCTCGAAGAGAAGCTCGCCGATATGGACGACGAGGAAGACGGCAACCGATCGGGGAAGAAGAAGGAAATCCGCATCTGGATGGACGGCGCGTTCGACATGATGCACTATGGCCACATGAACGCGTTCCGCCAAGCCAAGGCCTTGGGCACGTACCTCGTGGTGGGCGTGAATGACGACAAGAGCATCACGGCGTGCAAAGGCGCGCCGCCGGTCATGGACGACGACGAGCGCATTGCGTCGGTCGCGGGCTGCAAGTTTGTCGACGAAGTCGAGCCGCACTGCCCGTACATTATGAACGAAGAGTACCTGACCAAGATGATCAAGAAGCACCGCCTCGACTACATTGTGCACGGTGACGACCCGTGCATTGTCGACGGCAAGGACGTGTACGAGGTCGCCCAGCGCCTCGGCAAGTACCGCACGATCCCGCGCACGGAGGGCGTCTCGACGTCAGACATCCTCGGCCGCATGCTTCTCCTCAACAAGGCCCACCATCGCCACGACACGGTGACGCAGCTCTCGTCCAAGGTCAAGGCCAACTCGTCGGCGGCGCTCCAGCAGCGGCCGTCGCGCTTCCTCACGACGAACCGCATGCTCCGCCTCTTCTCGGTCGGCAACAAGGACCCGGCCCCGACCGCACGCGTCGTGTACATTGACGGCGCGTGGGACATGTTCCACCCGGGCCACGTCGACATCCTCAAGATGGCCAAGGCGCAGGGCGACTACCTCATTGTCGGCGTCCACAACGATGCGATCGTCAACAAGCACCGCGGCCTCAACTACCCGATTATGAACCTCCACGAGCGCGTCTTGAGCGTCCTCGGCTGCCGCTACGTCGACGACGTGCTCATTGACGCGCCGTGGCAGGTGACCAAGGAGATGATTGCGTCCTTGCGCCTCGCTGTCGTCGTCCACGGCTCGCACCGGGACGTCGAAGACACGGACGCGGCCATGGACGACCACTACGCGTGCGCGCGCGAAGCCGGCATCTACCGCGAGCTCCCGAGCCCGCGCTCGCTCGACGTCAAGGACATTGTGGACCGCATCGCCGAGAACCGCGAGCGCTTCGAGAAGAAGTTTGTCAAGAAGATGGAGGCCGAGAAGGAGTACTACGACGACCGGTACGCGCAGAAGAAGTAGAATACGACCGCTGCGTAGTGTCCATCGTGCAGTGTGCTAGTATATATCAACACAGACCTTTTGTCTTGCCCGACGCGCTACCGACGCACGCTCAGATCTGAGCGCTGAGCCTGGACAGCTCAGGCACGAGCCAGATCTGATAGGCGCACTGATAGTAGGTCGTCGCCATCAAGGTCCATAAAAATGGACCTTGCTCGCCATGTAGATGCTCCTGCATCGGCCTTGCGACTGCCCGGCTGGGCGCCATGCTGTAATGCCGAAAATAAAGCGTATCACGCGGCATATGCCGAATGCATTACGGACGGTACAAAAGATTTGGATATGTTGCAGTCGGTGGTCCGCGTTGGCGTCCGCCATGGCGCCCGCGCGCTCGTGGTCGCCGCCCGCCCGTTGCCGCGCTTCGCTCGCTGCGAGACGCCGCTAACGCTTCTGCGCCCGCGGATGCTGCCGATCACCATGCGCTGCCGGCTCTTGTCCACGCGCGCGCTTGAAGAAAACCCGCCCGACTGCCCGCAGTGCGCCGGCGCCAACACGTACTTTGATGGCGTCTCGCTCTTTGTGTGTCCCGATTGTAGCCACGACTGGGCTGTCGCCGCCGATGCAGCGGTCGATGCAGGTACAGATACCACCATGCATTGCCGTGTGGACTTCGCTGGTGTGTGCTTGTAGAGGCCGATGGCGTCTTCCGCGATGGCTTTGGCACGGTGCTCCAGAACGGCGACTCTGTCATCCTCTCCAAGGAGCTCAAGGCCGGCTCCGTCGTCTTGAAGAAGGGCACAAAGGTCAAGAGCATCCGGCTCGGTGCGTACGGCGATGGTCACGACATCTCGTGCACGATTCCCGGAAAGGGCGCGTTCCACCTCAAGACGCAGTTCGTCAAGAAGGCGTAATGGATCATCTTTGTCGACTTCGAACTACTTACAGCATGTACTACGACTACGGAGTCACGGCGTACGGAAGGTCGTGGCAGAACGTGACGTTGAAGACCTCGTCGAGGGGGCAGTTGTGGGTCTTGGTGTCGTCGCTTGGGTACAGGTAGGCGTCGGGCGAATCGTCGCGCGTGACGTTGAGAGTGCGGCAGTGCTGTCCATTATCGTGCTTGGTGGGGACGACAAGCATCGGAACGTTGTAGCCCGTCTTGTTGGTCTCGGCCTTGCACAATTTGAAGCTCATGCAGTTGCCGGGCTACGGAGACAGTCCAATATGAAGAGGCCTATATGGCGATGCACGAGTACGTACGCCCGGCGGGATGTTGCTCACGTCGTACCAGACGTTCTTGTAGCCAGGCGAGTTCATGAGCGAGTACTCGAGCACTAGAGGAAACGACGCATGAGCCAGCCAAGGACAAGGGTTCATGGACGTACGGTTGGCTTCGTTCGACGCCGTGTGCTTGAAGAGCCCATGGTCCTTGAGGCCCGTGTTGCAGTTGTTGCCGACCGTCTCGCCGGGCGCGAGGTCACAGAGCGGGACGCTGCCACCGCCATGCAGCTCGATCGTGTAGTTGCAGCGGTTCGTGAAGCGGAACTCGACGGCGACGGCGACGGCGCTGAGGAAAGCGAGGAGGTAACTTGTGCTGACCATGGCGAATTCGCAAATGCAGCGCTCCCAGCGCCAAGCGACTCTGGGACGTGGCCAGCAAGCAGCCTTTCCCAAGCTGCCTCTGCATCGTGTGTGAATATGTCGATATTGGAATATTGAAAACCATGGCTCGCTTCCAAACCAATATACCAGAGAGTGACAGGAACACACAGGACCGTTTGCGGCTAAGAGAACCTCGGGGATGACCTCGCTGCGTGGGTGACTCAGTGCAAGGCCAACGAGCAAGAGACCCTCCGCCTGTCGAAGGTCTGCGATGAGCTCCAGATAGAGTTGCAGTCGGTCGTGCCGCAATGCGATCAGTCTCAGCGCCGCGGCCGAGCGCTCCCCGATGCGCTGAGCAAGGTGGAAGGCGAGAAGCTCGAGCGCCAACGCAGGCCGCCCAAATCGGCAAGCAGTTGCTGCGATGAAAGCTCGACTGCAAGTCGAGCACGCCACGAACGCATGACAGACGGCCCATCATCGTTCTCTGAGCTCATGACTTCGTTAATGTTGAATGGTGATGTTTTGAGGCGAAGCGAGGAGTACCGACGGAAGTGCGCAATCTGGCACGTCGATTGCACATTTATTTCCGCTTGACGCACATCCATTTCCGTTCACCGCGCTATATTTTACAGCGACCGAACTTCGTCCGAACATTGAACTGCACAATTTCTAACGACAAATTATAACCATTCTGGGTTCTTTTCGCACCAGGGTCGGCGCGGCCCTGCGGGCCTACCCGCCTCCACCTGGGCGACCCATCGATAATGAATTCTTCTTACGTGAAAGACCGGGGCTCGCTCCTCGCCAAGGCACGGCCTGCACAAAAGCCAACACGCCACCTCCGCTACGCTGCGGTGCGCAGGCTTTTCTGGGCCGATGCTCTGTCGTCGCTCGCAGCAATCTGGTCCGAGATGTTATACAACGTTACGTTTATTGCGCGGTGGAGTGTGCGAGCGACGTAAGAAATAGTTCGGTAGCCAGCAAAATATTGTGCGGTGACCGGAAATAAATGTGCGTTGAACGGAAATAAAAGTGCAATCGACGTGCCAGATTGAGCACACACGGTAAGTACTCGCGAAGCGAGTGCGGTGGCAAGGGAAGAAAGCCTTGGGGAGCCAGGCCCGTGCAAGACGCAGTAGCAAGACCAACGACGCTGTTGTTGTTGAAGTGGGTCGTCTATTACAATAGTTATTAAAATCCCTCCCAGACCTAACGATAAAAACAGGTCCCGCGCGGCAGTGCCCGTGCGGGGTGAGCTGATCGGAACTTTTGATGTGAATGCGAACGCAGTTTCATTAGTCAAAATGGCTCGATATGTACGGTAGCCAATGGGTTGGCTAGAATGTACGAATTAATCCCCTGGGATGCTGTACCACGTAAACGTTCCTACGAGGAAAACAAACCGTCAAGTCCCGCGTGCCAATGGCCTTGCTTGCCGACTGCGCGACCATGAGCGACAATGACATGGACGCGTACTATAAGGACATCATGTACCTCCTCGAGTTCCCAAAGACCGCCTCCATGACGCGCGTCTTCACAGCCAAAGACGAGGCGGCCGTCCGCGCGCTGCCGGCGTGGGACCTCTCGCGGTACCTCGGCCAAGACACCGCCACGACGACCGTCGTCGCCGCGTCCGACCTGGCGTTCGACACCTCCGCCTTTGATGCGTTTGTCAACGCGACGCTCGTCAAGCGTGTCAAGACGGCGCTGGCACCCGAAGGGCCGTTCCACGCATCACTCGCCCACATCGCGTTCGACGCTGTCGGCGACATGAGCACCTTTGGGGTCGCGCACCGCCCACTGGGCACGTTTGGCACCTTGTACGTGGCGCTACCACGTCACGCGCGCGGCGGCGAGGTCACTTTTCGACGCGGCCATGACTGGAACAAGTGTCTCCTGTCTCGACGCTCAGGAGCACCTCAACACTCGTATGCAGCGTGCTACCGCCACACTCACGTCACCGCGGCTGCCATCACTGAGGGCGACCGCGTCCTCCTCGTGTACAACCTCATTTACAACGACCCGGCGGCGCACACCCGCGACTATCCCGCGTCCATTGACGAGGCGGCAGCTCATCTTCGCAGACTCGGCACGATGGACCACGACCGCTTGAACGTGCAGAGAGGCTGCCCTGTACTGCAGCAGGGCACCTCGTTCGAGACGCTCTCGGGAGTGGCCAAAGACGTCTTGACCGCCTTCCTACAGTCGGGTGTCTATGACGTGGCATTGGCAACGCTCGTGCCCGACAACGACGTCGTTGTCGACGCGCTGCGCAGCAGCCTCCTTGGCATAGGCAGCCTCGCCAACATTCTCTTCAAGTGCGTTGAGCTGCATCCAGCGACCGGTGCGCCATCGGTGCTCCAAGACGGCTTGCATGGCTCCCTGCTGCCGGAGTACACGTCGAGCATCAGTGACGAAGTAGTCCACGAGTTCGGCCCGACGCACGCGCTCATCTTTTGGCCCAAGCGGCACCGGCTGGAGGCAGCCGGCCTTCATGGCGCAATGCTGTGCCTCGAGCGCGCGGTCACCGCTGCCGCCAACGACGGCACCAACACCAATCTGGAGCTCTTGGGCTGCGACGATATTCTGTCGCTCGCGATCCATGTCATGGTCTTCATGGAGATGGACTACAGTATCTTTAGTGAGGATCAGTACCAGCGCGTGCAAGCCATCATCGACCCGTCGGCGACGTCGTTCGTTCACCGGTTTGCCGCCGTGCTCACGACGCTCGGCAGTATCAACTTGATACTCGAGTTTGTGGCGACGTCCCTCAACATGACGCACTGCAACACGTCGCTACCGGACGTCGCAATGTGGCTCTATGGTCTGTGTCAAACGCATGGCTGGGAGCTCCTCTTCAAGTCGCTTGCTCAGCTTGTCGACCGGTGGAGCAAGAAGCAAGCGACAATGGCGCCTGCCTTGCATCTCATCGCATCGCTCGCGGGCGTGGATGGTGCGACGCCGGTGTGCCCTGCCCTCCACCAGCCATTTACGATTGAGCTCATCAAGGGACTCTACCGCACGTCGCGTCATGCGCTCGACGCCCACTACCACAACGCGCGACTCGCCGTCCAGCACGAGGTCCTCGGCCTTTGCCTCGTTCTCGATGCGTACGTGGCAGAGAATGGTGTGTCATCGCACTGGCTTCACAGGCAGTTGCCGCCACTGGCGCTGGCAACGATCGACGCAAACCTCGACCCAGCCAAGTCGATGGCCCGTCGTTTGCTGGACGCTGAAGAGACAGAAGGCGTAGCGCTCCTCACCACGGCGGCGCCTGCTTTGGTGTACGGTCTGCGCCTCCAACGACGCCTCCGTGTCCCCGCGCTCGCCGCTGCCATTGCTGCCAAGCTCCACAACCCGTCGACGACCGTGGACATGCTTGTGCGGGACGAGTGGTCTCACTCCGACGCCGTGGTCATCGTCAGAAGCCTCTTGACGATCGCACTCTGCGATGGTACGTTAACGTCGGCGCTTCTCGAGCGCTGCCGCACCGTCTTTGGCTCGTGCACCGTCCCCGCCATCCGCGACGTCCTCGCGCATGACATTACTGTGGACAATGCGACGCGCGCGCTGTTGTTTCAGAGTGTCTTGCGCCCGATCACAAACACCGATACAAACTACGACAGGCACCTCAACGACTACTACCGTGACCATCCGCACCCCTACGTCGCGCCATCCCACGACGATGCGCGAGAAGTGGACGCTGGCTGGCGACTGGCGGTCGACACGCTCGAGCTGATTGCCGAGATGGACGCGAGCCAGATGCTGTCGTACGTCCGGTTGTGGAACGACCAAGTGCTCTCGCAAGAGCCGTGGATGTATGGTGGTTTTGTCGCCAACTGCCTTCTTCGCCACACCTTTTGGACCCACGAGGCATGGCTCTTCCTCGCCAACCTCTGCATCAAGAACCTCACGCCACTTTTTGCCGGGCGTCGGCTCCGTGATCTGCGTCCGAAGGTTGAGGTGCGTGTGGACTGCGACTGCGAGCTCGCGACGCAGCTCAACACCTTCATGAGCTCCCAACATGCTTTGGTCGACGTCTTGCGCGCACCAGCACCCATGTGCACCGCTATCCAAGCCTTCCTGGACGGCCCCCCAAAGACTACGCTGGAGCTGACGCGGCACAACAACGATGACGACGCCTCCGAGCCCGTGACGATCACCATTGAGCGGCCGCACGACGACTTTTCGGACGACGAGGTCGATGCATACTCGTCCAAAACTATGGTCGAGCGCCTCCAAGCCATGAAGAAGAGCAAGACGATCCGCAAGCGGCAAGCACCACGCATAACGCGCAGTGGAAAGCGAACCTGCGTGCCACGGACTGCACCATACCTAACGTAACGTTCCTATCAGAACTATGCTAAATAAATTTGTCGGACTTTCTTCGTTGTGTGTACTCGGTTGAGGAACTTGATTTAGGCAGGCGGAGGCAGGAGTGCGATCCGCGGGACGAGGTGACGTCGCGGTCACTCGTGTTGGGCGAGGAGCCGGAGAAGCCGGCGACGTCGTGAAGGGGTAGGTCATGTAGGTAGCACGACGGACATCCACTGGGCGATGAACGTTTGGGTTGATCTCTTGACGGCAAAGGCGCCGAAGGATTATAAAAGCCTGTTGGTGGCGTGGTGCCGACCGCAGCTCACCGGGTTGATCTGATGGCTCTACTTACTTCCTCCATACGACTGCATATACGATGGGCTCGCAAGCCTACAGTGACTGACAGAGCTGTTGACAGGGCTACTGACAGGACCACTGACAGGACTAGGCTTGGCGACGTGGTCCTCCTCTCGAGAGAACGCTGCACACAGAAAAGCTGCAAGATTCAAAGACAGGGCGTGACACCCATGCGTGGCCTCCTCGGATTGGTCAGCTAACGGGCGAGTGGCACTCCGGTTGCCACGTGGATGGTGGCCCACTTGCATTTTCATCGACACTCGACACCGCCATGGACACCACGCTGCCGCAGACCATCGTCAGCAACCTCGCCAGCTACGCAAGCTACCTCAACGTGACGTCCGCGCACCTCTTGGACCTCTCGACTGCATCGCCCGATGAGGTCCCGCTCCGGTACGGCGTCTTTGCGACGCTGGTTGTCCTCGGCCTCCTCCTCGGCACGCGCGGGCACCAAGTGCCGCGGCTCCTCATTGGCGCGCTCATGATTCCGGTGGGCCTTGCTGGCCGCCCGGTGGAGCTCCTCGGGTGCTCGGAGCTGGTCTGCGTCGAGAGCCTCGGGTTTGGCCTTCTCGTCGGTGCACTCTTTGCCGCGCGACCGGCCTGGGCCATCCGCCTCGTGTACTGGGCCGTCATGGCGCGGACGTTTGGCCGCGTCCTTGGTGGCTTGCCGCACAAGGAGCTGATTGCACCGGGCGTGGCACTCATTGTTGCGACCCTCGTGCTCGAGTTTAAGGACTCGACCGTGCGCGCCGTGGCGATGGTGCTCTCTTCGATCCTCGGCGCCCTCCTTGTCGTGAGCGTCTCGACGGTCGTCATCGGTCCCGTGACGCTCGTTGTCTACGGCGTCATGGCCATGTGGTTCTACCGCATCCAGCGTGAGCACATCGCCAAGCTCACGCCCAAGTCCAAGCAAGACTAGCTTTGATTCTGAGCTCAAAAATGTATTACCTTAACCCATTCTTCGCCCTTCAAGGACACTTATTGTCGTCGCGCTCTATCGGTATCGGCGCACGGAGGCAACCTCTTGAGCATTGCGTTCGAGCTTGGCATCCTGTCAAGCTACGCCCAGAAGAAGGACCCTATTCGACCTGACGACCGTGGTACGTTCGTGCGGCTCGCGTCGTGCCACGTGGATTTGGTCACGTGCTCAAAAGTTAAGGGCACGTGATGTCGCTGGGCGCACTTGTGGGCCATAAGTACGCACGGCGACGGCCACGCATTGCCGACACGAATATCCTTGTGTGTTTGCGCAGTGGCTTTGAATGGGAGGTTCATGCTGTACTGCGCTCATACAGTTGTAGCGATGACGCGCGAGATGCTGCGGTACTAGTAGATGCACGAAACGTCTTGTACCGTGCCGTGCGACCGATGCGATTGGAGATAATAAGGCGATTCGGAGGGAGTGAAATTGCGAGGTAGACTCGAAAAAGGGAATCTTTTGGCGTCGACTTGACACCGCGACGCCGTCTCGAACACGCCGTGTGTGTGGATGGCGTGGTTCGTGGACGCATGACTGGCTTACGATATGCGATCCGTGCGCATTTGCCGCCTCGTACATTTGCGCAACGACAGTTTCTGCCTCACACGACGGAGGACTCGAAGCTCCTACGACCTGTACGTGCCAATTTCGACGGCGGTTGTTTCGCCCAGCGTCACCGTGGACTCACGTTGAGTACTTGACTGCAACGGCGTAGAGCTGGACGAAGGTCCGTCTGCCTTCGTCGTAGTCCCCAGGCCATGCTTGCACCAGTAGCTCTCATCTCGAGCCTTGTTGCTGGTGCGAAAGTACATGTACGACTGACTACTCCCGCAACCGACAACGACGCCATCCGCTCGCATACGACTCGTTTCGCAACAATTGGAGCCCGAAGTGCAATCCTATTGAAGAAAGGATACAAAATGTAGCTCGAATGGCGGACCTACGACGTGAGTCGCACTAGCGAGTGATGCGACGCGCCTCCTTTTACGCTCGGAAGCGCTTGAAGTTCAATCGACAATAATGTCGTTGTCGGCGTCGCAAAGACGCTCGAATGGGTGCGTCCACTGCGCCAGAGGCTCGCGCCTCACCGTCCGACCGTTCGTGCCGTGGCTTCCGTGACGCCACGTGGCCGCCAAGCTCGTCGCGTTGAACTTGAAGTTCCGGTTGTTGAAGACCAGATCCTTGCGATCAGCAGCAAACCGCGCTATTTCAATCGCCCCGTGACCTACTAGTATATCAACTTCGAATAAACTAGTAACAAATAGAAATCATAATCTTCCAACGCGAAATACCCCTGAATCGCTCACCTCACGCGCCTCCGAGGTTGGACGACCCGTGGAGTTATTCAGGCAGCTGAAAACGAAGCAGCGTAAAGGCGGTCGTGCGAGGTAGTAGCTCTGACGCCACTTTTGCCTTGGACATAGCTTGGCGCGTGCAACGCCCGTCTTTTTCGTGGCGTCAATGGCGTCCATCTCAAAGGAAGTCGGGGTGGCTGCACCTGGGTAGCGGGACGTGCTTCAACCAGAATGCCAACTGGGTTTGACACAGAGTGCACACGTCGCACCCAAATCGTTCGAGAAACAAGTGCGGAGACAGGGACATGCTGCGCTGCTGGTTCGACGAGGGAAGTCGACGACGCTACAGCAGACCAAGAAGCTTTTAGTACCTAGGAGCACACCGAGAACCGTGTATTTTTGAACCACGTATAAAAATATGTTTTTGCTATGACACAGTTTGGGCGTCAAGTACACTCCACTGGACAATGTTGCCGAATTCAACGTTCCCAGCGCGTTCCTACGACGACGACACGGTAAAAGCGCTGGTGACCGTCCGTTTGCTTGCGTGGCCCTCAGACTTCTGAGAATGAGCCAATGAGATAGGCTCATCCCCCTTCTCGGACCAATGATACTTCTGAGAATGCGTTGATTGGTCGAAAATCCACGATTTGCACTGGCTTGATGGCGGTTCGTGAAGCAGGCGACACGACAGGTGGGCACCCGTCACACGCGCTGTGTCGCAGGTGACCACCCTAGTGTTCGCTTGCTAACGTACCCGAATTAGCCCAATCCATGGCGCAGATCCATCCTCACCACATACGGCTGGGTGTCTCTACCCGGGTAAGAGGCCTCTAGTAAGCGCTGGATCTCGTCACCTTTGCACTGGCGGGTCTTTTCCACTGGGTCTCTTCTGCGGCTTGTCATGTCGGCCAACTCGGTGGCGATAGAAATGCTCCCTGGCTACTCCGTCCATCAATGATGGATGCGGCGAACATTTCGTCGCGTCAAACCGCCGCCTTGAGGCGAACTTTTGAACTGGTGGAGCGCAATCCACGACCCGAGCGAGAGGCAGAGAGGGACACCTGCAGCGCGTCCGCCCACTGCAGCGCTGCGAGGTCACCTACTGTACATTAAAACGCACGTGACCTTATATCGATTGATCGAAGGACGTTGTATGCAGTGACACCGTCTGGCAGTGTCCGCGACACGCCAAGTACAGTCCTCTAGCAGCTGTTGCTAGGCTCTATGCTTACAAATCGGCACCAAGAGGGCTTTTCGTGGAGCTCATTTTCCAATTTGCTTTCCGCCGCACAGCAGCAGCAGTCGCTAGAGCAACAACATGGCGGGGTCGAGCAACAAGTTTATGACCATCGAAGACTTCAAGGCGGCGTTCTCGCTCTTCTGCTCTGTTTGCGGCGTCGGCTCGCTCGGTCTCCCGGGCAACTATGCGCGCGCCGGCTACTTTTGGGCGTCGTTTGGCTTCTTCTTCATGGCGGCCGTCAACACGTACGCGACGTGGTGCATCGCCAAGGTGATGCTTGTCGCGCCTCAAACCGTCTTTACGTTTGGCGATCTCGCCGAGTGGAGCATGGGCAAGGGTGGTCGCTATGTCACGACGCTCGCCCAGACCGTCATGTGCACGCTTCTTCCGATCGTCTTCCTCGTCCTCGGCGGGTCGCTCCTCGTCGTGCTCTTCCCCATGTCGTTCTCGCAGACGACATGGATCGTGCTCATGGGCATCACGCTCCTGCCTGTCTGCCTCATCCCGACGCTCAAGGAAGGCGCTGGCGCCGCCGCCGCTGGGTGCCTTGGCACGATCTTTGCTGACGGCATTGCGCTCTACCTCCTCATCACCAACATGCAAGACGTCAACCCCACGGGTATCTCGCCGCCAGGCCCGGAGATTGGCTTTGAGCAGGTCACGACCGTCTTTGGCAACCTCGCGCTCGCGTACGGTGCTGGTATCATGATCCCGACGCTTCTCCGCGAGCACTCGGAGCCCGAGCGCCTCCCGAAGCTCATTCTGATCACGATGTTTGTCATTTGCAGCTTCTTCCTCCTCGTCTCGATCCTCGGCGTCTTCTCGACGGGCTGCCAAACGCCCGGCAACCTCCTCTTCTCGATCGCCAACCCGGCGCTTGGCTTTACGGCGGACCGCGGCTTTGTGATCCTCTCGTTCCTCTTCATGCAGCTCCACATCACGATCGCATTCGCCGTCGTCATCTTCCCCGTCTTCCAGATCATGGAGCGCATCTTCCTCAAAATGCACATCTACGAGCTGGACGCGCCTGCTGCGTCCGCCAATGACATTGAGACGCCCGCGATTGACGCTGTCGGCACGTCGTTCCAGGACGAGAAGACCCTGGTCGTCAACCACATCGACCCTGCGGACGCGTACAAGGTGCCGGGTGCCTACTTCAAGGCCGCGACGCTCCGCACAATCATGGTCGTGCTCTGCGTCGTTGTCGCCGTCATCTGGAAGGACCACCTCGGCGCGCTCATGGACTTTGTCGGCGCGTCGTCGTCGTGCACGGTGTGCATGATCCTCCCGATCATCTTTTACAACAAGACGTTCTGGACGACGACGTCGATTGCGGAGAAGGCGGTCGGCGCCGTCTTCGTCCTCGTCACGGTCTTCCTCGCCATCTACGTGTCCATCAACACGGGCAAGGAGCTCTTTGCGCCGCAGACCAAGGACGCGTCGATCCTCTTCCCGCTCTGCCCGGCCAACTACCAGAAGGTCGTCTTCACCAACACGACGCACTTTGCGCCGGCCCGCGCGCTCTTTGGCTACTAAACAGTCTCGGAGCCGCGTTATGTTATGTAGTCTACTAGCCACGGAAGCTGTATATCTTTATCGAACACCAACACAGTCGATTTTTGTGTCTTCGTCAGAGTTGCTGAGCACAAGGGGATGCCGAGGCAGCTTCAAAGCGCCGGATGAATCGAGAGACAATATAATGATGCAGTGGTGCAGGGCTACGTCGGGTGGTAGATAATTCCTGTGGCCAGCAGATGGCGTTGACGAAGGACCAGCGGTGCGATAGGTCGCGAGCTAACGCAGCGCTTCTGAGAACCAGTGTATGTTCACAAAACAGCTGTTTCTTATATCAGAGAGAGGTGCACCGATCATGGTCCGACCGTCGGCGGTACTAATAGACCGTGTGAATACTGGCCGGCGCTATTTAGCTAGTTTATATACTAGTTCATATGAAGTGAAGCTTGCCATTGTGCAGCTGAGGTACAGTATCGCAGGCGTACGATGCTGTCCATTGGCGCAAGGCGTGACCAACGCGATGATTGCGTCACCGGACAGGATGCAATATGTTCGTGTGGGGCTGCTATTGCTTGAGAGCATTGCTCGAGCGCTTTGCTTGGGTGTTGTGGGGACAATGCATGCAGAAAATGTTGACAAATCCATGAGCAACTTGGGTGGTCGAAGGGCAAAAGAGGCGGCTGCATTTGGCAGCCAGCGTCGTCAACCTTCTGTGCTCGGAGTAATCGAAGCGTTGACGCCTCGTGCAATTTCCGTCATGGATGCGTTGAAGACAAGTCCAGACAACTTGGGTAGCGTACCTGGATGCAGTGCCTTCATTATTGTCTGCCCAGCATCGTGTAGCTGTAGCCAAGGACCCGTAAAAAGCCTTGCACTAGCTGCCTCATCTTGGCGCAACAATGGTCAAAGCAACGACACCCAGAACCAACACCTTTGCGAAGGCGATGCGCTCAGTCTAGCCTCCTCGTCGCTCGACGGTGACGGCGGCAGACCACACATCTAGTTTGGACAGCATGTGTACAATTTCTCCTTCTATTCTTGCCGCGCGTCTTCCTCGAGATGGCTTTCTTAGCCTTCTACCGTCTCAACCGAAACGTGGACACCCACTTGTGAAACGAATGGCATACCAGTCTGCCGAAAAACGGACGTAATTTTGAAACTGAAATGCCGCAAATTGGTCTACCAGGCGTTACAGTCTACCGAACACAAACGATGGCGTGGATCGATCTCGACCGAGTGGATAATTGATGCTCCAGAGATCAACGCCTTGAACCTTTGCTTGATGCCTGGCAGTGGACTCTGCTCGTCGTGAGGCAACGTTTTTGCGATCCAACACAACTGCTGTCGTCGATTTCAAACTAAAAAACTAACGCAACGACGAACATACATACTGCAGCACTACACCTGAGCTACGTAACGAATTGCGCACACTGAGCGATAGCTGCGCATTTGCGTCACCCGAGATATTGGATCGCGTTGTCTGTCCGACTCTTACATCGACCAACCTGCGTCACGGACGCGCGATTCATAGACGACCCAATCAGCGTCCTCTCTGATCCAATGCGCGCTTCTCATTCCTACATTGGTAGGGCTTTAGCGACTTCTCGAATTCCACCCTGACTCGTTGAGTTGGATCTACAGGTTGCACGCGTCCCGCCGCTTTGGAGAAAGCTCTTTTGCATGGTACGATTGGCGGGGCGCACTCTGGGGCGCACTCGGTGAAGCTTCCAAGAGGAAGGAATGAAGTTCCGAGGTTGGCACTGATTGGCTAGATCCATCCAAGCTCACTGTGATTGGTCGGATCGCGACGGTGGTCTATCCTGCTCATTTTGGATTTGATGTCGATGGCGACAACGACGCCGTACGTGAGCCTCGAGCAGACCCGGCATCCCGTCGAAACGGCCGGGGTGGCTTCCATGGCTACAATGGCCTGGCTCGACCCGCTCATCCGCCGAGGCGCGCGGACGCCGCTCAACGAGGCCGACGTCTGGCCGCTCTGCCAACGAGACACGGCCGCCGCTGTCCATGACCGCTTCCAACGGTACTGGCAGCAGGAGCGCCAAGCGACCGCGCCTGCTTTGCACAAGGCTATTTGGCGAACGTTTCGGTGCGAGATCCTTGCAACAATTGGCTTGTATCTTGTCTCGGCCGGCCTCACGTTGCTCCAGCCGTGGGTCATCAAGGCGATCCTCGAGTACCTTCAGGCGCCATCCGGCCACGTAAGCACAAGCTTGGGCATCTCGTCGGGCTACGGCCTCGCCGGTCTTCTCGCGGGCTCATCGATCGTGTCGATTGCGTGCGCGGACTATGCGCAGTACGTTGCGGCACACATTGGCTGCAACGTCAAGACGATCTTTGTGGACAGCGTCTATCTCCAAACGCTCGCGCTCTCGAGCATCTCCAAGCAGCACGTCTCGTCCGGCGACGTGGTCGCCATGGCCACGATTGACGCAGAGAAGATGCTCCAGGGCTTCTGGCTCGGCATTTGGTCGCTCGTCGCACCCGCGATGCTGCTTGTCATTATGATCCTCATCGGCGTCGAGCTCGGGATGGTGACGGGTCTCATTGGTGGCGCGTTCATGCTGCTCTTCATGGTTGCTGGATACGTCTCGGGCACGCGCGTTGGCGCTGTGAAGCGACGCCTTCTTGCCGTCCAAGCGGAGCGCGTCAAGCTCATGAACGAAGTGCTCCAAGGTATCCGCGTCGTCAAGCTCTACGCGTGGGAGAAGGACATGGAAGCGCACATTTCGGCGGTCCGCGCCCGCGAGTTCGAACTCATCAAGACCTTCCAAGCACTCCGGGTACTCAACACCGTGACGCTCTTTGCCGCGCCCTTGGTGACGATGGCGGTCGTCTGGGTCTGCTACATCGGTCTCGGCCACGACATGGACGCTACCAAAGCGTTTACAGTCATGGCGCTCCTCAACGCCGCGCTGCTTCCGTGCACCATCTTTTCCAACGCCGTCATGTACGCCTCGGAAGCCTACGCGTCCTCGCAGCGCGTCAACAAGTTCTTGCTGCTCGAGACGATGCCGCCGGCGCCGCCAACTCCGGCGCCACGCGCTGCGTGCGTCTCGCTGCGTGACGCGGCCTTTGCGTGGGAAGACACGTCGCTAGTGCTCCATGATCTGCAGCTCGAGCTGCGTGGACCGTCTCTGACGGTGCTCGTCGGGCCCGTTGGCAGCGGCAAGTCGAGCCTCGTGCAGGCCATCTTGGGCGAGATGCACCAGCTCCTCGGCGTCCGCGACATTGCCGGCAGCGTCGCGTACGCCAGCCAAGAGCCCTGGATCCAGCACGACACGCTGCGCAACAACATCCTCTTTGCCGACGCCTTTGACGACGCCAAGTACAATGCGGTTCTCGACGCGTGTCAGCTCCGCGCCGACCTTGCGATGCTGCCGGATGGCGACGCGACCGAGATTGGCGAGCGCGGCATCAACTTGAGCGGCGGCCAAAAGGCGCGCGTCGCACTGGCGCGGGCCTTGTACAAGACGGACGCCGACCTCGTGCTGCTCGATGATCCGCTGAGCGCCCTCGACGTCCACGTCGCCAGCGCGGTCTTTACCGACGGTCTTCAGCGCCTCCTTCAACACAAGACGACGCTCCTCGTGCTCAACAGCCACTACCATCTCCTCGCCCACGCTGACCGCGTCCTTGTGCTGGACCACGGACGCATCGTCGCCGACGGCGCATACACTGACGTCATGACGGCGTGCCCGCACTTGGTGACCAGTGCCAGGGCGATGACGACGTCCTCCCCCGAGGCAACAACGAGCGAGGCGCCAGACGTCGCGAAGAAACAGAAGACGCCATGTGGTCTCGTGGCCCAAGAGGAGCGTGCGGTCGGCGCCGTCTCCGTCACCACATACGTCAAGTACTTTGGCGCGAGCGGCTGGAACGGACGCTATGTCGGTGCGTCCGTGCTACTGAGCTACCTCGTGTGCCAAGGCGTCGTCGTCAGTGGGGATTTGTACCTCTCGCATTGGTCCAACGCGTCCGTATTGCGGGCGTCGAGCGTCGCGTCCAGCTGGTCCTACGCTAGCATCATCGTCGCGGCCGTCCTGCTCGTGTGGGGTCGCAGCATGTTCGCTCTCTTCGTCGCCCAGCGCTGCTCGCAGTCGCTGCACACGCATCTCCTTCGAAAGGTGCTCTCGCTCGCGGTGCCGACGTTCTTTGATGTGACGCCGATCGGCCGGATTCTGAACCGGTTCTCGACAGACCTCGACCTCCTCGACGCGCAAGTCCCGTTCTACGGCTTCATGCTGCTCCAGTTTCTCTTCCAGATCCTCGCCGTGCTTCTCGTCTGCGGCGCGTCGACGCC
Source organism: Saprolegnia parasitica CBS 223.65 (assembly GCF_000151545.1). Taxonomy (NCBI): domain Eukaryota; phylum Oomycota; class Saprolegniomycetes; order Saprolegniales; family Saprolegniaceae; genus Saprolegnia; species Saprolegnia parasitica. The sequence goes on along the minus strand of NW_012156398.1, from coordinate 375,829 downwards.
ATACGTCATCCTCGTGTACCCGTGCATGCTCTTTTCGTTCTACGAGGTCCAGCAATGCTTCAACCCCACCGCGAGTGCGCTCAAGCGACTCGAGAGCGTCACGCGGTCACCGCTCATCACGAGCGTCTCGGAGACGCTGCACGGTCTCTCGACGATCCGCGCGTTTGGCATGGCGCCGGCGTTTCTCCAGAAGCACCGGCGCCAGCTCGACCACCACATGCAGTTCTTCTCGACCTTTTACATGGCCCGTGCGTGGTTCCAAATGCGCCTCGATTGGCTCTCGGCGGCCATCGTCGTCGTCGTCGCATTCCTCGTCATTGGTCTTCGGACGTCGCTGGGCGTTGTCGCCGCCGGCCTCTCGCTCACGTACGCCGCGCAGCTCTCGGCGTTCCTCTCCAAATGCGCCATGTTTTACAACACCGTCGACACGATGATGACGTCGGTCGAGCGGCTCGCGCACTACGAGAGCCTCGAGAGCGAAGACGACGCTGCGACGATGGGGCCAGCGCCGGACGCGTGGCCTAAGCACCCGACGATTGCCTTTGAGCACGTCGCGATGCGGTACCGGTCGCACCTTCCGCGTGTGCTGCAGGATGTGCATGTGCACGTGGCTGCGAAGGACAAGATCGGGATCTGCGGTCGGACCGGGTCGGGCAAAAGCTCGCTCATCAGCGCGCTCTTCCGCATCGTGCCGATTGACGCGGGCGCCATTCGCATCGACGGCGTTAATATCGCGAATCTGCCCGTCCAGCAACTGCGGTCCACGCTCACGATCATCCCGCAGGACCCGGTGCTCTTCTCGGGCTCGCTGCGCTTCAACTTGGATCCGTCGGGTCTGGCGTCCGATGCCGATCTCTACAGCGCGCTCACGCGCGTGCACTTGGCCTCGTACGTGGCAACCCGGGGCGGCTTGGAGCTGCAAGTGAAGGAGAAAGGTGGCAATCTCTCGGTGGGCCAGCGCCAGCTGCTCTGCATTGCGCGCGCCCTCTTGCGCGACACGAAGATCGTCGTGCTGGACGAAGCGACAGCCAACGTCGACGCCGCGTCGGACCGCCGCATCCAAGACGCGGTGCGGTCGTGCTTTGCTGACGTGACGCTGCTTGTGATCGCGCATCGCCTCGAGACCATCTTGCACTGCGACAAGATCCTTGTGCTTCACCAAGGCCGCGTGGTAGAGTACGACACGCCGACCACCCTTCTCGCAAAAGACGGCGGCGCCTTCCAAGGCCTCATGCAGCAAGCCGGCCTAGACTAGCACTTCATCTCATACAAGGGTCATTGTCGCCTTATCGTCGTTGTCCCGCATGCATGGAAGAGATGCGGCGACACGCGTGGCGGCAGCGTAGGTCTGGCCTTCTACTGCCTCCATGCGTGTGTAGCCATGGAGAAGGCGCCAGACCTTTGATAGCGTAGGATGTGAGCCGAACGTGATGCAAGGCTGCTTGGACGGGCGTCGGCCTTTCTCGCTGCTGCAAGATCTCAACGAGATCTCTTTTTCAGTTGACTTTCGATAAAATATCTTGGGTTTTGTATGTGTCTCCTGCAACACATGGAATGAAACTCCAAAATCGAACGTTCGTCTGCGCGGTCGGGCGTCGATGGCCGAGCACCCGCGGGCCCTCTCACTGGCCCTCGCCGCAGACCGCAAGCCTCCGACGATGCGTCTGCAGAGAGAGCTACGACGGCCCGCGATGCGCCTGCCCTTTGACGACGAGCTCCTCGAGACGCGCCAGGCACGGACGCCGACCGCCGACGTTCGACCCAAGTCGCGACTGCGCGTGCCCACAAAGTACCGCGGCCGAGCACTGGAGGCAACGACGACGCACAAGCAGCCACGACCAGCTGCTTCATCCCGGGGTCTGTCCGAGGACGACGAGGAGCCATCCATATTTGGCTCGTCCCACAGCCCTGCATGGACCAAGATGCGCGCATCATCGCCGACAGCGTCGCCTTTGACGTCGACTGATCTCTCGGACGACGGCGACATGTTTTCCCCGAGTCTCCGGTCGTTGTCTTCGTTGTCACAGGCCGCGTCGGACGACCGGTTCGAGATGGCGCGCCGCCGCAAGAGCAACAACAACGACGACGATGACGACGATTGCACGCAACGTTCGGCTTCTCGTCTTCAGCAACGAGTGCTGCTCACGCCGAGACGGTCCATGGGCCGTACGACGCCCGCGACGCTGTCCCCTGCGAGCTCGCCAGAGCCATCACCGCCGCTTCGCACCTCGGTCTTTCGCCGTCCGGTCGCTCCACCATCGCCGATCTCGCGGTCAACAGAGAAGCTGCTGCTGGCGCGCGTGCACTATTTAACCGAAGCGCTTGTGAGTGCCAACCAGTACCACAAGAAGACGCAAGAGCACTTGGCATGGGCGCTGCAGTCGATGGCGCCACCCGACCCGCCGACGCATCGTCGGCATCCGCCTCAGCATGACGTAGGTCGTCTGTCGGCGCTATCAGACTGCGTCTCGGCGCTGCATGCCGACCAATGCGAGCTCAAACAGACCTTCCAAGCGCATGTCGCCGCGTTTACAAACGATTTTGATCGGCTGCGCCGACTGGTTACCCAGCAGCACGACAATGCGCTGGAGCAGAGCTCAAGCGTGCGCTCGCTGCAGTCCCAGTACGCTGCACTGCTTCACGAGCGCAAAATGCTGCACAATACCATCCAAGAGCTCCGCGGTACAGAAATCGTGTGCACAATAGTGTCTTCTCATACATGCAGGCAACATTCGCGTGTACTGCCGCATCCGCCCTGTCGCTGGCCGGCTTGGCGTGCGAGTCGATTCAACCGAAGCGCTCACCGTCAAGACCGACGACGTGGCCGAGACGACCTTTTCCGTCGACCGGATTTTTGACCAGCGCGCGTCCCAGCGTCGGTGCACCGTGCCACGTCGTCCAGCGTGGCTCATCGTTCTTCTCGTCATGTAGGAGACGTCTACTGCGAGATCGCACCGCTCGTCACGTCGGCGCTCGATGGCTACAACGTGTGCATCCTAGCCTATGGCCAAGTACGCAAATGCAGCGGTTCATGCACTCGACTGACGTGCTCGTCGGGTAGACGGGGTCGGGCAAGACGCACACGATGCTCGGCGACGTACGCAGCGCCGAGACAAGGTAGTCGTCGTCTCCATCTCGCCGATTCTTTTACTCACGAAATGGGATATATGCTAGCGGCATCTCAATCCGCGTGTTTGAGCAGCTGTTTGAGCTCAACAGCAGTGGCGCGTACGCATTTCCGTGCATACGACGCCACGTCATCGTTCAAAGTGTAGGACTCAAGTCGATCTCTCGGTCGTTGAGATTTACAACGAAAAGCTCGTCGACCTCCTCGTACCTGGACAGCCCAAGCTCGATATTCACATGGACAAGAAAGCGGGTGTCTCGGTGCCCAACCGCCGCTGGGTACGACGGAGCAACGCTGGACAAATGAAGCTCAGCGGCGCGTGTAGATTTCCATGACGTCGGTGCGTCAGTGCGTGCAAACCATGGACCGAGCGCTGCGACACCGCGCCGTGGGCGCCAACGACCTCAACGACGCAAGCAGCCGATCGCACTGGTACTCGCCCATCGTCGTTCGAGCAGTTTACGCTCAAACGAGTGTCTAGCATCACGTCGGTGCGGATACGACGGCAACATGCGTCGCAGACGACCGAGTCCAAAATGCATCTCGTCGACCTCGCGGGTTCGGAGCGCCTCGGGACGTCCAACTCGGTACCGGCCTCGATGCTTCGAGTGTTGTGTTCATGTAAAAGGTCGGCTTAGCATGGCGATCGGCGCACGGAGGCGCAGCACATCAACAAGTCGCTGAGTGCGCTTCGGCACGTGCTCTTGCAGCTCAAGAACCAAGACGCGTACGTCTCGTACCGCAACAGCAAGCTCACCATGCTGCTGCAAGACGCGATCGGTATGTACTCGGAATTGCGGCCTTTCTAAACAAGCGTAGGTGGGCACGCCAAGACGCTCCTGCTTCTCTGCGTCAACCCGCTCGCGACCAACGCGCTCGAAACGAAGTGCTCGCTCGTCTTTGGAGAGCGTGCGAACGCCGTCGAGCTTGGCAAGGCCAAGCAACACGTGACGCGCAAGCCGACTTAATCATTCTTCGTTCGCTTCGTCACTTGTCGCCTGCGTGGCGGTCACGGATATGTGGGCACTGCAGACTAGGATCAGGGTCTACGCTTCGCAGGATCAATCAATCACTGCTGGCCGTAAGGGACCGATCGTTGGGGCCAAGCACGACGCTTCTTTGCCGCCCTACTTCTGCATGGAAAGAAGCACAACAACATCCATAGAGTCGTGACGCCCTGCGCCTTCGTAAAAACGACGGGCTGCTGCCATATCGCTTGAGGATTGCAGGTGAAGACAGGCGGGGTGAACTGCTTGATGCGGTCTCTATCGTCGCGACTGTAATCCCAAACTCGACTGGCCACCCGTTTTCTCATCGCGTGCCACGTGCGCCATGAATGGTGAAGATGGAGACAGGTTGTCGCTGCCAGAACACTGTATACGAGTCTCTGCGTTGACGAGTTAGGCTGCGTCATCCTGATGGACTTGCTGAATGGTGGGCAACGCATCGCGCTCGAGCTGCTTCGTGACGGCGGAGAGGACGACGTTCGAGTTGGGCTGCCACTCGGGCTCCAACGCCGCGAGCATGTGATCAATGTCGAGCTCGTACAAGAGCGGGTCGTACTCGAGTCGGTCCGTCGACGTCGATTGAAATGTCGTTCGGATCTTGTTCAAGCGAATCACTTCGTGCTGGAGACGCTGGTTCTCACCCGCGAGCCGCGATGTCTCGAGGATGAGCTGCCGTCCTTGTGTCGCAAACGGCACTTGAGCTTCCAGCAAGGCTTGGGTTTCCACCCGGAAGCGCGAATTGAGCGCTTTGACGTCGTTAAAGTAGCGCATGTGGGCTTGGATCTCGAGCTCTTCGGCCGCCAAGAGCTCGTACGTCGAAAACTCGCGGTAGCAGTCCTCGGTAAGATTTGCCAGTGTCTCGCGCAGCAGATCGCACTGCTCTTCCAAGTCCAATTGAATCATCGCGTCTGTGCGGGCAATGATCGACGCGTACTCTTCGCCGTCTTCGTTGAGCTCGAGCGCAGGCTCGACAAACTTCACGTCGCGCTTCTTGGCCGCGAGCCAGACATCGGCCTGGAACTCGACGGCTGCCATTTGCTTGTTCAAGCTCGCTTGGATCTTGGCTGCGGCCTGCGCTCGCCAGATACCCACGCGGGCGTCCATGCGCTTCTTGTAAAAGGCGCGCTGGCGCAACGTGCGGTACGTGCGCTGCAGCAAAATCGCAGCTTTGGTATCGCGGTCGATCGTCTCGGCCGTAAACTGGTTGGTGCGCGCTTTGGCGATGCCAGCTGCACGGTCTTCCTCGTCGCGCTTGCGCTTGCGCTCGCGCGACGCTTCGGTGAGAGCCCGCCAGCGCATAAAGTGCTGCTTGCGTCGCCACGCGCGCTGCAGCGTCTGGGTCGCGATGAGAACCGACGCGGCGTAGAGACGGACGCGGGCGCGCGTGAGGTGCCCTCGGACCACCGCTTGGATACGGGACGCCTTCTGGTACCGATGTCGAAGGGCAGACGGCGAGAGCCACCCGCGTGCTAGGAGAGACGACCGATAAAAGCGCACGAGCGTTGCGACGGCCCCGCGCTGCACGAGCACGAAGCGGCTCCACGCATTGGCATGTCTATCGTTGGCGCAGAGGCCGTCCCAGTACAGCGCTCGGGTCGCATCGTGCTTGCGGCGACGCGACCGGCCAAAGAAGAAGGTCAAGAAGCGCAGTTTGCCCTTCCACATGCGCCACGTGGCTTGGATTTGAACGGCGCAGGTGGTGCGGTGCACAATCATGTCGCGCACGCGCGCCTGCTGATTCCGCCGCCTACGCCATTTGCAACTTGTCATGCCGTCTGTAGACCAGAAACAATACGTACACAATGTGGTGAAAGCACCGCTGGAGGACCCGGGCCGCCACATCTTGGCGGTACGCTCGCTCGAGCCAAGAGCTCCACACAAAGTGCGCGCGGAGACGGCCGTACCACCCGCGCAGTAGCTTTTGCAGCGCGGTGGCGACACGCAGCGCCGCCATGCGCTTGGTTTGCCAGCGCTCGCCGAGCGCGTGCTGGTAGATGCTTCGGGGCGCGAGGAGGCAGAGCACCACGGGACGGACGTAGGCGTCCCGCAGAACGCACTGCGTCGCGAGTCGGCGCCCGACGACGCCACGCCAGTGTCGCTGGATCGTTCTCGAGCTGCCGTGCAGCGTGCGGGCAAAGGCGACCCCTGCAAAGTGGGCTCGAAAGGCTTTTTGGATCGTACGCGCTGCCGCGAGCCGTCGGGCCGCGACCTCGGTGACGTGTCGGCGCCAGCGCGCGGTCCATTTTCGCCCGAGAAAGCCGCGGACGATGCGCGTCACGTGCAATGACGCGACGAGGTGACAGTGCATCCTCAGCATGTACGTGGTCATCGCGTCGGTCGTGCTCGCGCGCAAGTGTGACGCGGCGGCCCGGCCGCAGGCGCCGCGCCATACGCGCTGGACGAGACGCGCACCTGCCTCTCGTCGCCGCGCCCGCTCTGCATTGGCCGCGCGCTGTCGCGTTGCCGCCCGTCGCCCGAGATGCCCTCGGTACATGCGCTGCAGCAGCTGCGCCGCACTCTGCTCTTTGGCGACTTGGGCGATGTACCGGGCGTACGCCGCCGCTTCGCGACGCAGTCGAACGTGCCGCGAAATCGCGCAATAGAAAACATGCGACCGCAGCGCGCGCTGCAAAATGCGCGCCGAGCGCTCGCGCGTCCTTGCCAGCGCGTCGGCTTCCGCGACAAGGCGTCGGGCGGTTGCGAGTCGCGCTTGCTGCGCCCGGAACGCATGCTGGATACGCCGCGCCATGCGACTTCGGTGGCGCAAGCGAGCACGCGCCAACTGGTGGCGCAAGAGGCGCTGCCGTGCTCGCACGAGGCATGTTTGCGTCCAGCGAACAATGGCAACGGCGGCGCGCTGCACACGGCGCGCCTGCGCGAGGTACGCGCCAGTCTCGAACGGCCGCGGAACCAGCGCCAGATGGTGCGGGTCCACGCGCGTGCGCGGGTGCGTGGCGGCCACGGCTTGAAGGATCGGGAGGTGCGCGCCGCAGCCATGGACGTTCAAGCTCGTGAGGCATCTGGCGACGTCGTCCGGCTCAAAGAGCCCGACACCCGCGTCGGTCACATACGGGTTCCCAGCGATGTTGAGGACGGCGAGCTCTTTGCACGCGTCGATGAGAACGCGACAGATAGCGTTCTCGACGTGGCCGCAGTGCTGGGCGTCCAAGAACCGGAGACGCGGTGTCGTCAAGAGGAGTGCGCAGAGCGCGTTAGACGAGAGATGCCGGCTCCGCGAGACGTTGAGGTGTGTGAGCAGCGAAGCGCTCTTCAAGAGACTGCTGCAGACTTCGTCGGTCACGAGCGATCCAAGGTGCAGCTGCGTCAGGCGCGGGAACCGAATCCCGCGCAGAATGGGCGCCAAGTCGTCACTCTTGACATTCGCCTTGTTGAGGTTGATGTGCGTGAGCGTCGACTCGAGAAAAAGCGCCCGCAGCGACCGCGCGTGAAGCTGCGGTGCGCCAAAGAGCCGCTGCTCGTCCGTGGCGATGAGCATGCCGACGCCGGTGAACTCGCGCATGTGGCGGCAGTGGCGCGCGAGAGCGATCGCCGCGTCGCTGTCGATCGCGCGTGGAAGGCCCGACACCACGAGGCTCCGGAGGTCCGGGCAGTTGGCGCCAAGCACGACAAGGCCCTTCGCACTCACGTGATAACAGCCCGTGAGGTCGAGGTGGCGGAGCCGCGTGCACCGAGCGGTGCCCCGATCGCTCGTAAAGTCGGCGTCCATCTCGTGCTCGACAGGGATATACTGCACGAGGTGCATCAGGCCCATGTCTGTCAGCCGGGCGCAACCGTGAAGGATGAGCGTCTCGAGGTGATGGCACGACCGACCGAGCGCGACGAGCACGTCGTCGGTCATAGCGTCCAGCGCGGCCGTGACGTCGAGGTGGAGTAGCTTTTTCCCGCACCCTTTGGCGACGTTGAGGAGACTCGCGAAATGCAAATTTTTCACGTGCGCGAGCTCGAGACGCGCCAGACTCAATGGGACGAGACGCTGCTGCGGCAAGCAGCCGTACAGAGTGACGCCATCCATGTGCGGCAGCGCGTTCAGCTTGAGCTCTTCGAGCTTGGGCGCGTAGTTAAGGACGGCGAGGATTCCCGTGTCGGTGAGCCGGACGCAGCCCGAGAGGTCGAGGCGCGTGAGCGGCGTATGGCTGTGCGGCCGCTCGTTGAGAGCGTACATGCTTTGGTCCGTCAACGGCTTGCAGTGCGCGACGAGAAGCGACTGGAGCCGACTAAACGACTGCACGATACAACTAAAGACAACATCGACCACCCATGGGCTATGGCTCACGTCGAGCTCGACGACCGTCGCCGCGACGCTGAGAAGCGCCATACCCGAGAGCTGTGGGCAGCGGGAGAGATGGAGAACGCGAAGTGCTGGCAACTGCCCGAGCGCGCGCAGGCCGTCGTCGGTCAGGCTGCCACACTCGCTCAGGTAGAGATGCGTGAGTCGGGCATTTCGCTTCTCCGGTGGCGGGCTCGTCAGATACGCAAGGTCCGCATCGTGCGCGTCCCAGCCCGAGAGGTGCACGGTGCTCGCAAGCTCCACGAGAAACTCGGTCGTGTAAAAGAGTGCAATCGGAATTGTTAGCGCCGACGCGTCTCGAAGTCCGCGGGCAGAGGCCGGTGGCGTCGCGGGGTCGCCGCTGTGGTTGTTGATGGGCGGCGAAAGAGCGGGCAGCCGCGCCGGCTTGAGCTTCACCTTTCGGAGCTGCTTGGCTCGCGTTGGTGATGGTGCGAGCAGTGGTTGCTTGGTCGGCGACGTCTCGGGGCCTTCGACCGCCACGAGCACTGGCGTTGCCGTGTGCGCGAGAGGAATTAGGTACCCTTTCGTCGCCTGGAGCAGTGGGGCCTCTGGCAGCAGCGTCAGTCGCCGCTTGCGCCCCGTCGGACGGAGTCGCTGCGCAGCCATGTACGGTGACGGCTCGCTGTTCATCGTCCCGCCGTGCCTCCTCGCGCCGGATCGCGATCCTGTCACTATTCACGTGTCATAGTTCTCTATATAGTGTAGCCATGTAAGTAGTGTGACAATGCAAAGCACCAAAGAATACTATGGGCTGCAGCACGGCCAGATAAAATAGTGTGAGAGGGCTGTGATCGTCGACATGGTGCAGGACGTTCGGATCATCGTGCTCTTCGAGGGCCGCGAGTGCGTACCCATGGCCTCGCTACCGTGGGCTCATGACCTTATGCAGGTACTCGCTCGAGGTGGACCCGGCCGAGTCGGCCGAGACCCTGGCCTTCCAGCTCTATTCGCTGTGCGACATTGCCGACGACGACCAAGTCCTCCTGACGTACGACGGGCAGCTCGTGTCGCCCGAGGACGGCGTGGCCAAGATCATCCAGTCGATGCCACTTCTCTTCTTGTTTCGGCGCAGCGCGGCGAGCGGTAGCTTTGACCCAACGCGCGATACCGACTGGCGAGAGACGTGTTCGCGGGTCGTGGCCGCAACGACGCCGCTCGTGCAGCTAGCGTACACGCGACAGGATGGCACCGTGCTCTGCAGCGCGTGTGCAACCACGTGCTCGCCTCCCGGTACGACGAGCAAACACAGCGATATCTCCTTCCTCATTCTGTCGAGCAGACCACCTCGTGACGCCGATTCTCAATGACGTGGCAACACGAAACGTCGTTCGCGGGTCCTTTGTCACGGAGCTGGCGGTGGTCATCGGGGCCATCGATGTCTTGCCGCCGACGGGCTTTACAAAGCTGCCCATGGACCTCCACCACGGGATGCCAGGTCCTTTTGCCTTTCTCTGCGTCCGCAAAGGTGCGTGGATCGATCCTACGACACTGAGCTCACTCGCCGTTGCAGGCGGCAAGCAAGCGCCGATCGCGCACATCCAGGTCGTGCCGGGTCGTACACTGCCACCCGGGTACACATCGTTGTATGTGACGGCGACGACGTCGATCTGCTACCGCCGGGCGCCGCCATCCCTCTTCCGGTCGCTTGCCGGTTTCGGCGTCCGTGACGTTGCTATCGGCACGGACCACGCGTCGTCCATGGTCCCTTGCCGCACGGCGCTCACCTCGTCGGGCGACTGGACGCTCGCATACGATCTCGCGCCGTTCGCCGGAACGATCTGCGGGTCCGTCGTCCTCCTAACGAGTCTTGAGGATTCATGCAGCACCCTCTAGATCGCACGGTGAATGCTTGTTTCAAGAGCGTATTGTCACCGGCCCCGCAGTGTCGTTCACGACTCTCTCGGGCGCCCAAGTTGAAGCATGTGCCGCGCTGGAGGCCACGCTTCGAACCCAGTGGGCCGCCGCTCAAGCGACTTCGTTTACGGCGTCCGAGGCGTCGCTCCGCAGCACGCTCGAGCACCAGAGCCAGCGCGTGCACGTTTACGAGCGCAAGGACAAGCAGGCCCGCGCACTGGCGGTCGTTCCGGTCGCGACGCTTCAAGCCCGGGCGCGGGCCAACACCAACAGCGTGCACAAGCGTTTTGAAGACGAAGTGCTGCACCAGCTCATCCACTGGTTCAAGCACGAATTCTTTTCCTGGATGAACCAGCCGCCGTGCCAGGTGTGCGGCGAGGCGCCGACGCAGCTCGTACGCACGGACGGCCCGACGACACCGGAAGAGGTTGTACACCTTAGTATCCCAGCAGGTGTCGATGTAGCGGGGATGCGTAGATCGCGGGCGAAGCGAGTCGCGTCGAAGTGTATCAGTGCGCTAGCTGCCGCAACCTCACGCGCTTTCCGCGGTAGCTGTCGACGCGACAAGAGGGAGACATTGCCGACGTGACTAGGTACAACGACCCGGTCAAGCTTTTGGAGACACGCACGGGCCGCTGCGGCGAGTGGGCCAACTGCTTTACGCTCTGCTGCCGCGCGATGGGCTATGAAGCGCGCTACGTCCTTGACTTTACCGACCACGTGTGGACCGAAGTGTACAGCTCTGAATACGGCGTACGTCAGCCGCCTCACGCGAGTATCGATCGGATGGATGTGTAGCGCTGGCTGCACTGCGACCCGTGCGAAGACCAGCTCGACTGCCCGCTGACGTACGAAGTCGGCTGGGGCAAAGAGCTTCACTACATCTTTGCCTTCTCCGTCGACGAAGTTGTCGACGTCATCCGGTGCGATGCATCTCCAAAGTTGTTGTTGACGTCCAGAGCAGGCGGTACACGGCGACGTACGAAGGCGGCGTTTTGGACCGGCGCACGCGCGCCCGCGAAGATTGGCTTGCGGCAGCGATCGCAGCCATCAACCAGCGAGTGCAAGCGGCGCTGCCAAGTGCCCGGCGCGAGGTGCAATCTCGCAACCAATGGCTACCAGTCTATCTTGATATGGTAGACGCTGCGGCTCCGCGCGGTGCACGAAGAGGCCGAGCTTGGCGCTGCCAAGCACGCCAAGGCGAGTGAGACCGAAGGGCGTGTGTCGGGCTCGAAAGAGTGGAAAGACTCGCGCCAGGAGAGTGGTGGCAAGACCGATGATGCAGCATCGACGACGACGACGTCAATGACCGAGTTGACGCCCAACGATGTGCCACCTTCTCTGTGGCAATCGTAGGCTGCAGCGATGCGAAACAACGGCTTATGGAAACGACGTAGGCTGCTCGTGCAACTCGTGCAAGGGTGTGTCAAAGCATGTTGCACCAACCCCTTTTGTCTCCACACGGCCAAGAAGACACCAGGTATGACAACACTCTCTGTGGGATTCAACCGCGAGCAAGAGACGATTAGGCTTTGATCTGTCGAGTCATGTCGCGTCGTCGCTCCAGCGCATTCCATCGCTGCAAGCTACCGTCACGTCGCGTCGCGCGTTCGACCAGCTCGTTTGCCCGTCCACTGGTCTGCCGATTGTCACTGGTTGTCGACCCTAACCGCAGCGGTAGACGCGAATATTCGGAGCCAGCTCTGGGCGGCGTCGCCCATCGGGTACTGGCCGCTGCAAGACGACGACACGCACGTAGCGGTCGATGTTTCGGGCCACGATGCGCATCTCACGCATACCTGCCGTGCGGTGAGCAAGCCGATGGCAACCAAAGTTGACAAGACGACCACCGGCTACCAATTGCTGCCGCACGATATGTTGCGACTGACGGCAGACGTCTCGGCTCAGCCCTGGAGCGTCGTCTTCCTCGTTCAGTGGCACGCGTACGCCAACACGCCGACCGAGTTTGTGCATCTTCCAGAGCTCGAGTTGCGCCTTGGCCTCACGGGTGACCACCGGTAGATATGACATTTCGCGTTCGCTCCATGGCTAATGCACGGTGCGCAGGCTTGCGCTCACCACGGGATCGCAGACGACGTCGAGCGCGTTGCCGTTGTCCATGGACACGACGTACCATGTGGCACTCGTCCACGACTCTGCGCGCGTCATCCGTGTCTTTTTGAATGCGACCGAAATCGTCTCGCAGGCCGCGACGCCCAGCCCGAGGTCGATCTCGCTCCTCTTTGGGACGCAGGCGCTGGCGCTGGTGCCGATTCTGAGCCATCTCGCGCTGCTCTCGACCGCGCTGGACCCGTCCACGCTCGAGGGCTTGGCGCGGCTATCGCTGCCCGGCGCCAAGCTGACCGTGGCGGGTGTCAAAGGTGATACCACCGACATCCAACACCACGTGTGCACGCTCGATGCGGCGCAGATGGACTCGGACTTCGCGCTCTCGTCACTGCACCGTACGACGTTGGCTTTGGATCGTTGGCGTGCTTACGGATGCGAGTGTAGTGTGGTCGGGTACTTTTTTTGATGGCCTCCAGTGCGCGTACACGTCAACGAGCGAGACGGTCGATGGGCCCCAACACGTTGTTGCTGCAGTCAAGGACAAGACGCCATCCCATTCGCTGGCGCTTCTCCCCGGCGAAGTCATCGTGCACGTCTCGGGGCGCCGCGGCGCGTGGACGGACGCGCTGAGCGTCACCACCAACTTTGGTCGCTCGCTCACTGGCGGCGGCAGCGGCGGCAATCCATTCGAGATGGACATTGCCCCGGGGCACGCCGTCCGCGCGTTTTGCTTTCATCTCGACGACCATGTGTATGGTCCCGTGGTCTTTACAGCGCCGGCGCCCCGCGGTGCGCCGCACCATCCTCGTCCTGTTGCGACCGTCTAAGAATCTGCGTAGGTCCAGCGTTTCAAGCGCTCGCGGCGATCCGGGCCACCGTGAAGGCGGGAACGCTGCTTACGGTGATCGCGGCAGGTATGTACTCTATCGTGCAGTTCCGAGTCGATGGCTCAGACAGCATCGGGTCTAGTGCGCCTGTACCTCGGCAACCTCGTCGCGACGCCCAACGAGCCGAAAGTCCGCAAAATCAAGAGCTCGAACGCGTATTTTGCCAAGAATGTGGCGCTCCTCGACGACGCGACGGTGCATACCATCTTCACGGGCGCCAGTTTCGAGGCCGTGACCGAGGGTGGCGACGTGTTCTGGGTCTTCCAAGGCAACCTCCACGCTGCCCACGCCGCCTTGTACGACCTGACGACGTTTGCAGCACTGGTCACCGACGACTAATGGCTCGTTACTGGCATTCTGCTATTCGTTGGAATACAAACAACATCCACTGTCCTTGAACGTAGTAGTTGGTCGTACATGCGTGTAGTATTTTAGTGATTACATGTCTTGCTGGGCCTTGGCCTGGGCAAAGAGCGCGTTTTGGGCCGCGAGAAGCTCGTCGTGGGACTGGCCCTTGAAGAGATCCTTCCCGCGCTTCTCCATCTTCTTTTTCTTCTTCAGCTCGGGCTTCGGCTACACAGTCGCATCAGCGTGTAGTCACGAGATGTGGCGCTAATATGGCGTACGAGTGCGAGGGCCTTGGCCTTGAGGTCGGGGTATGCGTCCATCGCTGCGAGCACGTGGTTGGGCTGGATATAGTACGCTTCTTTGGTCGCTTCTTTCTGCGCGAGCGCATTGGACGCCACGAGCAACGACCGCATGAGTTCTACGAGGTTGCATGCGAAATCGCGCCGATGCGTGTGGCGTGGTACCGGACGCCAACTGGGCCGTCATGTCGACGATGGCGGTCGGAAGTGGCTCGTCGTCGCCAACCCGCGTGCGCAGGAGCGCTTCGGTCACAGCTAGTGCAGCATGAGCACCATCGCAAGCCCTTAGCGCCTACTCATTGGCACCCTGGACATCGCGGCCAAGCTGGTGGTGTGGAATTCCGAGGCAGCAATGCCATTGGTTTATTTTAAGCCAATGGCATCGCGCGACGCCGATCTTTGCCCAGTGCTTTGGATGCATCGACATACCAGGACCACATACTACCGGCTTGACGATGACAAGAGTGTTGTGACCTATGTCTTGTTGGCTTGCTCGGATGTGCTCTGGAAGAAGACTACTCGTATGGTGGAGATTAGCTCTCAGCATTTGATGAACGTCCATCGACAGTAAAAGGACGCGGCCCGTGGTGTGCTTGTCGATCGAACGACGAGCGTACTGCCACGAATCCCGTTGCTGGCGTCTCCAAGCTCGTACGCGATGCGGATCCTCGCAGCTACTACGCCTACTCCAGCTAAAGCTGGGACGCAAGTGGTCGCCTTCTCTCTCAACACGGTAGCACGGTCAGTAGCAGGTTCTTCACGCTTGATCCATCTACCGCTGCCGCAAACAAGCTCATGCGAAGGTGCATTAACGTCCACAACAATCATGCATGCTACATCATGCGCAGCTGCCGTGCGACGTGTTGTCAATGACCTTTCCCATCATGTGGTCCGGCGCGAGGTCACGGCCGCGGTCGCGCTTCTTGGCAGAGCCACTTGTATTGTGCGCACTCGCAGCGGCTAGGTATGACATGTTATAACAGTCAACGATTCGTAGGTTGTCTACGCAACGCTAGACAACTTGTGGTCCTCGGCGCCTGGAAAGGCAGATCTCGCGCCGATTTGAAAATTTAAATTGCTCCGATTGGCCCGCGCGTGTTCCATACATTCTCTTCAATAATAAAATAAATGGCACCATGGGGCGGCATTATAATGGTGGTCACGGCCAATAAAATACATGGCTCGCAGCGTTCAATACAAGCCATGTCCTTGTACACAGGGAATATTAAGATAATAATCACGTTATGCAATTTTGATGTCGTTCAACCCAGGCAGTATTAAAGAACCGCACCGGGTGTAAATACAAGCGCTGGGAATAAAACGCAAATCGAAACAGCACGCGAGAAGCGATTGCCGCGGACGCGCTCGGACCTCTTCCTCGGACCTCCCATCCTCCGCGTCCGCTTCCTCGACGACCATGAGCCAGCCATGCCTACGGAACATGAGCTGCAAATGCCCCCTCTGCGCAGGTGAAGACCTTACAGAGCTCCTCGCGCTGACCAAGACCATCTCGAGCAACATCCAGTACGGCGACGGCGACGAGGGCGACGAGCCACCGCCAGCCCGAGGTGGCTTCATGGCCAACTCGCCTCCGCCAGCGCCCCGAAAGACCTTTGTCGCCAACTCTCCGCCTGTCCAGGCCGCCAAGCGCCCGGCCGCTGCGCCGAAAGTTCCGCCACTCGAGTTGAAGGCTGCCGAGACAGCACCGCCGCCACGAGCATCACCCACACCGAGCGACGAGCCGAGCCCGAGCCAGGCGCCGCGACAGACGAGCGACGAGCCTCCGTTGGCGTTCGAAGCGCTTGAAGCCAAGGTGGCCGACAAGAATTGGAAAGTCCGAAAAGAAGCCTATGACGATCTGAAGCTCGCGTTCGAGACAGGGCGAGGCGTCGACGGCGGCAACCCGATCGAGTTCTTTGGCAAGATGGTCGACGACTCGAACGCTGCCGCGATGGAAGCCGGCCTTGCTGCCGTGCTCGCGTACACAAAAGAGGCGACGCCGCAGCAGTGGAGCAACAGTGTCATTGCGCGGACCATGACCAAGGTCATTGACAAGTGCTTTACGGGCCGACCTGGCACGGTCAAGCTCGCCGAGGAGCTCGTGCTCGAGTACATCCACCAAGGCGGCGCCGAAGATACGATCGCGGCGCTCATCGAAGGCACGAAGAACAAGAAGCCCAAGGCGCCACCGCTCTGCGTGAGCTTGATGCTCGAGGCGCTCAAGACGTTTGGACCGCGCGTCGTTCCGATCCCGCCCCTCAAGGCGGCCCTTCCCGCGCTCTGCGAGTCGACGGTCAACAACGTGCGTCCGACGGCGCTCAAGGTCATTTGCGAACTGTACCGCTGGACGGGCGCGCCGCTGATCCAGGACATTGTCAACGGTCTCCGTCCCGCGCAGAAAACAGAGTACGAAGAGCTCATCAAGGACATCACACCCGGCCAGGCCACGGTCACGCGGTACGTCAAGGGCAAGGAGCCCCGCGCGGCCCCCGCACCGCGTGGTGCGCCTGGCCGTGCTGCGGCTGCCGCAGCCCCCGTGGCCGCGACCATGGACCCGCGCGATTTTGCCGAGACGATCGATCTGCTCGCGAAGTTGCCCAAAACCGAGTTCAAGGCCAAGCTCGCGTTGCCCAAGTGGAGCGAGAAGGTTGCGGCGCTGCAGATCATTCTCGACACGGTCGGGTCGGTGCCCAAGCTCGCGAACGGCGATTATGGGGACCTCGTGCACACCCTTAAGCTCTGCATGCAAGACGCCAACGTCAACATCACGGCCAAGTCGATCGAGGTCCTCGGCGTGCTCGCCGACGGTGTCCGCAAGCCGTTCTCGCAGTACGCACGTCTCATGCTGCCGCTGCTCCTCAAGAAGCTCTCGGACAAGAAGTCACTGATTCTCAACGCGACTCACCAAACGCTCGATATGTTTCTGCAGCACGCACTGCCGCTCGACGCGATGATGGACGAGATCAAGCTCTCGGTCGACGGCGCGACCAACAAGATTCCCGCGGCGCGCGGCCAAACCATCTCTTTTTGCAGCGCGCGATCGCAAAGAAGTGGATCAACGTAATGGATGCAGCGCTCATGAAGACGCTCGGCGAGCTCTTTGCGAGTGGCATTGACGACTCGGACCCAGGCCTCCGCAAGGCCGGCGTCGAGGCCATGGTGACGCTCGTCGAGTCCTCGGACAGTGCTGGTCGCATGGTCAAGGCGACGCTGGACGGTCTGGAGAAGCGCCAGCCGCGCAGCTACAAGACGATCGAGGCTGCCATGGGTAGCGCGGGCAGCAGTGCGTCGTCCGGTATCGATTGTGTTTCTTGCCATGTGGCTGAATGGTGTGTTTAGATACCTCGTCGTCGGCGCCCACGATGCCCGCGTCGGTGCCCAAGACGGCCGTGCCCAAGCCTTTGGAAGCCAAGAGCACGCCCAAGCCGGCCGGTCCTCCAAGTCGGCTGGCGGCAGGCAAGAAGCCGGCACCGTCGGCCAAGGGTCCCAAAGCCCCCATCGCGGTCGCGTCGACGTCGGAGACCATGACCCTTTCGAGCGCCGACGCGGAGCAGATGCTGGCGGAGCTCGACCTCGAGCAGTGGTCGTCGATTGTGTCGGGCTTTGGCAGCGCCAAGTGGTCGGAGCGCAAGGCGTCGTTCGAGCTGCTCGAAGAGGTCGTGAAAGGCAACCCGGACTTGGCGAGTACGCACACGGAGGCGCTCGTCATGTACGCGTACGGCCAAACCAAAGAGTTTAAAGAGTCGAACGTGCAAGTGCTCAAGAGCGCGTTCCAAGCGCTCGCGACGATCTCGGACGCGTGCGCCGACCCGCTGCCGAAGAGCGTCGTCTCGTTCTTGGTGCCGTGCTCGATCGAAAAGATTGGCGACCGTAAGATTAGCGACGCGATCAAGCTCTTGCTCGGGTACTTTTGCGAGCACGTCGGTCCCGCGTACGTCCTTGGATGCGTCTACGCCCACATGCCCAACGTCAAGGCCGTGCTCGCGCTCATCGACTGCCTTACGTTCTTCAGCGAGTGCATTGCCGACTTTGGCGCGGCGCTCTGCGACCCCCGTGCACTCATCGACTTTGTCAAAGGCGCGCAGGGCCTCGAGAGCTCGAATCCCAAGTGCCGCATTGCGGCCATGAGCGTCTTTGGCACCATGTACTCGCAGCTTGGCCCGGCGCTGCGGCCGCTTTTGGGCATTGACAGCTGGAAGCCGGCGCTCGCGTCGTCGGCCGAGGCCGAGTTCAAGAAGGTCGGGTACAACCCCGCGACGGCGACCGCAAGTATTTCGCGCAAGCTGCGCCACGTCGAAGACAACGGCGGGTCCGTCTCGCTCGCGGCTGCGCTCGGTCGTGTCGACATTAGCGCCAAGATCTCCAAGGAAATGCTGGCCGAGATGCAGAGCGAGGAAGACAAGGCGGCGTGGAAGAAGCGGCTCGCGGCCATGGAGGCTGCCCAGCGCCTCTGCGAAGAGGCGGGCATGATGATCGAGCTCACGAAGCCCGTGATCGAGGTCATGAAGGCGCTGAAAGGTCGTCTCGCCGACTCGAACGCGAACCTGAAAGTCAAGGCCGTCCAAGTCATTGGTGTCTACGCCGAGAGCATTGGGCCCAACGTTGTCAAATTGAGTAAGGGCATGGGTGCCAACATTGTCTCGGGCGTCTCGGACAACAAGAAGAACATGCAAACCGCGTGCGTCGAGACGCTCAACAAGTGGGTGCTGCACGAAGGCGCAACGTCGGCGCCGTGCCTCGAGTCGCTCCTCCCGTTCGTCGCCGAAGGGCTCAAGAACACGGTCGGCCGCGCCGAGCTCCTCGGGTGGGCCGTGCCCCACACGGAGAGCGTTGGCAAGATGGACTTGCGCTGCCTTATCGAACCGACGATCGACTGTCTCCAAGACAAGGCGTCGGACGCGCGCGAGAAGGCCCAGCTGCTCCTCATCCAAGTGTTCCGGTCCGTCGGCAAGGACGCCGTGTACGCGGGCTGCCGTGACGTGCTGCCGGCCAAGATGCGCACGCTCAAGCCCATCATTGACAAGGCGTGCCAAGCCGCGACGGTCGACACGTCTCCGATTGCGGAGGTCGAATCCAAGCCGCCACCGCTACCCAAGGCTGCCGCCCCCGCTCCGCCTGCAGCGCCTACCCGGCAAAACTCACTGACGGCGCCGGTGCCGGCTACGCCAAAGAAGGAAGAGACCGCCATGCTCCTGAGCAGCGACAAGATGACGCGCCTCGATCGCAACCGCAAGAACAAGTGGATTTTGATGCGTCCGACGCGGCCGATGTGAACGCACGCAAGGCGCAGGTCGAGGCCGAGTGGGGTCCGTACGTCTCGGCCGACTTGCGCGCCAAGCTCTTCTCGACGTCTCCCGACAAGGTAGTACAGCTTGAAGCTCTCTCTGTATCTCGGTCGACTCAAGATTTGGAAATGCGTAGATTATGGAGGCGATTGACGATCTCTCCAACTGTGTGACGCACCAGCCACGGGACGTGCACACGTCGCTTGATTTTATCTTGAAGTGGTCGACGCTGCGCATTGTCGACAACAACGTCCAAGTCCTCGGTACGTCGTCGTGGTAGCTGCGCGTTTTGCTCATCTCGACGCGTAGCCAAAATGCTCGACTTTCTCGTCAAGCTCTTGTCGGTCGTGGCCGAGAACAAGTGGGAGCTCGACGATGTTGAAGCCGGTATTTTCCTCCCGTACCTCTGTCAAGAGTCGGGGCAGCAAAAGCCGCGCTTCCGCCTGCGCTTCCGCGACTCGTTGTATCTGGTCGTGGAGGTGTATCCATCGGTAAAGTACGTTCCGTTCCTCCTCGACTGCGTCGCGACCTCGAAGAACACCAAGAGCCGCACCGGGTGCCTCGAGACGCTCGAGTACATTGTGAAAGAGCACGGGTACGCGGCCGTGGGCAAAAAGTGCCTCCGCGAGATGGGCAAGTGCGTCGACTGCAACGAAAAGGACGTGCGCGATGCCGCGATCCAAGCGCTCGTCCTCGTCTACACGCAAGTGGCCGACCCGAACGTCGACCGCTTCTTTGTGCTCTGCAACGTGACGAGCCAAAAGGCCATGGACCTTATCAACCTCAAGATCAAGTACTACCTCCCGACCGACCGGCCGACAGCCAAGACTGCGGCGGCGCCCGTCGTCGTCGTCGAAGACGAGCCTGCCGAGGAGCCCACAGCGTCGTTGGAAGCAGTCAAGACGCCGCTGCCGTCGCCAAAGCGCCCGGCCATGGTTCGGACGCCGTCCAAGTTGGCGCCTCCGACGTCGATTGCGACGCCAACAACGACGGCGACGACGATTGCATTGCCGTCGCCGGCGCGGAAGTTGCCGACGCCGACCAAGCGCAAGGAGCCGTCGCCGATCGATGTGCGCGTGATGCTGTTTCCGTCGTTGCAAAAGCTTGTCGCGAGCGCGAAGGAGCTCACAACAGACCCGGTGCACTTCGAGCAGGGCAAAGACGCGCTCAAGACGCTGTACGTGATGGCGTCCAAGAGCACATCGGCCGAACAAAACTTTCTTCAAGACAACATCAACGACGTCCTCGTGCAGGTCTGCGCCATCATGCACGCAAGCTTTGGGAAGCTCCAGAGCTCCCAGATTGAGCTTTACGTGCTCTCGCTGTGCCTCTCGACGATCGCCAACTTGCTCAAACACGACAACTTTGCGGCGCGCGTCCAGCGGTTTGCGATCGAGCGGCTCGTGCTCGAGTCGTGCTTTGGCTTGCTGGACCCGCGCATCGAGGACACGGAGGCGTCGTTTGCGAAGCGCGTCATGACGGCCCTCAACAAGCTCGCCATGACGGTCGCGTACCAGCTGCGCGTCAGCGAAGTCCTACCAGCGATGCTCAACCTCCTCGAGCGCATCGTGCACGACCACGCACCCGAGTACACGCTCCGCGACGCGGTCAACCGTGGGCTCAAAAAGCCGACGCTGGAGCGGCTTGTGAGCAAGCTGCTCATCAAGACGGCGCGGCGAGAGCTCGGCATGCCCGAGCCCTTCCTCAACGTCGATGTCTCGGGGCTGCTGCACTCGATGCACGGCTTCTTTGCGACCTTTCCGGAAGACAAGGCGTACATTCACGACTCGGCCCGCAACGCGATCAAGGCCAACCTCAAGTTTCTCGCCGACCACTGCGCAACGAGCGGTCGCCGCGCCGTCTTTGAAGCCGCGCTGCGCGACGTGCCGCTCTCGTCGCCCATCCACGTGATGCTGACCGACATGCAGTACGACTTTGGCCAGCCCGGTGCCCGGAATGTGTCCGAGTCGGTCGAGACGCTAGGCGACGCCACGGCGGATGCCCACGCCAAGAAGCAAGCGCTTCTCGGTCTTGTGGACGCCAAGCAAGCGCACGCCGGTGGCAATTTGGCGTCGGCGCTCGCGGAGAAGGGCCTTGTCGCCAACGAAGAGGCGCGACGCCTCGCCGAGGAGCTCGAGCCGTCCGAGTACGCGCCCAAAGTGCCCGCGATTCTCTCGACGCCGTCGCGGCTCACGGCGTTCTCGGCGCAGAACTTGACGCGGTCGGCGTTCAAAGCTCCGGAAGCACCTGTTCACACGACTGATGCGCCGGTGGCCAACCCCGCGCCGCCCAAGTCGCTCGCGCTGCTGGACCTCAAGCAGCGCCTCGCGCGTATCCAAATGCAATAGTACGTTTCTATATACACACGACGATCGATTGTGGTGCGTTAAAGACTCGTGAGCTGGTCGAGAAAGGCGTCGGGCGAGAGGAGCTCGGTGCAGCCGTAAACGATCTGCCGGCCGCTCGCCGCCGCATACGCCTGCGTGTTGTGGAACTCGTTGTAGTTGCCGCCGCCAATGACAAAGACGATCGCGTCCTTGAAGGGCGTGCGCTGGCGCGGGATGTTGGCGGTGGCCTTGATCTTCGGGTCCAGATACACGTACGCGTCGTCTTCGGTGCCCTGGCGCAGCTCGCAGATCGCATCGACCACGCGCGTCACCTGCAGCTTTTTGTTTTCCGGCAAAAAGTTCTTGAAGCTCTCGGCCGCCTGCGACAAAAACCCTGCGTGAAGCTGCCCGCCCAGTTCGAGTTGAGGTAGCCCTTGAGCTTTGTCGAAGCTCCACCGTTGGCGTCGCTGTTGCCGATGGCGCCGCCGACGCTCGCGTGCTTTTGAAACGACGTGTGCTGCTTGATGTGCGTCCACGCACTCTCAAACGAACTTGCGTCGGGCTGCGCGCGGAACGCGGCTTCGAGGTCGGCGATCTCGGCTGTCGATGCGCCGCTCGTCAAGTAGTAGATCATGAGCAGCCGCAGCTTGTCTTTCGTGTTGCCCTAGTATCGTGTCAAGAAACCATGCCAATCTTGACTGGATCGCACCTTCTCGGCGCTCGCAACGAGGTCGAGGACGTCTTGCTTGGGCACGTGCGAGCCGTCAATGAGCTTTTGCTCGAGCATCGAGAACTCGTGCACGTGGCGGGCCGAGACGCTCTCAAACGTCGCGTGAAAGATGTTGGTGTGGACTTCGAGCGACTTTTTCTTCTCGAGGAGCGCGGGGAGCGTGTCGACAGCCGCGACGAGGTCCTTGGTGCCGCCCACCGCGTGCCCGCTCGCCTAGAGGCCAGCACTTACGCGTCTTCTCGATGCTGCCTTGTACCTTGGCGCTAATCTCCTTTTCCTTCTTCGTGACAATCTTGAGCTCTTCTTCGTTGGCAGCGATTGCGTCCGGGAAGAGCACGCCCGCGTACTGCTCGAAAAATTTGTCGGTTTTGACGTCGAGGTCGTACGACTTGTCGGTCGGCGCGCCTTGGTCACTCGCGACCCGCACGTTGACGCGGTTGAGTTTGATCTTGAGCATGTCGTCGACGAGCGCCTGGAAGGCGCGTTGGGTCCAGTCATTTCTAGTCGTTTTACCTGGTACGTCGACGGATGGTGCAGGCCCGAGGCGAGGTCTTCGTTGCGGTCTACGATGATGAGCACGGGGCGCTAAGCAGCACCCGGATCAGCTCCATGCGTTCTTGGCATGCCGCACCTGGAAGTTGGCACTCGTGTCCTGAAAGACGCCCGACCGCGCCGCCTGCCAAATAAAATCAGTACTGGAATCTGCCAAGTATCAATGTACCAAGTGGTCGCGGAGCGTTTGGTTGAGCTGCTCGGCCACCATGCGCGAGGGGCCGTCGGTCGCCGGTGCGCGGATCACAGGGACAACGCCAAGCGTCGCGAGGACGCTAAAGAGGCCTTGCGTGATGTCGTGCATCGTCTGCTCAATGTGGCTGTCGGTGATCGCGGTCGAGTTGTACGCGCGGTAGCTCGACGCGTGGTTGAGCGAGAAGAGCGTCGGCTCCAAGCACACAAAGTTGGCGTGCTGGTCAAACACCTTGGCGACCATCGACGTGCACCCGGCGTCAACGCAGCCCTTTGCAAACGTCTCGAGCCGAGCGCGCGGAATTGGCTCGGCAAAGTTGAGATGGATCGTCGCGTATAGCTCGCGAGCGCAGTCGGCCACGATGCGCTGGAGGTTCGCGTGCGTCGGCTGCACAAAGTAGATGGCCGGCACGTCCGGAATGTCTTCACGATCGTTCTCGAGGAGCATATGCAACGTGACGCCTACGAGCCAATGCGCATGAGGCCAATACATGTTGCCTCGTCGTCGTCGTACCCTTCTTGCGCAGCTCATGGAGCTTTAAGATGGGCGAGATAATGTCGCGGCAAAACGGATCGTACACCAGCACCTTCCATTGCTCGCCCCACCTAGAGCGATGCATGCATCAGCGCCTGCGGCGAGCGCATGGACATACGTGCTCGTGACGTCGGTCGTCCCCGCGGACTCGACGTTGAAGTCGAGCATGCGAAGCAAGTTCTCTAGCATCATCGCCGTCGCATGAGCTTGGTAGCATGCCATACCATACCGACCTTTCTGCTTGTCTTGGAGGTTGAGCACCATGCTGAGGCCGGTCCCGTTGCCGCGTGTGCAGTCGCCTTGGTGAAATGAGGTGGCGTCCTCATGATCCGGATACCGTCCGGTTGTCCTGGTCGGACGTTTAAACGCGTTTAATTCCCCGCTGTCATGCAAATCCATCCCACAGCACTGCTGTGGGATGGATTTGCATGACAGCGGGGAATTACATGGTTACAGCCCCATGGTGCGGGATACCTCTCTTTTTGTAGCTGTGCATGCGAGGCGCTTGTCATCCAACATCAGCGACTTTTGGTTTAACGTCGGACCGTTGGCACCAATGAGGGTAAACTTGGGTTTAACCACTACCGCCATATCCAACCCGCACGATGACGTGGTGGGTCGTGGCAGGCGCTGGCCTCGTCGCACTCGTGCTTGCGGCAGGTCTCTATTTCAAGCGCGGGTCTGCCACGCCCGCCTATATGAGCGCTTCCTACTGGTACCAATCTAACGCAGCCGTGTGTCCTACTCCTGCATGTAGGGACGCGCGCTACCGGCGCCATCCCGACGCCTTCGAGGTACGATTTGGCGCAACACATTGACCCGCTAACGACGTGCAGTGGTATCTCTCGTTCCAAGACCTTGTCGACCATGGTCTCTTGACGCTGACATCGTCGCAGCTGTTGTTGCTCGCCCAGCCGCCGCTCGAGATGCGCCATCTGCGAGTGCTGGACTTGGGCGGCGGCAACTCGACGCTGGCGCACCGCCTGTGCGAGGCGCTCAATGGCAACGGCCGTGTCGTGAGCATCGACATTAGCGACACGTGCATTCACTTGATGCAGACCGCGTACCCGTCCAAAGTGCAATGTGAGAACACGTGCCTCATCCTCCATGCTCGATACCAGCGTTGTAGACCTCTGCATGGACGCACGGGACATGGAATTTCAGGACAGCTCGTTTGAGATCGTGCTCGACAAGAGCACGATGGACGCGATCGTGTCGCCCGGCAACGCAGCGGCAGCGCATGCGGCGAAGCGCATTCTGCGCCAAGTCGCTCGGGTGCGCGATCGATCGGAGTGGTGCCTCGCCACTCATATCGCGTAGGTCTTGTGGCCCAACGGCTTGTTTCTTATGATCTCGGTGCATCCGTGGAGCTACTGGCGCCCGCTCGTGGCCAGCGCCGCGCCATCTCTCGAGCATGCCGAAGGTAGTCTGTCTACGAACCCTTCGAATCGGCGCGACGCTTGGTGTAGAGCGAACGCAGAGCGTCGTGCTGTCCTCAAACCGCCACCCGATCCTCGTCTTTGTCAACGCTCTTCGGAAAACGTCAGCTTAGCGCTTTCTTATTTCGATTCCTTGGTATCAAACGAGCTCCACGCGACGGCCTTGCCGTCCTTGATGCGCAGCGGCTCGAGCGTATCGAGGTAGTGCGACCCGTACGCGAAGAAGACGCAGAGACCGAGCGCGGCCACACTACACGCACCAAGTTCTGAGCGCAGGACGACGAGCCATGGTACCTCTGCTTGGTCGAGATGTTGCGGAAGGGAAGGAACATGCCAAATGCAGTTGTTCGGATACGCTGCCACGAACATCCGGATCACCAAACGATGGCGTCAACATATCGCATCCCAAGCGATAGATTAGGTCGCAGACTGGCCTTAGATCTTAGTCGGCGCGATGGCTGAATTGCGCGAGCACGCCGCGGTGGTCGGACGCGTAGATCGGACTATTGGACTCGAGCATGCCGACTGTCTTGGGATTGGACGCCGTGTCGGGCGTCGGCGCCTGGCCGATGACGTCGCACGCGTCGACCTCGCCTTTGCCGCGGAAGAGCACGAAATCGATGCGCTTGATGGGCGCGTCACATGGAAAGGTCATGTCGTGAGGCTGCGATGGCTCGGCGCCGTGGACCTCCAGCCACGCGTCGCGGAGGTCGGTCGTCTGCCCCTTGAGCGGCGCCTTGCCTTGAAGGAACTGGATGCCGCGTGACGACGGCTCTGCGTTGAGGTCGCCGAGGAGCACTTGGGTGACGCCTTGGCCCGCTTGCATGTAATCCCAGATCTCGAGCATCGTTTGCTCTCTCGACCGCTCGCTGAGCGAGAGGTGCGTGACGTAGACATCGACGAGCCCCCAGGATGGCATGTCCACCACAGCGTGAAGACATAGACGCTGATGGACGTCGTTCGGGTCGTTGACCTGGCGCGAGAGGAGCTTGTAGTCCGTGGACACAATCGGGTACTTGGACACGATCGCGGGGCCTTCTTCAATGTGCTCAAGCGGATCCTGGTCGTTCAAGTAGCTCATGGCCGCGCGGTAGACGTACTGCGGGTACGTGGTATGGTCGAGGCGCGCCATGAGATGCTAGACATTACGTAGTATGACATCATTATTGTGGTGGCGAGGAGGAAGGGGTTTGTGTACCTGGATCTGGGCGTGCTGCCCAGGTGGGCCGAATGTAGCGTCGACGCGCACTTCCTGAAAGCCAATGATATCGGCGTCAGCGTCGGCGAGAAATGTCCCGAGGTGGTCGAGGCGCTTGTTGTACATGCCCCAGCGACGGTGGACGCCGTAGATCTGCGCCGGAGGGTTGACGTTCCAGACGTTGTACGAGAGAATGCGCGGGCCTCGTTTGGTGGCTTTTGTCCCTGGATCTGGAGCCACCGAGCTCGTGTGCTGGAGCAGCGTAAACGAGTGCTCGCGCGTGTTGAGGTGGACGACCACTTGGTGCAAAGAGCGATCGCGGGTGTCTTGAAACTCAATGTAAAAGTTGACGCCGAGGTTGACTTGGTGCCGAAAGTACACGCTGGTGGTCTGCGGCGTCACGTAGCTCACGACCTCATGGTGGTTGATCCCGTCGCGCGTCGCGTCCAGTTGCAAGGCCGAGGCAGAGACCAAGCGGAGGTCGTCGAGAGGCAGTGCGAGCGCCAGTGCCGCTTCAGCGAGCGCGTTCGTCGCTGCGTCCGTCGAACACTCTTCTAAATGCATGAGAATGCTGCCATACGCGATCGAGCTCGGAATAGCGCATGTATCTCGACCGTCGGTGCAGCTTGGCGCGATGCGGAAGAGATCGATCGGGTCCGAGGCCGGCACGACCTTGGACGACCGGTGCTCCGAGAGCGTTCGCCCCGTAAAGGTGGGCGCCGACAGAAGCGGTGACATGTGCGTCCATTGCGGCAGCGTATTGAGGTCAATGCCGCCCACGAGCGAGAGAAGACTGGCCACCGCCGGCCACACGGCGATCCTGCGCATCAGTTTGCTTTTTGGACCTCACTTCGGTCGAAGCCCACAAATCGAAGTTCGAAGTTGCCGTGTCGAGCTCACAACCCGCCCGCCAAAAAGCTCACAGCTCAAGAAAAGCAGATTTCGAGCACCAGCTCCATAGCATGGCTCCATAGGCATGATTGCCGTTGGGATCAAGCGAAGCAATCATTTACCAGTTGATTTATCACGTGCTCGGCAGAATCCTACCGGTAGTCGGTGCTACTGCCCGACTGTGCAACTCGGCGCACCGACGACGACGTCGGTGGTGCTTTCCAGGGCACCAACACCAGCCGAGCCCCGACGTCTTGCACTGAAGTTGACGACGAAGTCACCATTTTGAAGTGCAAGCCAACAGAAGTCTATCATGCCAGGTGTGTGGCAAAAGCATGACACTACGAGCTGTCGTCTCTGCCCGTGCTAGACGAGCTGCGCGCCGTGCAGCGCCATCAAGTACGAGTATATATGTCGCTTGGATTTGCACGACAGAGCCTCTCTGGCTGCGCGCTCGACGGCGGTAAAGGCCATTGAGGGTAGAGACATCCCTTCAAGATCGAACGCGACAGGTTTTAAACGCTTTTTGATGTGGGTGTTTTAAACACCGGTCGTGCTGCTGACCAATGAAAAAGGCGAGGGAAAAATGGTTGGAAGTTGGGTCATTTCACAAGATGATCTCGGCGCTTGGATGGATCCCGCGTGGCGCGGCGAAGCGCACGCCGGACAAGTTCGTGCTCTCGAAGGAAGAGATCAACATGATGACGCAGCTGGCGGCCGAGCAGGACGAAGAGGACGCGGCTGAGCTCGAGGGCGACGATGACGAGGACGACGAGGACATGGAGGGCGGCGACGCCGACATGGGCGCCGATGACGACGACGACACGGAGCTGCCGGAAGGCTTCAAGATGGACGAGTACGACGAAGAAGACAACGAAGTGGCTGTCAAGGAATACCTTGGCGGCGAAGGCGCGGGCGGCGCCGGCGACGACGACGAGATTGAAGACGAACTTGAAGACGAAGAAGATGCGTTCGACGACGACGACGAAGACAAGGAAGACATGGAGATCCGGTCGACGGACGCAGTGCTCATGGTTGCGACGACCGAAGAGGACTTTAGCAACCTCGAAGTGCAGGTCTACGAAGAAGAGACGGGCAACTTGTACGTGCACCACGAAATCAACCTGCCTGCGTTCCCGCTCTCGCTCGCGTGGATGGACATGGCGCCGATGCTTCCGGAGAACGGCGCGCCCGTCAACGGCAGCTTTGTCGCCGTCGGTACGTTCAAGCCCGGTATCGAGATCTGGAA
This sequence comes from Saprolegnia parasitica CBS 223.65, assembly GCF_000151545.1. Taxonomy (NCBI): domain Eukaryota; phylum Oomycota; class Saprolegniomycetes; order Saprolegniales; family Saprolegniaceae; genus Saprolegnia; species Saprolegnia parasitica. Next base: position 347,530 of record NW_012156398.1, on the reverse strand, counting down.
CTTGGACGTGCTCGATGTGCTGGAGCCGACCGCGACGCTCGGTGGCGAAGAGAACGCGTCGCTTCGCGATGTGGCCGTGCCCAAGGCCATGCGCAAGAAGCACAAGAAGGCGCAGCTCAAGCCTGGCAGCCACGAAGACGCAGTCCTCGGCCTCGACTGGAACGCAAGCCACCGCAACATGCTTGCGAGTGCTTCCGCCGACGCGACGGTCAAGATCTGGGACATTACGACGCAGCAGTGCATGCACACCATGTCGCACCACACGGACAAGGTGCAGTCGGTGCGCTGGAACCCGGTCGAGGCGACCGTGCTCGCCTCCGCGTCGTTTGATCGGTCGCTTGTCGTCCTCGACGGTCGCAACCCGGGCGCGTACTCCAAGTTTGCGCTCTCGGCCGACGTCGAGTCGCTGCAGTGGCACCCGCACACGCCGTCGGTTCTTGTCGCGTCGTCCGAAGACGGCTTTGTCGTCGCGTACGATGTGCGCATGAACAACGGGTCGCCGCTCTTCCGCTTCCAAGCGCACCAGGCCGCGGTCTCGGCCATCTCGTTCTCGCCGCTCATGCCGGGTCTCTTTGCGACCGCGTCGGTCGACAAGCACGTCAAGATCTGGGATCTCGCGGGCAACAGCCCGGTCTGTGTCGCGTCCAAGGACATGAACATTGGCGAGCTCATGACGCTCTCCTTTTACAAGGACTCGCCGTTCTTGCTCGCGACCGGCGGCTCGAACGGCATGGTCGCGCTCTGGGACACGACCGAGAACGACGCGGTCGAGCGCAAGTTCACGTCGCGCATGGCCGGCCACCAGCAAGGCGTCGCGCCGGCCGTCGAGTCGAACCTGAACCTCGGCGCGTCCTTCAAGACCGCGTACGACCTCGGCGAGGAGCTCATCCGCGAGGAGGAAGCGGCCAAGGCCAGCGCGGCGCCCAAGTCCAAGAAGGGCAAGAAGGCAGGGAAGAAGTAATTTTAAAGAGCTAATAGAACAAGACATTTATAGTACTAGTCGAGTCCCTCAGCAGCAGCAGCATCAATACTCCTCGTAGGACGATGGCCAGGATGATGCGACGACGAGGCCTGGCGTGCGAGCGCCCGCTGCGCCCGCTCCTCGGCGCGCTCGAGTCGCGCCGCCTCGCGGAGTCGGCGTTGCTCGATCTGGTGCGGCGTCTCGCCTCGCAGCGCTTGGCCAATGTGGTCGAAGACGGCTTGCATCGACCGCACTTCTTGGGCTTGTACCGCGCTCTCGTGCTGCGTGAGCGCATCAATCTCGGCCGCCTGCGCAATGATCGCGGCCGACGACATGGGCGCAGGCGATGGCGCATGGGCCATATTCGTTTGCTCTTTTTCCTCGCAAGCGCTGTCGTCGGCCTCAGTGAGCCGCATCGGATGGGCGTCTTGTCCGCTGCTCCCGACCGATGGCGCCTTCGTGACGACGAGAGACGGTGCGCCTACACAGCAGTCAGTCTGCCATATCGCGTCCATGTGTGCTGCGCCATGTAATACCTGTGGCGATGCTGTGCTCGGCCGGCGCCGCAGTGCGCAGCGATGGATACCGCGGTAGCGGCGGTGCAGAGGACGACGGTGGCGCCGGGATCACGTCCAAGGACGGGTACGGGCGAAAGGCGCAGGCAGAGGTCGCTGGTGGACGCGCCACCAGCGGCTCGGCGTCAAACTCGTCCATGAGCGCTTCGTCCGTGGGGTTCATGGCGTCGACTGGCACAATGACGACCTGCATTCTCGACGCAATGTAGGTCGTCCTGACTCCACCACGAACACACCACAACAGCTCCACCACTAGCACACCACGACAGCTCCACTAAACCACCGCTGTGGTCGTTGGTTGGTTTGGCAGTCTTTGCAGCACGCGGTGTAGTTTAATGCTATTGCAGCGAGATCGTCTGTCGATGCACGGGAACGCAGCGTAGATAGGAGTGTAGCATTGCATGATAGATAGAATGCGTTGTGGCTTCTACTCGAGGCCGAGGCCGGCGCGGAGCTCGTCGCGGAGAAGCTGGAGGGCCTAGAGAAAGAGAGAGAACGGTCACGACGACGTCATGGACGATGACGACCGACTTGGATTTTGCCTTGCACGGCCGCGGCTTCCTTCGCACACTCTTGCAGCTGCAAATAGGTCCATTTTTCAGGGTTCTCGGTCGGATGCTGGTCCAGCCACGTCATGATGGAGCGCGGAATCATCTACATATGTGATGGGGCACATGAGGTTGCCTGCGATGACGGCCACAAGGCGTACGTGCGATGTGGGCATGTTCTTCTGGATGTACGCATGGAGTTCACCCAAGCGCTGCACGTACGATTGAACGGCTACATGTCCATGCGGTGGTACCGAAGTGGAGCACAAGTTTGAGTGTCTACCTTTCGTCATTGCATCGTTCTGGTCGCCTTGGAAGTTCTGCACGAGGTACATGCAGTTGTCGAGGACCTTCATGGTCTGGCCCAGCTTCAAGCTCAGCTCTTCGTCGATGGACAACGCAGTGACGGGCTTGGCGGGCGTCGACGACGAGCCGTGGGACTGCATCGGTCCCGGCGACGGGTTTGTCATGGGACTTGCCAGCGGCGTAAACGCTGGGGTCGCCGCCGAGTATGGCTGCGTACCTACCATCGATTGCTAAGACATGAAGAAGCACAGGAGGCTATCAGCTACCAGGGTACGGCGAGAACACCATCGAACCGCTCGTCGAGCCCTACGCACAGAGATGAGTCCTTGGCCACGCGTCGGGTCGCGCCTACAGGAGGCTCCATCGACGGTGATGGGATCGGAGCCGACATAGACACCTCGGGGTTCGCCGTTCCTACGCCCATCATGGTCTCCAGCGGCTCGTCCAAAGCGGTGCGTACCGACGGCCGACCCCGGCGAGCTCGGCGATTGCGACATAATCTTCAGGCCCACCAAGTGAGGAACGGCCAAAATCAGAACCGCACAGTAGCTTTCCTAACCGACATAGATATGGTAGTATAAAAAACGAGGCCTGAGAGTGGTCATTTATCTTGACTTTTTTCGACCAATCACCTGCTGTCTCTGTGGTGCGTGCGCTTCTCGTACCAAGGTGAGCTGCAAAAAGAATAAAAAAGACAGGCACCGGAAACCTGGGGTACGCCCAGCCAGTAGAAGAGTGAAAGTCTGCGTTTGGTGTTTTTGCTGCAAAGTGCCTTGTGTGCTGAAGTGACAAGAAGGTACCAATGAGTATTTGGTACACGCTTCGATCCTCGAAGTGCGCATGCTTTTTCGCACAAGTGATCCAACAAAGTCAAATGCATATCGATGCCGAGGCCACGGTAAGAATAGCATCATTTTATTATCTTGTTCGAGTCGAACACGGACTAATTTTGCGCGCTCATTCTACTGCGCTTTCTCGGTTACTTTTTACGTTACCCGAACCAGAGGCGGGGCCGGGACGCAGGTCTCGGCTACAGGAGCTTGATAATGTAATAGAGAAAGCGCAGTAGAATGAGCGCGCAAAATTAGTCCGTGTTCGACTCGAACAAGATAATAAAATGATGCTATTCTTACCGTGGCCTCGGCATCGATATGCATTTGACTTTGTTGGATCACTTGTGCGAAAAAGCATGCGCACTTCGAGGATCGAAGCGTGTACCAAATACTCATTGGTACCTTCTCGTCACTTCTGTGCACAAGGCACTTTGCAGCAAATTGTCAATTGTCAATTGGATTGAAGGACTTTACTGGGTATCTATCTCCTAATATTGTACTACCAATTCGGGCCAGTCGGTGGTGCTCAGACGGCAATGGGGTTTTTCTGATTTTTCTGGAGGGCGGAACGGCACTTTGCAGCAAAAACACCAAACGCAGACTTTCACTCTTCTATTGGCTGGGCGTACCCCAGGTTTCCGGTGCTTGTCTTTTTTATTCTTTTTGCAGCATTCGAGAAAGGAGCGACAGACCGAGACCATCGAAGCATGCATCACTGCCAAGGCTCCCCTACATCTCCGGACCTTAAACAAATACTAGCGTTTTCCTTAAGGAGGCCGAGCGCTGGAGAGGTCAAGAGTTTCAGTGTCCACCTCGACCTCGATTTGCACTGGAGATCGCACCTCGAGAAATGGTGGAAGCGCCTTTTTCTTTTTGAGACCGTTCCGTTCATCTTAATCGGTTTTTCGCCCAACAATATTTTTTCTTCCATTGGTTATCAGTTGTTTTTCTTGGTGGCAGCGCGCTTCTTGACAATCGCGGGAATCAGCATTGCCGACGCCAGCGTGAGGAACCCGAGGAGCGTCTGCGTGTCGAAAATATCGCGCACGCTCGTGAGCTGCGCCAGCATTGAGCCCGCCTTGACCGTGACAAAGTTGTACGGCATGAGCCCGAGAAACGCCGCGGGAGCAAAGAGGTGCATCGGAATGCACAAGTACGGACTGGCAATGTTGAGGAGCCAATTCGGCGAGAAGGGAAAGATGCGCAAGAAAAGCAATACAAAGAAGAGGCGGTTCTCGTCTTGGGCCTGTGTGATCTTGGCCTGGAGCACGTCCAACTTCCCAGGCAAGAGGTAGTCGGTGACGGCGACGAGGCGCTCACGCGACCCGAGCGTCGACGACAGCAAGTAGCAGCAGCTAGCGCCACACTAGCAAGAGGGCCATGGATTCATTTGCCAGTGCAGATACAATCATGAGAGGGTACCATGGTCAAAATGCAGACGACCGGAAAGGCCACGTGAAGCGGCAGCAAGACGCCCGCGAGAAGGTTCAAGACGACCGAGCCCGGGATAGCGAACGTTTGCTTGATAAAGTAGACACACGAAAAGCATGCGAGCGAGAGGTAGAACTCGTCGGCCATGGCTCGGCGCAGCGCGTCGTTGACGTCGCTTCGCTGCATGTCCTCGAAGCTGAGGCTCCAGTTGAGCGCCGAGGCTAGCTGCGGCTCCTTCGCAAGGAGGCGCATGAACATCATGTAGGTGAAGCCAACGCAGGCGCCGAAGACGAGCGCGAGCTTCCACACGCTCTGCAGGACGGGCGCCAGCGCTGGTGCCATCTCTGTTGAAATAGAGTCGTTTGGCCGTTGGATATCCCACGTCGTGCGAAATGAAACGCAGAAAACATTCTTATATTTTCTTATATATATCGATGTACCTTTAAGAGTGCTTTTGTTTTTGTAGGGTGCTATGGTACGAACACATTTTACACAGTGTGTAATTTTAGCGTGCCTAGCTTTAAACCACACAAATGTAAAACACACATTAGCGTGGAAAATGATTGCCGGATATGACTTGTGTATCCGGACATTCGATTTGCCAAGGCCACGGAACGATGGCATCGGACGACGAGCGCGAGGCCACGTCGCCCGAGATGACGCCGGCGCAGCGCAAGCTGTTCGAGATCCGCATGAAGATCAACGCTGGTCGCAAGCAGACCAAGTCGCAGGTCGAAGAGGAACACAAGCGGTCGCAGCTGCCGCCAGGGAAGGCGAAGAAGATGCTTGCAGCCGAGGACGCACCCACGAAGCGCGAGCCTGCGGACAAGGCCAAGGCGTACCTGAACGACACGGTCATGGATGCGGAAGGCAAGTCCAAGAAGGCGTCGAAGAAAGAGAAGCAGAAGGCGGCTTTTGGCTGGGACGTCTTCAACCAAGATTCGCTCTACAACGCGTACAAGAAGCGGCTGAATACGCTTCCGCCGGCCGATGGCGCCTCATCGGCGCCGAAAACTCGCAGCAGTGACGCCATCGAACCCTACGACCCGCTCAACTATGGCCGGCAAGACAAGGTCTCAGAAGAAGGCGTCGACCGCATGGTCGCTGAGCTCGCGGACCGCGCGGCCGCCCGCCAAAAGTTTAGCCGCCGGCGCCAGCACCGCGAAGGCGAGGACGTCGACTTTATCAACGAGCGCAACCGCGTCTTCAACAAGAAGATCTCGCGCGCCTTCGACAAGTATACGGTCGAAATCAAGCAAAACCTCGAGCGCGGGACGGCCATCTAACACGCCCTTTGTACGACCGAGGCCAGGCGCAGATTTGCAGCACTGGAGTACATGGATGTACATGGTCAGCCACGGTCGTTCTTTATTTCATATCAACATTGAGCTTACATCGTTTTCATCTTTGCATCCTCTCTCATCTCGCGCTGGCAGGCTCCAGGTGGTGGCTACGGCGGCACCACCACCGTCGCGCCATCGTCGTCGGTGCCGTTGGTCGTGTACATGATGATGAACCTGGTGCAGTTGCCCAGCCGGCGGTCGCAGAGCAGAGTCTTTTGAATGATCGCGTACGCATCGTAGTTGTGGTCGTCATCGATCGTACTGTTCGTGTTGGTTTCTTGCAGAGCGTTGGCGAGGTCGTCACGATCACCGTCGGTAGAGGTGGAGGTGGAGGAAGCGTTGCTCGTGGCGTTGCCAAGGCTGCCCACAAGACCCACGGTGGCGGGCAGTAGCAGTGTCGACGGCGACGTCAAAGCGTCGGCCACATCGGGAACGTCGTTCTCTTCCAAGAAGGCACCGATCGGGTCCAGTGCGGCGACGTCAGGCGTGGACAGCCCGCGCAGCGTCGTGGCCGCGACGACCGCTGCGACGCCCAGCGCCAACAACACCACGCGCCGCTCCATGGCCTTCTAAATTCGAACTGTTTACAGCGAGAAAGGACAGTTTTTCGTCGTTATATCGCCGAACTACTCTTGAAGGTTGCTGTAGGCTTCGGGGTTTTCCCGACGCGAGTAGGCGCGGGCTGCGAGCAATCCGACCGCAACCACTGCGACGCACGAGAGCACGATCGCATCGACGTGCGACGACGACGTGGGTGCTGCCGGGCCCGTCGCTGCCAATGCGTCCGAAGGCGGCACGGTGATGGTTGGCGATGATGCGTTCGCGTCACTGCCACTGCTACTGTCGTTGCGCGACGGCCGAGGCGTCACCGGGCGGAACGGGACCATTGTTGGTTGTTCCGACGATCGGTTGCTCGCGGGTGGCCATGTGATGGTCGCCGTCGTCTCGTTGCGCGGGGCTCCATGCGTGCTCGTTGCGTTCTGCAAGGTGGCGTTCGCAGGCCGTTGAGGACGAGGTGTGCGCTGGCTCCAGCCACCCAGCGACTCGAGGTAAACTTGCCACACAACGTCTCCAAGCGGACGCATGACGTCGACAGGATGACCTGTGGCGTTGCGGTGTTGGGTCGAGTTGGCTGTAAACAAAAGACTCCAGAGACGCAGGTCGTTCGAGGGCGGATGCTCTCGGAAGCGCCGGATGGCCTCGGTTGCGACCGAGCCATTCGCTTGCAGCAGGCCAATGACCTGATGCAAGACGGATGCGCTCAAGTCGCTGCGGTGCCTCGTCGCATTGAAAAGGTACTGGAGAAAGTTGACCAAGTACGCCTCGTTGAACATCGTCCCGTTGCGTGCCAGCTGGTTGGAGCGTCGGCCGGAGGCCGAGTCGTTGTGCGGCACGAGGATCATCGGGCACGGTGTCGAGCTGCCGTTGTATGGCGCACTGGCGTTGGAAGATGCGTGCCAGCGCCGCGGGACGAAGGGCGTCTTGGCCGCGTGTTCGCGCGGTGGAAACCGAATCGTGTTGTCGTCGATCGTCAACGAGCTGTTGAAATTTCTGTTGTAAACGTCAAAGTGCGCACTGGTGTTGCCGCCCCACGAGAGCCATAGCGTCCATGGGAGTGTTTCGTTGGCGCTGAGAGCCGGCGATCGCCACACCATATCGTCGTTGCCTTCATCGTCATCGTCTTCATCGTCTTCATCGTCTTCGTTGTCGAGGTGTGGGATGAGGCGAGCGAGGAATGGACGGCGCTCGAACGCGTCGCCGAGCCAGCTACGGTTGGAAGCGGCCGTCATGTTAAAGTCCACCGACAGCACACACGACGAGGTGTTGCGCGTCAGTAACGTGCACGGCGTGGACACGTTGCACGCAAGCGTGGTCGACGCATTCCAGCGCAGACATAGATCGTGGGCTCGCGAGGCCGACGCGAGGAGGAGACCTAAAAGCACTCGCATCGCGCGTCCAAGCAAATTCCGTTGTAGCGTGCTGGAAACCCCTCGCACATCAACGGCTCAAAATAGGATCGGGCGCTGAGGCTGGGACATGGCGACGTGGTTCTGGCGGTGATCGTCGAACCAGAGAAAAAGCCCGTTGGTGTCGTGGGACTGTACCGCCCTTCTTTGCAGAAAGGTTTAGGAGCTGGCGGTATAACTATCTACGACTCGGTCCATGTCAACGCCAAAAAACAACCTCCTGGACGCACTCGTTGGCGTACGTGTGCGACATGAATGTATTGGTGTCCTATTGCTCGGAGAGCTGGTTGATCGAAAAGTACGCGGACCGCGTCCGGCACCGCTTCCAGAAGAAGTACGCGACGCCCAGTGCCACGGCGGCCAGAAGCGCGACGATTGCAACGAAGCCCGTGATACCGCTGCTTGCGCTGTTGAGTGCACTCTTGTTGTTTGCTACGCTTGTCGCGGCGGTCGTTGGCGTTGGTTTCGGCGACGATGGCGTACTTGTTGTCGGGCGATCGGTCGTCGTTTGTGGCGGGGACGTCGACGGCAGCGGGGTAGTTGACGGCAGCGGGGTGGTGGTCGACGGCGGCTGAGTGGTCGGCGGCGGAGTGGTCGGCGCTAGTGTTTCAACGATGTTCAACACGCTGCAAATACCAGAGTCGGGGGACGTAGCGTTCGCGCACGTGGGCTCTGAAAAATGTGCGACCGTGCCATTCGAGCCATTGCACGCAGCAGTGGCGTAGCCGGTGTCGACGCCAGCGCAGTCGTTGACGAGATAGAACGCCTCTGCCGAACCGTTCTCGCGTAGCTCCACGTACTGCGCGTTGGCGGCAAACTCGGACGCGTTGGGGGGCAAGCGAGATATCGCGGCGGTGCCAACGCAAGTGAAGGCTGTGGTCGGCGCCAGCGTTGTCTTGCGGACGGCGGCATGCAGCGTGCCCGTGCAATTGGCACCCGCGTATGTCTTGACCCACGCGGTGATGTATGGCACGCGCACGCTGCAAGAGCGAGGAGGTGGCAGCACCTCATCCAGTGGCACCGAGCAGTTGGCATCTGAAAATGATGTGGTTGTGTTGGCGGTGCAGTCGGCCACAAGCCACGTCGAGCCATTCGCAGAGAGAGCGCCATTCGCGCTGGGTGCGGGCGTACACGCCTGGTCCAAGACGACGCTCGTTCCACGCATGTTCTCGGCGTACATTGCGCCTAGCTCAAAGTAGTTTGCAAGCGCCGTGTCTTCCACGACGGCGAGGTCTTGACCTTGGCACGTTGTCGGCCACGCTCTGTCCATGGACACGTTGTAGACGGCTCGTACTAGCGGCCCCGAACAGTTGGCGGATGCAAACGTCAAGAGATGCGCCCGGCCATGACGGATTGTACAGGTCGTGTTGCTACTCGTGGTGCTGTTGACATCGCTGCATGCTGCGTCGTTGAAGGTCGTTATGGTCGCATCCGTGCAGTTGGCCAAGACGAAGCCCTTGGCGGCACTGCGAAGACACGTGGCATCGAGCAGTGCGCTCTCCAAGGTCGAGTTGGCTAGTAGCGGCATGTATCGTTTGTTGGGGTAGAAGTCGAGGAAGCTTGGCATGCTCGCTAGCGTCGCCTTGCCCGTCCCGTTGCATGCGTGGAGAAGCGTGTCGTCCGTGGACGTCGCATTGCCAGTGAGCAGTGCTTGGAGAGAGACGAGCGAGCCCGCAGCACACGTGGCATCGGCGTAAACGGTGTCGTACACCATCGTCGTCATCTTTGTCAATGCCCCGCCTGTCCTTTTTGAGCACCATCATGGCTGACCAAGATCGGGGGTTGGCGATGTGATTGGGCGAAAGCGATCACAGAACTGTCGTTTGATTGGTGCTAAAGTTACCATGCGTCGCGTGGATTGGCTCCTTGAATCACTCTCTTGGATTGGCCAAAACCCGAGGTAGCCGTCGATTGGGTAGACAGAGAAAAGATGCCATTGGTTGAAAGACCCATTTTGTGGGCTTGGGATTGGTTGAAATAGATTATTTGGAGATGGGAGCGAGGATCGCAAGTTGCATCGTCGCTGTCTGAACGCAAGATGAAGCGGTCGCAGTCGCCGTACTTGGGCGATGTCAAGCGCGTCCGGCGCGGAAGCGTCGATGGAACCTTCGAGTACATGGGCTTTGACATGGACATGGAGAAGCTCTCGGTGGACGACGCCATGGCCGACGACGACGAAGAGAACGACAACGAGGTGGCCAAGATCCTCGCCGGCCGCGACGATGGCAGCATTCTTCCGCGCATGGCCATTAGCGTCCGGTCGTTCACGCCCATTGAGGTCTCGATCGCAGAGACGGTCGGCGCGTCGCAGAGCCCCGACCGACTCACGCTCTCGCCACGCACCGAGGCCCGCATCCAGAGCCGCAGCTTCTACTTGGAGCTGCACGAGGGGACGCTGCACCGTCTGAGCCGCGCCCAGCGCCAGGCCATGCAAGCTGCGGGTCTTCTCTTCATCCCGCTCACCGCCACGAGTCCGACAGTCACGTTCACGCGCGAGTGGCTCACGCGCGGGGCCATGGCCGAGATCTACGGCCCGTACAAGCAGTACTTGAGCCGGAAGGGCTCGGTGACCGTGCAGTGGACGCGGCAGCACTACGCAGCCGAGATCAGCGTTGCAAACGGCAGCAAGAACAACGTCTTCATCGACAAGACGCGTCTGGGTACCGCCAACGCCCCTTCTTCTCGCTGACAATTTTGGTTCTAGCACCGCAAGGCCAGTCCGTCCTCCTCCACGAAGAGACCATCAAGATCCTGACGACACCGTACGCCCAGCGCGTCGTGCTCGGCTACACGCTTCACGAAGGCCTCCTCGAGTCGTCGGCCCAAGGCGTCGCCCACAACCACATTGTGGGAGCCTCCTGTCTACCATCCACCGCATGACACGCATGGCGTAGGCTGTGCTCTTTGCCCATCCGATCGCCATGTACCCGTCGTTCGGCATGACGTTAGCAGTACGCTGCGTGGAGCCTCGACGTCAAATGCCACGCGTGTAGGGGCTGGAATACCGCGCGATGCTCACGGAGCTCACCAAGAACCTTGAGAGCAGCGCCAATGTACGGTGCCGTCGTCTTCTTCATTGTCCATGCGTGCCATCGCGCAACCTGTAGGTCTCGAAAAGCTACATGGAGAGCGACGGTGCGTTTTCTACTCCAAGGCTCCGTCTCTCGGACAAAGAGCACGCTAGGTAGTGTTGTCCTCGCGCACCGACCGCCCGTGCAAGTGATGCTCGAGTTTGCGACGCCCATGACGGTGCAAGAGCTCTGCGCGGACGGCTGCCGCGTCCTGCACTTTGTGTGCCACGTCGACCACCAGTACGTTCTCTTGGAAGATGGCGTCGGCGGCGGTACGCGCGTCGCCCGGGACGAGATGCGCGGCATTCTCGCCCACTCGAGCGTCGAGCTCGTGCAAGTGACGTCGTACGACAAGGCGGCGTCCAGTACGTACACACAATTCTCTCACTGTGTTAACAGCAGAGGCGTAGGCCACCGCTTCTTTCTGCACTGTGGCGTGCCCCATGTGATTGCCTTGCATCCCTCGTCCAAGGACGACTCGGACACGACCATGACCTTTACCAAGTGCGCTCATGCTTGTGGATGCCAATGCGACGGACGAGGAATAGGGTCCTCCATGCGTCGCTCGCAGCGGGCCGGACCATCCAAGACGCGTTTGATGCGGCACAGCATTTCATTTCGCTGCTCGTCGGCCATGTACACAGACAGCGCTAGCCACGGGCTCACCGACCTCGTGTAGGCCACGCCTCGGTTCGTCTTGTACCCCGAAGACGCGTGCCACGATGTCATCTTGTTTCCCCCGTCGCCGCCCGAGCCGCTTGCACGATCGAGCGCCGCGCGGTATGCGGCCGAGAGCCCATCGACTCTCGTGCTTGGTAGCGTCACCAAAGTCGGTCTACGTATTGATCGATTGAGTGTTTGCTCATGTCCCTCGCGTAGCATTTCCACGGTCGCTTGGACGAAGCGCAGTTGGCAAGACGAGTTGATGACGCGGCGCCATGACGCTGATAGCTTTGCGTAGGTCTGTCGCACGCTCATGGGTCGGCGACGGCCGCGCTGGGTGAGCATCCTCGGGCCGCGCCGCGTCGGCAAATCCCAGTTTGTTTTGGCGGTCGCGCAGTACATTGGCCAGCGCAAGGTGTTTGGCGGCGGTATCGTGTACATCAACATCCCGCTGGAGCTGCGGTACCAGTCCCATGATGCGATTCGCGCGTCCGTCCTGGATGTCTTTGAGATGCTCGACCACGAACTGTACAAAGCTCCATTCCGCTTCATTCTTAGCATGAACGCAAACAACTAGGGGCAAGTGGCAACACGTGCTCGTCATTCTTGACGGCTACGAGAGTTTCTCGCCGTCCGCGCAGCTGGAGACGGAGCTAAACACGCGCTTGACCAAGCACCACAACATTTCGTTTCTCGCCACCGGACTTGACGCGGCGCACGTCCCCACTTGGTCGCACACGACCGAGACGCTCGAGCTCACGACGCCCATGGCGAGTGGCTTGCAGGAGGCGCCGACCGACGACGACCTCGAGGACCTCTTGCGTGTACCACGCATGGACTATGCGACAATGCCGCCACCGGTGCTGTGGGCGCCCGAGTCGCCGCCGCCGGCGTTGCCGACGCCTCGATCGCTCGTAACCAAGCCGTCGTGCGCCGTCATGTAATAGCAACAACGACAGTCATCTGTACAGTACATGATGGTGACGATGCTCTGGACGCGCGCCGTCACTTGGAAGCTAAGCACAACACACTGGAGCATCCACGGCGCTCCACACAACTTCGCGGAGTAGCAACACCACGCTACGGGGCGCGGGACGACACTCTCGATCGCCGAGGCTCAGGTCGACTGGCACATGGCCGTTCGACGAAGTACGACGGCGCGCGTTCGTTGGCCTGTTTCGAAAATGCCATCCGGCGGGTGCGAGCCATTGACGATATGCAGCCAAGTCGCCGCTCGTTGTAGCCAACGCAAGGTCGCCTCTGCATTGTGTGCACCTCGGTCGTAGGTCGCAGGTCGGAGGTAGCTCGAATATAAGCGTCCATTTGGCAGTCGTCCGTCGTTGATGCGTTGCGACCATGGACGCGTGGCTTCTAGCGAAGTGCGTCTCGTCCCACGCCGAGCAATCGCTCGGTTGCACTTGTTGAAAACGACCGCCGCCGACGTCAACGACCTTGTGACACCATCGCTGCCTCGTTCGGACCTCGCGCAGCTTGTCGCAACCGCGCAATGTAGTCGAGGTGGCGTCTTTGCACCGTCACCTCCGACGCGCGCGCGTATCTGTCGCGCGCTGTACGGGATTGCGGCGGGCGACGATGCTCTCCACTGCGATCTTCTCTTTCCAAGCCGCTCGTTTCGGATCGTGTGGATGGCAGCGTCCTGGCCCTGCTTTGCACGGTCCACTGAGGCAGTAATGCCATCTGTTTTTCGCGCATTGTTGAAGTCGCTGCGCTCACGTCCCTACTCCGTAGGACAACGAGCCACGTGGCTCGAAGGCAATAACATAAGCGCCAAGAGACGGCGCTCGGCTACCGGGCTATATTAGAAGGAGACATAGATATACACACGCCGCGATCATGCCGACGTGGCAGCGTTGGCCTTGCGCAAGAGCAGGTCGAACGGGTGGTGGGTCGGGAGCGCGTTCGCGGGCACCCACTGCTGCCAGTGCGTCGCTGGGCGCACCTTGGCCAGCTGCACAAAGGACGGGTCGACGTCGCCGTTGGGCTTGCGCTTGCAGAGCAGCGTCACATGCGGCGACGCATCGAGGCGCTCGACGAGCGCCAAGAGCGGCACGGTCGGGCTCATCATGGCACGGACGCGGTTGAAGTTCATGACGACGCTCATGTAGACGTAGCCGTCGGCGTCCATGCGCTGGCGCAAAAACACATCGCGCAGGAGGTTGTGGTCGCTGAAGTAGTAGGCGCTACAAAAGACGACCATGAGCATGCATACTATCGGATATGGGACCACGTACATTTGGTCGACAATGTGCTGGAGGACGAGCGGGTTGGAGGGCGCGGTAGCCGTCGAGAGCGGCGTCGACGATGCGTCGAGGCTCACCGTCTTGGCAAGGACCGGCGGCGGCGGTACGCTCGTGTCACCGCCGAGAACATCCCGCCACGCGCGGCCGTCGGCCGTCGACGAATGCGACCGGACGAGCTTCTTGGGCTTGACGAGCATCGGCGGCGGCCGCGCGATTGGCGAGAGCGACCGCTTCGTGGGCTCGACGCGGCCCGGGCACGACTTGGGTGGCGAAAAGGACGAGGACGAGACCGTCGACGCGCACGACGTGGGTGACGACGGCACGATCGGCTCCTTCAACAAGAAATCCATGGACGTCGTCGTCGCCACCTTCTTGGGCTTCATGTGCGGTGACAGCGTCAAGATCGACTTGGTGATTCGCCGCGGCGGCGTTGCGAGAACCACTTCCACCGTCGACGGCTCGGGCACCGGGGCCTTGGGTGCGACGGTTGCAGCGACCGTCGTCTCTTGCACACTTTCTGTCGACTTGACGTTCTCTGCGATCGGCGCGAGGTTCGAGTCTTGCGAGAGCGGCGCGTCCACAACAACGTCTTGCGGCGCGTCCGCAAACGGCGCGGGCTCGCAGCGTGTTTCGACCGTCGTCGGTGTTGCAGTCGTTGCAGTCGGCATTGTGGCCGTCGCAGCTGTGGCCTTCTTGGCCTTCTTCTTCTTGGGCTTTCGCCGGCTTGTGGGCGTGGTCGCCTCGACGGAAGGCGTCGGCTTGACGCCAGCGACGACATGCTCGATGGTTTCGTCGTCCGTGGCCGGCACGGGGCGGCCCGAGCGCAGCCACGCGACGGTGCTGTAGCAGACAAAGACGGAGAGGATCACGAGCACGATGGACTCCTTGGCGTCATGGGCCATGTCCACGAGCTTGGCCGAGACCTGGACTCCGACGATCGCGACGACGCTACTCATTCCTGCTGCTGTCGACACGGCCTGGAGCTTACTGCCTCAGAACGGGGGTTTTCCGCTTTGCGCGGCTCAACAACTGGCATAGATAGAAGAACGCATGCAGCGATCCGATTGGCTGCCGAAAAACCTGTTTTTGCTGTTACCTAATTTGTTGGTTTGCACCCAGCATCATATTTATGTGTTTCCATACAAAAGCCGAGTGTACGAATAAAAAACGCTCGTTCGCGCTTTCTTGAAGTACAAGATCTGGGCGTGGGACGCCCGAGTCATTGCAGCAGGTGGAATCGTTGAGCTTGAACACACACCCTTGCCCCAACGGTGCTACCGGCACGATCGGAAGAGAGGTCGCGCTGGACGCGCTTATAGACTGTCACGCGCGCTAAGATATGATAATACGGAGAGTAGCAAAAGCCGTGTGGAAATTTTCATTTTCGTGTCCTTACAGGGCGTTGAGCCCGAACGGACGGCGACAGATGGCGCACAACAAGTGGCCACGTCGTCATCTTGGGGCGAACAAAGACTCAGCAGGATGCACCTGAGATGGGCCCGCGGCCGCAGTAGCTTTGCGTGTCGGGAACAACGGGCGGCAGCCAGCGTGATGCGGCGAGCAGCTACCTACCTACACACGGTGGGTAGCATCACAAATAGGGCACGGCTACAATCGACGAAATGGGTACGAGGTAGACTGACCGCCGACTTGGCTACTCTGCGCCCGACGCACTCGACCAGTCTCACTCGACCGGACGTCGGTGCGCTCGTGTCGCACCACAACTCAGAGACCTCTGCTCCCTTCCTTCTGTTGCAGTATTTGCTCACCTCTGCAGTGGTCAAGGGAAGAAGACGGCAGCAGGACCAAGCGCACACGAAAGCTCGTAGGACACGTCAACGCACCATCTGCATTGTAAATGACATGCAAACGGACGCCCATCTGCGGCATCGCTCCAGTGAAGTGACCAACCGCATGGTTGACGCTTGCTTGGACTTCGTACCGTGGAGGCAGCCGTGGAGGAAGACCTGAGCTCGTGGAGAGATGTTGAAGAGGACAGGCGCGGTACTGCCGGTATGGTGGAGTCTATGGAAAGGGAGACGATGTTGATACTACGCCACGCTCGGATGCACAGACGAGGCGACGCCGTGTCATAGCAAAGTGGCTGCTTATCACCGAGCACCCAGTTGGTGGAGCCAATATGATCGGACACGCGAGTGTCGTGCCAGGGGCGCAGTAACACCGAAGCGACCATACAATGGCGCATGGCCAAGTGTAGACGTGGTTTCCCTCTATACCGCACATATTAATACACATTACTCCCTCGTTGTTGCCTTCAGCACAGCCAATGTCCAGCTCAATTTCCCATCACCGCCGTGCCCTTTCGACGTGCTTTGTGTGTGGCGCTCTCTCATTGGCTCCAGCAGGATCTTTGAATCGAGCGAGCAGCGTGCAATAGAAAGCGAGCGATTAAATATACCGCTACGCTCGAAATTGCCATCGTCCGCCGCATACACTAATTAGAGATGGATGGGTCGAACCCCACCGTCGACGTCCGTGGGAGCTGTGCATTCTTGGCACAAGCAAACGCCCATCGCGTGACAGGGCACTGCACGGCTCTATGTGATCGCATAGGGTTGTAGTCGATGTGAATGCATTAGCAGCCGATGCCTTGCAACTGATGGAAGCTTGCCGTTCTGTGCAACTTGACCGTTGATCGAGACAAGCTACAGGTCCATGTACGCTGCCGTGCCAGCGGAAATGGTCCCCGCTTCGTCCTAATATTGATAGATGAGCGGCGAACGGTTGTCTCTGCAAGTCAGCGTCGCTAGTGCAGGGCTTTGGAGGTCACGCACGGCCTCGGGGAGTACACTATATATGAAAAGGAGTGCATCGGAGATAGTGTGTCAACACTATATCGCGAGCATTGTGGGTTTGGTTGGTGGTGGTCTTGACGCAAGCATTTCCATTTTCAGTGGCGCAGTCGACGCGGCGATGGTGCTCTACAAGCAAGTGATCTTGACCAACCTCAAGAGCTCGCCGGCGGAGACGGCCAAGATGTTCCAGGAGCTCTCGGGCTTTCTTCTTGGCCGTGGCGGCGTCGTCCGCGACCTCGCCAACCGCGGCCACCGCGTGCTTGGCTACCCCATTGACGACCGTCGCTGGGGTGGCACCTTTGAGCGCCACCGCGAGGCCAAGCTTGTCGTCAAGACCTTCGAGACGAACCCGACGACGCTCAAGGAACTTGAGGCCAAGATGAAGCTCTCGTACCCGGTGTTGCGCTTCATGACGTTCAAGGTCGATAAGGACCCGCTGCGCAACGTGCTCAAGCAGTCGACGCTCGAGCCCGCCGTCGCCGACGAAGCCAACGTCAACACGTTCAGCTGGGAGCAGTTCCAGGCGTCGCTCAACGACAACGTCAAGGTGGTGCGCACGGACTACATTGCGGACGAGCGCAACGACCCGATGGCCAACATGAACATTGCCGACTACGTCAGCGAGGACGCCGATAACGATGACGATGATGCCGAGGTCGACGATGAAGACGAGCCGTTGACTGCCCAGCAGCAGGAGATGGCCGACTGGTTGGTCGAGAAGGCCGGCAAGAGCGACATTCTCAAGACGGAGGAGATCATCCACGCGCTCGAGAACGCGACCAAGCCCGCCAAGAGCGACAACGTCGAGTACTGGGACGGTACGCAATTACTCGATGGCGTGGGAAATAGGATGTCTCATGCTCGTGTCTGCGTAGACGATGACTTTGACTTCGAGGACGACGACAGCGCACAGGACAAGGACGAGAAGGTAGAGCACGACTGGCAGAAGGACTCGTCCTACGTGCCCCCTGTCCCGCGCCCGACCAAGAAGTAGATCCAGATAGTAGATGAAGATGAACCAGTCGTCTCGAGGAGATGTATGATGCTGTACGCCGTTTGCTAGTACACGAGGGCAGGCTTGAAGCATCGCACGTTGCGCCCGTCTCCGTATTACGAAAGCGTTCAAGGAGTAGCTAGGTCGAGATACGGACTGAGCATCCTACTACGTCGCAAGCCGTGGTCGTCACGGAGCGACTACGATCCCAAGCAAACCTGACGACGGTAGATCCGCCGGCTCTGGCGTCCGACCCAGACACGGATCAGCTGCGCCGCCCATGATTCTCTGTCGGTCCAGCGCCATGTCCACCTCTACCATGCTCTGGCGCACGACCAACGCAGTCGTTGCCGAGGCGACCTATGAATAGTGTACCGCCCTCGGAAGTCGAGTGTGCTTGCTTGGGTCATCACACGCCCGCGTTCTTTTCTGTCTCTCGCCTTTCAGCATCTCGATGCGCCAGCATTGAGCGTCGTAAGATCACTACTCCACGTGCTCATACTGCTCGATCAATGCCACTATCAAAGCCCAGCGAAACCATCACCCTCACAACCCTCCGGGCTCGCCCCCGATAGACGACCAAAACACAGCTGCCAAGGCCCGCCGTCCACTACTACTGAGTTCGACCTAGTACTCGATTTTCTGCCTGTGAATTCGAATTGCAAAGGGCGCAAGACTATTAGGGACACGTCGATATCGACGGCTCCGTCGACTTCTCGTGTCAATCGCCATGCGTGTCATGCGATGGCCCAAGATCGTCCTCGACGTCGAATCGCTGTCCGTTCCAACCATGTGATTGGGTCGCGCCACGGGATTTCTGCCAATCGCGTGCGCGGTTGACCTCTCCCATGCAAAATTTCCTGCAAATTGGTGGCTGGTTCTCCGATACGTCGTCGCATCATTCAGCGCCTCCTCCGCCGCAGCATGCTCCTCTCGCCGACCTCCGAAGGCCTCGCGCGGGCCGGCCAAGAGCTCCGCGCCGGCCGCCTCGTCGCCTTTCCCACTGAAACGGTCTACGGACTCGGCGCCAACGCCTTTGACGCCAAGGCGCTCTTATCGATCTTCGAGGCCAAAGGCCGCCCGCTGACCGACCCACTCATCGTACACGTGCCATCGGTGCAGAAGGCGCTTGAGCTCGTCGAGCTCAACGAAACTGGCGTCCATCTCTTCAAGACGCTCGCGACCGCCTTCTGGCCGGGGCCGCTCACGCTCATTGCGCCGGCAATTCCCGCCCTTCCGCGCGAAGGTACGAACACCGATCGCACTTCTCTGGTATCCACGCCGCTGCATAGTCTCGGCCAACACAGGCTTTGTGGGCATTCGCATCCCGAACCACCCGATCGCCAAGGCGCTGCTTGAAGCCGCCCAGGTACAATCATCCTGCAGCGACGAGACTATGCGACCGCACGGCGATCGTAGGTGCCGGTGGCCGCACCGAGTGCCAACCGGTTTGGCCACGTGAGCCCAACGACGGCCCAGCACGTGATCAACGACCTCGGTGCGTACCCGGGCGGTCTCCACGTCATTGACAACACGGGCGCGTCGTGCTGCGAGGTCGGCATCGAGTCGACCGTCGCCAAGCTCGTGCCGGACGAAAAGAAGCTTCTCGTCTTCCGCCGCGGCGGCGTCTCCGAGGCCGCACTCCACCACGTCCTCAATGCAACCATGGGCCTTGGCATCGAGATCGTCTATGCGCAGCGCGTCGTCGACGATCATTCGACGCAAAACCAGGTGGCGCCCGGGCAGCTTCTGACGCACTACGCGCCGGATGTCGAGACGTTCATGCTCGAGCCGTCGTCGTCGACGACGTCGGTGACGCCCGCCATGAAGACGTGGGTCGTCCTGGACTTCCACGGCCGCCTCGCCGCCGTGCAGCCGCACGTCGCTGGCTACTTGGACCTGTCGGCCTCGTACGACAACCTCCTTTTCCTACGGTGACGTGCTAAGAACACGCGTAGGGGCGACATCCTCGCGGCCGCCCATGTCGTCTTCGACTCGCTGCGGTGGGCAGAGCAGGTGCATGGCGCGACGGTATGCAGCGTCTTCTTCGCCAGCATCGCGCTCACGATCCATGTAGCGCATTGTGATTCCCGACGTCTCGGCCGTGCCGCAAGAGCACGCGCCCGCGCTGCACGACCGCCTCTTCCGTGCGTCGTCGGGCAAGCGCTGCCACCTGTAATGCTATATCTTAACACGCGGTCGTCTCTGCGATGATACGGGAGCTGTACATGTACTATTTGGAAGCGAGTCCGGGGCTAGACGACGGAAGGGAGCTGTCGCTCGCGGAGCATCTCGTCGCGCGTGGCACGGCGCGCGTCGCGGGTCGCATTGGCGTCGCGCGCAAACGTTGCAATGTCGTCGTGCGTGTACTTGAGCGCTTGCAGCAGCAAAATGCGTTCGTGGGGCAGTAGCTTGCGCACGCCTTTGGCGCCGTCGTCGTTGGCGGGGCACTCGGCTGTCGTGACGCTGACGTGCGTGCGCCCGAGGCCAATCGGCGGGCCTCGCTCGAATGGCACTGCGCTGCCATTGACGTCGGCGGGGAACTCGAACGTCGTGGTCGTCGAGAAGGTCACGCGCCGCCGCCGCCGCCGCTTGGCGTCGCTCTCGTCCATGCTGTGCGTGCGCGCGCGCTTGGCGGGTCGCATGTCGCTGGTCGCAAGCGCCGGCTGGTTCAGCACGTAGTTGCAGAAGACGAGGAGCGCGTCGTCCGAGCGCACGGCGCAGCAAAGCGACATGGGATTGCAAAGTGGGCGATCAAAGATCGTTTCGGTGGCGGCTTTTTTCACCCAACTTGACGTGCTTTTTTCGGCCAAGGGATACAAACACCACGATATTATATTCCAATGATGCGCGGGACAAAAACAAGGTCATTGCCGTGCCTGGCCTATCACGAGCGAGAGCCTGCGCGGAAAGGATAATCCCACGCAACGTTTGGCGGGCGCGTCTTTGCGCCTTGCTGGTGCCGCCAGCAGCATACAACCTTGAAGCTGCATTCCATCGAGACGAGGGCGATACATGCTGGTGGCAGGAAGAAGTACGAGGGCTCGCTCGCTCGCAGTCCGGCGTGCGAGATGAATCCAAGCTGGAGGTTTAGGGTTGAGGTCGCGGTGGTTGATTCGCTTGCGACACCATCAACGTCAGACGACGTACTTATCGCGTGCACTTGCATGCACCACTATTCACAAGAATGCCTGCGAACTCAAGGCTCGAAGCGCCGACCATTCTTTCGACTCCTGTCTTTGGCACGCCGTCCTCGATAGCTCCGTCCGTGGATGGACGGCTTCGTGGTACTTGATGGAAGAAGACCCACGGTTCGTTGGGTGCCTTGGGTTCCCGACACCACGAGTTACAAAGCAACGAACGTCGTATTGACAAAAACAGGGCTGGATCGATCTCTACGAGTCCAAGTCTTGGACGTAGAGCAAAGCTTGGGGTGCGAGTCCCTAGTTGAGAATGACGACAATCCGTCCATGCTCATCTTTCTACCGCGTCGAGGAGCGTGCTCGAGACGTCGTCGGGTCCCCACGCTTTTCGCGGAAAGTTGGTCGCGAGCTCATAGTTGACGATCGGCAACTCCTTCTCAAAGAGACTGACGTCGACAAAGTCCCGCACGACCTGCAACCCATTCAGTATCCTGCAATTGAAGTTTCATAGCTACCTGGAAGGTATCGGCCGCGAAGAAGAGACGCTCGAGGCGCGTCCCGTTGTGCAGTTGGAACCGAATCAAGCACGTGTCCTTGCCGCGGGCCGTGGGCCCGTGGGCAAGGGCAGCCCGCTTCGCCTCCATCGTGGCGGCGCGCGCCTAGATGCTGCGTAGGACTTCGTGCTGTAGACATGACACCCTACGTGATGCTCGCGCTCTTTTTGGAGACGCTGCGCTTCTTCGGCCGCGCGCTCCGCTTCGAGACGCGCGGCTTCTTCAGCGGCTTGCCGCGCCTCGTCTGCTCGTCGTCGGTCGTCTTCTTCCGCCTACAAAAGAAGAGGTTTGTTGCATCGTCCTTGCGTGCTCGAGGAAGATGAACCTTGAGCCGGTCCGCTTCGAGCGACGCTTGATACTCGCGGTCCTGCTCTTCACGAAGGATCTGCGCCTCGGTCCTGCACCAAAGATGATGCGATCGGTGATGCGCAATGAATATCGTGCGTACCGGAACTGCTCTTGGGCGCGCGAGGCCGTGATATGGTGCTGGTTGCGCAAGATCGCGTTGGCGAGGCGCGCGGTTAGCTGCTCCTTGGTCACGGCGCCTGCATGCCATGGATGGCTCCAAGCCGAGCACGGTAAAATACACGGACCTTGGATCTTTTCGACGACATTGAGACCGCGCGGCGTCGAGATAAGAAGAGACATGAACGGGAACGAGGCCGCGCCCAGCGTGAGCGAGACGCTGTAGCCTTCCGACTGCAGCACCGAGCCGGCCCAGAGGACCATGTTGTCGTGCTCGAGGCAGAACGCGACCATCTCGTCCGTGCAGAGCGCCGATCTATGCTTGCTACTACAGCATCAATCAAGATCCATGACACGTACTTGCAGAAGCGAGGCGTGTCGTCGTGGACCTCCGAGTGCAGGTACACAAAGAGGAACTTGCCCGTGTTCTTGGCAAGGTTGGCCGCGTCACGGAACGAGATGGGCTCGAATGCTGGGCATAGAGCGCCATACTCCTTCTTCATGTCGTCCAGAAGGACCTGGGCGAGAAGCTACATGGCGTAAGAAGCCAGCGAGCGGCGCCGGGCGCGTACCTCGGGCGGCGGGTTGGGTCCGAAAAGATATTGCAGCGGTGACTTCCAGAACGACGGCAGTTCGGAGGCTACGGACGCCGGAGACGCGGGAGGCGACGGCGCGTCGGCCGTCGCGGGCGAAGGGCGCGGCTCCGAGGTCTCACCGGGGCCCACCCGGCGGCGGAGGCCAGTAGTCTCGACGCCGACGTCTTCCATCTTTGTGGCTGTGTTGTTCAAATCGGATTGGATACTGTGGTACGGATACCAGGCGTTTGATCCGGATAAAGGCAGCTGGGGTGCGAAGGATCGGGAAGTCCAAGCAACTAACACTAGCAGCCTTGTCATGCGAGGACAAGACAAGCAGCCATCGACAAGGTTGCAAGCAGTAGCGATGATATCATGTGCATGACCGCCTGCACCTGTAGTGAGAAGGCGACACGACATGGAGAGAAGAACATGCCTATGCTACGACGGTACTGCCGCTGCCAGAGCCTCTCGAGCATGCCGATTGGCAGTTGGTAGAGCACAGTACTTGCAGTACTTGAGGTCAATAAGATCTTTCTGGGCTCTCGAAGCTATCGGTTGCCTGCAGTCGTCTCGGCGGTCGTCGAGGAATCGGTTTGAATCGGTGGCTGAAGAGGCGTCGAGGAGCTGTCGTCTCAGTACGAGGTCGTGGCCTGCGTAGCGTAAAACTCTGGAGCGATAGCTCATGGACTGGTCGTGCTTGCGACGTCAGGAACATGAAGGCGCTTCCGCGTAATCCACTGCTATGGCACGTTTGATTGGTGGATATCTTGGGGCCGGTACTTTTTACGGGAATTCCAGCCATGGCATCCAACGTCGACGACATGGCGCGGACGCCGCCGAGCGATGCGCCGCTCGAAGAGCAGGACGAAGCCGACGCGCTCTGCAAGGTGTACGTCGGTCACCTCACGCCGCACGCCAACGAGACGCACCTCCAGGCGTTCTTCCGCCCGTTCGGGGTCATCCGACACATTTGGATTGCCCGTCGCCCGCCCGGCTTTGCCTTTGTGACGTACCTCAAGGCCGCGGATGCGACGCGCGCCATCGAAGCGGTTAACGCCATGGCCGACCCCGCGATCTTGGGCCAATCCATCAAGTGCCAGCTGGGCGGCGACACGACAGCGTCGAAGCCACCGACAGATCGGAAGCGCAAGCGCGTCCGCACCAAGAAGGGCGAGACGTTTAAAGAGAAGAAGGCGCGCAAGCTCGCGGCCGCGACGACCAAGAACGAAGAAGCGACTGTCATGTGATTTGAAAAATGTGTGCACTCGTCTTGTGCAATGGCCAGAGCGAGCTCGACTCGACGAACCGATGGCGGCTGCTTGGCACGCTTGGAAGCAAGAGCGTCGCGCTGTCGCTGCACAGCTCCTTCTCGAGCGGCTCGAGCAAGCTTCCACAAGGGAGCTCCGTGTCCACCTATAGAATGAAAAGCATGTCACGAGATTGCTTGCTTCAACAACGTCGAGGCGTCGACCGTCTCAAGGGGCTGCGGCGTTCGACATCGGCGACGTCCATTCTAAGGCGAACGTATAGAGAAACAGTGGACGCTGATCCCTTACCGAACGGGGAGGCGTAGTTGTGGGGCGCAACATGGCGTGGCTCGGGCTTGGAAGTGGCTCGAGCGAAGCCAAAAGAGACGGCCGCGCCAGGCACGGACTAGGCAGCCGTGTTGGCATAGGACTAGGCAGCCGTGTTGGCACAGGAAAGCTCGTCGGGATGACGCGATGATGTTTCTCTGCCTTTGGCAGGGTCGTGTCGTCTTGAATGCAGAGTGCGGGCTTTGGTAGTGGCGTTGCCGACTGAGATGTACTTCGTGTCGGTATCTTGGACCGACCGCGAGCTGCTTTTGCTATTGTGCCGGGGGGTAGGAGGCGCCGCGTGGAGGCAGGTGGTGGTGCCGAGATGCTCTCGCGGATGACTTGGAGCAATTGCCGCTGCTCTTCCAACTGCGCTTTCATCGCTACGTTCTGCGCTTGGATTTCCTTGTACGCGTCCATGACGGCAGCGACGGGGGACGCTCTCTCGCCGACCTTTTTCTCTTTAGGCGGTGACGATGGCTGCGGTCGATGGGTTTTGGCTTTTGCTGGCAGCAATTCCTTGGCCGATGACGGCGCCTTCTTCGATCCCTTCTTGGCAGCGGGGACCTTTTGTTTTGGCTTGACCAGCTTGGACGCCTTTGCTTTTACTGCAGACGTTGGTGGCGGCGATGTGCGTTGCTCTTCAGGATCGCTCGCGCACGCATGATCGTCCATGCTTGGTGACATGATCACGACCACAGGCTCTTCAACGATAGGCTCCTCAACGATAGGCTCGCTCGGTTTGTCTGGGCTTGATTCTGGGATGGTTTCTGGTTCTGGGATGGTTTCTGGTTCTGGCACTGGTATCGGGACTGGAACGGGCGCGACAGGCTGTTCGGCAGCCTACTTGCCTTTCAATACGGGACACTCGCTTACACATGAAAGACGGTATCGTACTTGGTCGATCTGGGCTTCCAGCGACCGAATGTACTCTTCGCGGGTCATGCGACCGCGCTTGGGCGGCTCGTCCACCTAAAAGTCCAGCTCCCGTCGACCTGCAGCAAACTGCATTCCTACTTTGGGGGCTTGTTGCTGCTGCTGTTGTTGCTGGATCGACGCAAGCCACTCGTCCCGTGACAGCTGCTGCACGCGTCGCCGGCCACGCACGTCACTGTTTGCTGATGGGAGTGCTAGTACCGGCGCCTTGGCTTCAACGACGGCGGGCGGCTCGGTCATCGCTGCGGTCTTTTCGTCGGCCTCACGTTGCTAGCACTTGGCTCAACCAACGACTATAACTTCTACGACAATGGGTACATACTTGCTTGAGGCGAATTTGCTCTTGGAGCGACCGCACATAGTCTTCTTGCGTCAGCTGCTGCGTGAGTCGGCGTCGGCCGCCCGTCGGTGCGACCACGGTCGTCGGAGCGTCCTCAATCGGCGTAGGCGTCGCGTTGTCGTCGTCGTCGGGGCGGCGACGGCCGCGTGGCTTGGCCGCCTGCTGCGCCGCGACCTGCTCTTGAAGCGACTTGACCCACTCGTCCTGCGACAAGGGCACGACTTGGCCTCTCCGACGCATGTGGAAACGGCGCGTTCGAAACGCCCCAAGGAGTCAAGTTGTCCGTCTCCATGTGACGGCAACAACACGCACATCTCTGCAAGCGTGTATTATGTAGATTAGAGTTCCCACGGCGCTTTGTGGGGGAACGAGGTGTGGAGATAGGTAGTGATAAAGTCGACCCACTCGGGGTACTCTTCGAGCGCGTTGTGCGACTCGATGTAGACGAACTTTGGGTTGAGGAGGTAGAGCAGCCATCCATTGAGTGTCGGGGACGCAATCCCCAGCGGGAGGCGCGTAAAGTACCCGTAGAGCGGCGAGACAAAGCGCACGGCTTCCGGGTGTTTCGTGGCGAGGAAGTCTTGGTACTTGGACATGGGCAGCGGGCCGTTGCGCTTGCAGCGCGTCTCCATCGACCGCGTGCATTCGTCGCCGCACTGCGCAACGTACGCCTCCATGGCCTCCGCATGGACGACGTAGGGCACGTGCGGGTCCACGACAAAGGCGACGCGGGCATCGGTCGTCGGCCAAAGCCCGTACGGCGCGTCCATCCACTTGTCGTACGGCAAGTTGATGTGCACGAATGAGTTGAAGACGATGCGCCCATCGGACGTGATGAGGTCGGACGGCTCGAGCGGCTTGTGCACGATAAAGTCGTCGTTGAGGTAGACAAAGCAGTTGCTGCGCAGGATGCCTTTGGCGACCATGCGATGGAGCAGCATCTCGGTCGGGTTGCTATTGAACGTCGGGACAATCTCGGCCGGCATAAACTCGTCGTGGAAGATGACATGGACGTTCTCGCCGAGCGAGACCCACGATGGCACTTGGTTGCGCTCCGTGACGATGAAGATGCGCTCTATAAACGGCAGATGCGCCCGCACCGAGCGCATGCTGTACTTGAGCGCAAGGAACGGGTCGGCGTCGCCGCCACCGCCGAGGTAGCCCTCGACTGGGCACTTGTGCTGGACCGAGAGCGCTTGCCACTCGGGGTCGGTCACGTTCACCCACGTGTAGACAGCGTCCATGCGGCCACTCGACGCGTTGGCATCGCAAGTGAAGTACGTATGGTTGGGAGGCAAGTCGCCCAAGGACGGCCGCGCTGGGATCGCGAGCAGCAGTAGCAGCAGTAGCGCCGGTAGCAGCAGCGCAAGCGTCACGGAGCGCGTCCATGTCGAAAGGTAAGCGTGGGCCTTGGGTGAGAGCGCGACAGCAAAGCGGATGAGGCAAAGCAGCACGAGTGGCGACACGAGGAAGAGGTTGACGACGTAGCGCAGCTTGGTGGGCTCGTCGAGGCCGTCGCCGCTGTCGCTGCGCAGGTGCGGTGACGGCGCAAAGCTGTCGCGCCAGCTCAGGAGCTCCACGACATCGTTAATCAGGACCAGCGAGATGCAGGCGAGGAGGACATGGAAGCCGCGCTTGCGAACGAAGCTCATCTCGCCGGATTACGCTAGATTGCGGTGAAGCCAAGGGTTGCATCCCATGCGGTACTGACAACACTATATATGGATCACATAGGTAGAGTTGGATTCCTTGTGCATTTGGTGTGCTTATTGTCCTTTTTCTTTCAAATAGTGTTATAGATGGCGATATAAACATGCGCGCGATGCGATGGGTATGCTTCGATTGGCTCGGAAATAGTGTATTATAGAGCGCTGGTCAGTGCGAGCGAATGCTGGTCACATTGATTCCACCTGCGGCGACACTGTCGATACCATGGCGCGACCAGTGAACTATGAACCACCGATGTTGATGGTTGTAGTATGCAGCAGCTCTGCTAGGACTATCACTGGCTATCTACGTCGGCATAGCTTGTCGATGCGATAGAATCGAGCAGCATAGGAAGGTGTGGGGCCGGAGAAAAAATGAGTTCGGATACGCTCCACGATCCCGATGTAGCTGCAGAGGCGTGGAGTTGAAATTGGCTAACTTTTACGCACTGCGGTACTACCGGTATTTGACTGAGGCACTAGTACATGCAGAGGTACATGTATTCATTCGCGATGAGCGCAGTGCAGCATCGCGCTGCGGTGCTGGCCGCTTGGAAGGCAGCCCAGACGGCACCAAATCGCGCAGTGCACATCCCGTAGTGTCAAGGAGGCGCCAAGAGAATAGAACTGTTTCCGTGCCATATTCATTCCACACTAGAGGCAATTCTGGCATACCAACTCTCTTGTCCATCCTCGACGAGCATTCTTCACGCGCTGTCACGTCAACTCGATACCTTGATACATCTCGACACTATCGCGTAGGTCTTTCCGCGGCCCGAGCGAACATCAGCGAGTGGGAAGCAATGTAATGTTGGTGCGCACCACGTCACCGCGCATGTGTCGACAGCGCTCGACACTTGGCGCACTACTTCATCGGCACACAGAGTCTCGACCAAGCCTTCTCAGCTTCTCAAGGTGCCGTGTCGTTTGGTCATGCTAAACGTGCTGACGTTTCCGCCGCCCGTTTCGCTTGAGATTTTATTCGTGGCTGGCGTGCATTTGAAACCGTCCATACCGTACATTCCCCCACGTCAGAAAAAAGGCCACGGAGTTCAAATCTCTGCAGGATGGCAGCGAAGCGGCTACCGGTACATCGCGTCTACACCATCTCTCGAACCGCAGTGCACTTGGAGACTTCAAGTCTCCAAGTGCAAGTCTCAGACTTGCCCATGAACGTACGGCCCCGTCGTCTTTTGCACTAGTACGGAAAGGAGCAAGCGACGCGGCAGTGTCCAACGTTGCTGATAGATTCGCAGCTCTCAGTCCACCGCACGGTACAATATCGCACGCCACAACATTCCAGCGAAGAACACATCCTTCCTCGTCTTGTCGGGTTCAACGAAGCGTGGCAGCCTGCCGTCAATACGCAAGGTGGATACTCCTCCAGCCCATCTCTTTGCACACGAGAAGCGCGTCGTAAGGAGACTTGTTGGCTACGTCTGCAGGCCGCTTCGAGCACCGCTGCAAGAAAAACCGTGCAACCGGTGCACGTGGTGGCGGGTAGCTTGTTCCTCCCTGCAAAGGCGCCGCGAGCAACAAATAATCCGTCGTGTTGGGTGCATTTTTATTCCGCTGCGTTCGAGTCCGAGGACGAGTACCAACGAATAGAATATACTTTGTCTTCACGGATCTATCCATCGAGTAGAGCTATCTAGTAGCTGCTTGGGAGGCTGCACGAGGATGCGTCGCCCTCAAGAAACCAGGCGTGGAAGCTAGATGTGGCCTCGCTCGAAATTTGGCTCGGTACTTTCGACCTGTTTCTCACAACAAACACCTGTGTGTGAAAAACAATTTTCAAATAGTGTATGCCACCAAATCGTGTGCAAGCGCGACATGCAAGATGTATCGGCTTGAGGTTGCGTCAATACAAACACCAATATTGGAGACGAGCTTGTAACAACACAAGCTTGCACCTACTGGTAGGACTGCTGCGCGGGCCAATGTGCGCGGGTCATCTTCTCCTTCTTCGTCTTGCCAGCTCGCTCCATTCTCAGCCACGATTCTTAGCTATGGCAAGCGCTCTCCATGGTCCTACGGTACATGTATCTAGAGACCTTCGCAGGCAGAGACTCACTGACAGTATATAGGGCATGTGGTCGTGTCTATACTAATTGGCGGGTGGAAATTGTAGAATGCCACGTGGGAAATCCAATTTGCCACCCACGCTGACGCAATGGCCAGTGCTGCGACATGACGTACCATCAGATGAGCTCAAACTCAATTCTGCGTCTGGTCGGCGCTCTCTCTCTTCCTACAGTACGAATTCGCGGCGGTGTATTGCTTGTGGGTAAAAAAAGAATCCAGTTCCATTGAGTTTGAGTTTCGGGGCGAACCGACCGGTGTTTCCATTCTCAAAAAGCGTGATGCGAACCAACAGCGAGCGGGCGTCCCGCCACTCATGGACGTCCCACATGGAGTACGGCAGCCCGGACGTGGGCGACAACTGCGACTCGACCTCGTACTACGAGGACTTTGAGGGCCGGCCGATCCGCGAAGGCGGCGTGCTCAACATCTACTCGTGCGAGAACATTGGCCTCATCATGAACTACGTGTGCACGGGCTGGGTCGAGGCCATTCTGCCGGCGACCATCTACCCGTTCCTGACCAACTACCTCAACATGGACGGCTACCAGACACAGGCCGCCTATGTGCTCATCACACTGCCCTACATCCTCAAGACGGTCTTTGCGCTTCTCTCCGACTGCCTCCCGATCATGGGCCGCCGGCGAAAGCCGTATATGGTCATTGGCTGGATCATCTCGTTCACGCTCATTGTGGTTGCGATCTTTGACACGCAGGGCTCGCCGTACTGGGCGTACGGCGACGACAACCTCTTGGACGACCCGGAACTGTTGCGCACGGTACGCGCCTTTGCGTCGATACGCTCGTATGTTGATCGATGGGCGTAGATCATCAACGCGAACGCGCCGAACGAAGGCTTTCGCTACGTGATGTACATGATGTTTGCGTCCTTTGGCTTTGTCATGGCCGAGACCGCGGGCGACGCCGTCATGATTGAGTTTGCGCAGCGCGAGCCCGCCAACATCCGTGGCACGACGCAGACCATGGTGACGCTCGCCAAGTTTCTCAGCGGCGGCGTTGGCGCCGTCATTGTCGCCATTTGCTTCAACGGCACCGAGTACGGCGGCACGTTCGGCTGGTCGCTCACGTACAACCAAGTCATGATCCTCGCCGCCATCGGGCCCGTCCGTCCTGTCGCCTGCCTCGCCATGACTGAATGCCGCTCGTAGGTCGTCGGCTTTATCTCGTCGTTCTTCATTCCGGATCAAATCATCCTCGGCGACTCGTTCCAGGACCGGTTCCGGGACCTCTGGAGCGCGGGCAAGAAGCGGGCAGTGTGGCAGCTCATGGCGTTCAACTTTTTCAACGCCTTCTTCTTCGACGCGGTCGCGGCGCCGTCCGATATCATCAAGCGGTCGTGGGCCCAAGTCGAGCCGTTCGTCGACGGAGTCTTCTCCAACGTCCTCGCCGTCTTTCTCTTCTCGCTCGCGATGCATTTCACGCGGCAATGCTTTCTCCACACCAACTGGCGCATGATCATCCTTGTGACGACCATCGTCACGGTCGTCATCCAGGTACGATACGACGGCCTCGATCCCTCCTACTGACGCTGTATATGCGTAGTGGACGGTCGACTTTCTCTGTGTCTTTGACGTCATTCGGTCCCAGTACTTTTACATGGGCGTGCCGCTGACGTACCAGATCCCCGTGGCCATCCGCGGCATCGTCGTGAGCTTTGCGACTGTCGAGATTGCCGACGAGCGCTTCGAAGCCTCAACGTATGCGCTCATTTCGACCATGCACGCGGTGGCCGGCCCGATTTCGACGTCGATCTTCAAGCAGATCGACGCGCAGTTTCGAGCGTACAAGACCGACATTGCGACTGATACGCCGGCCGTGCGCTGGGAGGTCGCCTACTGCCTTCTCTTTTGCTACGGGTCGCGCCTCTTCTCGAACGTGACGCTCTTTCTGCTGCCGCGGCAGAAGAAGGAGGCGCAGGAGCTGCGGCTCCTTGGCGACACCAACCCGCACCTCTCGATCTTCATGCTCGTCCTCGGCGGGTTTGCGCTCGTGTGGGGCGTCGCTACCAACATCATGTCGATCGACCCCAACACGGCGTGCATGCCGCTCGCCGGTGGCCCCGGGTGCTGACCTAGCAGCAGTCTATATGTATACTTATTCCCTTCTCTTCCCACTACGTCTCGTCGAGCGCCGAGAGCCGTACGGCGTTGAACAGGAACCGGTCCCACTCGACGACGACCTGCTTGTCACGCCACAGCAGCGGTGTCCGTGCCGTGATCGCGCCGGCAACCTATCCCCACCGCCATAATGACACGTGCCAATATTGCCATCCGGAGTGTCGAGCACCTCGGCGTGGTACGTGGCGTTGGTGCCGAGCCGCAGCGCCAGCGCAATGTACGCGTCCGTACTCGCACACAGCAAATGCGCGAGATCCATGCGACGGAAAACGCGGGCGCCATGCGGGCGCGCAAGTGCGTCGCGTCGCGCACGACCAACGGCAGCCCGAGCGCGAGGGCCTCCTACACGCAACCGTATGGAACGGTGCACAATATTGTCTGTTGTACGGCGGACGTTTTGGAGCCGCCAAACGGAAAGGGATGCAGCACCACGGTCGCGATTGACAAGAGGCGCATGTACGCCTCGTGCCCGGCCACGCGCGGGACGAGGTGCAGGCGCTCGAACGAGGCGCGGGGTAGGGTTGCTCGCAACCGGGCGACCAGCTGCGCGGTCCACGTCCTATTTATTGTACACGTAGACTGTCTTGCGTATGAGGATAGAGCGTCGTACGCGCGGCGGCCCTGCACGAGCACGATGTGGCCATTGAGGTCACGCGCCAAGATTGCGGCCAAGACCACATCGAACTCTGGCTGCATCTTGAAGACACTCTGCGCACAGACATAGATCGTCCAGTGATCGTCGAGGTTGTAGTCGCTCCGACGACCAGGCGTCGTTGGCAGCGGCGGCGGGTCGTACCTAGACAGACTACGTTCCGTTGGGACGAACGATGGAAAACTAGTCACCAAATGCCCAACCCCGGCAGCAAGACGACTTGCTCCGTGTAGTGGTCGCCGTCTTCGGTCTCTTCCGGGTCCATGGCGGCGTCGAGGAGCTCGCTCGAGACGAAGTAGTCGATCGCCGCATTACCTAGTCGATCGTGATTGGAATGTAGCATGTAGTACATTCGTACCAGACGTTGTCGGGTTGCCCCAAAAGAGAGCTTGGACGCGCGCCAACCGCCCGAAGGCCGTAAAGTAGTTGACCGGGTCGCTCATGATGTCGGCAAACACGAGCACATCCAGGGTTAGCGCCGCCACTTCGCGCTGGACATCGAGGAGGTGCAGGCTCAGCGGCACCACATGGTCGACGGCCGCGACAAGCGACGGGTCTGGCGCCTCGGCGACCGACGGTACCACCAGTAGGTAGACGCAGTAGACGGCGCGGTCCAAGCCAGCGAGCACGCCACGCAGGAGGAGGCCATGCGCGTGGTTGGTAACGAAGCTCTTGGACATGAAGCCGACGCGAATGCAGCTTTGTGGCCGCGGGGTAGCGACATGCGGCGCTCGCCACGAGAGCTGCGGTACGGCGCGTCGATAGAGCGTTGCGAGCTTTTCCTAGCGACAAGAATCCATAGTACGCGATTCCAATCACGTGGCGCACGAGTAGAGGGCGGTCGTTCTTGCCGTGGTACACCAAGTAAAAGGGCGGGCGCAGCTCCGTCTATTGTTTGTCCGTTGTGGGTCGCGATCCAGAAAGTATCAATGTGTCAACATTGTAAAAATCCGAAAGCGCCATGTTGTCGGCCACGAAGGCGTCCAAAGAGGCATGCAGCGCCGCGCGTGTCGCGAGCAGCTGGTCGTGCGTCGCGTACACAGGCGGTAGCACCAGCGCCGCTTGCAGTCTACGCCCGGATGCGAGCGTCTCGTCAGCAGAGTGCTGTACCTAAAAATGTCGTTGCGGCTCTGCTTGTACGCTGTCTCGGCCATCGCGCGTGCTGCAGCCACGTCGCCTGGAATGCAAACGGTTCAAACCAGCGCAACCCACCGCACGATGGCGTACCGAGGTCGGCGTAGTAGATGTAGAGGTTCCCGAGGCTCTGCAGCTGGCCAGGCTCGATTGCGAGCGCCCGATGAAAGTACGCTGCTGCCGCGTCTCCGTCGCCTCGGTACAGAAGCGCCACGCCGAGGTTATTCAGCACCCCGACGTGCGCTGGCGACTGCTCGAGTAAGCTCGCGTAGACGTGCATCGCGTCGTCGAGACGTCCGTGTTGCTACATGTAATCTTCCGATACACACGAAGAACGTAGGAGTAGTAAGTACATGCCGCGCAGTCGCCAAGCCCATGCGGCCCTCAAAGTGGGTCGGGTGGAGCTCCAGCGCGCGCTGGTAGTACGAGATCGCTTCGTGGAGCACCCCCAAAGTTTGATAGACTTGACCAAGCCCCACATAGCCCTAGTACGCAATATTGTCGCTCCATGTTGCAGGTCTTCTCGCTTGATTGGTACCTCCACAGCGAGTGGACCAGGCGCAGCAAGTAGGCGATGAAACGCGCTCGCGGCTTCGTCCAAGACCGCGAGGCTCAACCATGCGCGACCTACTCTGGTGGTAATCGCACCGTCGCGCGATGGGCATATTATCAGCGCACCGAGCAGATACCACGCCTCTACGTGCGTATCCCGGGCGGCGACGACGGCCTGCAGGTGCGGTATCGCAAGGCGCGGTTCACTGCGGTCCAAAAGCACCTTGGCGAGCACGACGCGACAAAACTCTGTCGGCGCGACGCCACTGCCCGTCCTTGCATGGTCCAAGGTCTCGGCGTCGTGTTTTTTTTGCAAGCGCCGGGTCTCTGCGAGGTTGCAGTGCAGCATCGCCGTCTTCTTTGGGTCTGTCTCGAGCGCCAGTGCGTGCGCAAAGTGGATCTCGCCCGAGGGCAAGTCGCCTTCTTGCACAGCTACGGCGCCAAGCAGCTGCCACGCATCGGCGGCCATCGGATTCTCGGCGACGACGCGGGCGTAGATGGCTTTGGCCTCATCCAAGGCGCCCACGTCCATGTGGAGCCGGACGCCTTCGAGGAGCAAGTCGCTGCTGCTGCTGCTGCTCTTGCATGTGGCGGCGGATGCGAGGAAGATGGCGAGGACGGTCGCCACACGGAGCAGGCGTTGCATGCGGCTACGAACGCGTTGGCGTATCCTTGCCACACGTGGATTGGCTCAAAAGCAAGCAATATGCGCCAATCGCAGCCACACGCTGTTGGGGGCGAAAAAAGTAATTCGGATTTCATACTGAAACGTAATGATATGGACCTCGTTGGTAATTGGCTTGTCGCAGGCGCCTTTTGACCAATCGCAGAGCTTGCCCGAGGTACGCTGGAGCAAGCAGTCATTTTGCGAAAGACTTGGCCGCATCGTCATGAGCAGCCAGCGCCCGAACTGGATCCACGAGCAAGCGGCCGAGTACGCGGACCTCGTGAACGACTCGAGCTTCGCCAGCGTCTCGGGCCCTGTGAGCGACGATCCGAACGAGTACCAGCTCATCTGGGAGGGCGGCGACCTTGGCGTCGCGCTCACGACCAACCCCAGCGGCAGTGGTGTCAGTGTGAGCCGCATCACGGGCAAGGGCTTTCCCCAAGGCATCAAGAGCGTCGTGCCCGGCGATGTGCTCTTGGGCGTGAACGAGCTCGATACGCTCTACTTGACGCTGGAGGATGTCGTGAAATTCCTGCAAGAGTGCGACCTGCCAGCCACCCTTCGCCTCACGCGCGTCGAGAACGTGGCCACACACATGGCCGCCAACCCGCGCCCATCGAGCGGTCGTTCGAGCGTCAAGTCGCGCCCATCGTACCAGCGTCAGACCTACACACCGCCGACCAAGGTCCAAGCGCCTGCCAGCGACGTTGTGACGAGCCCGACCAACGCCGGCCGGCCGCTGTCGTCCAAGAAGAAGGGCATTGCGGGCGCGTATGGCCGCACGTCGTACCAGCAGCAGCAATCGGTCGCGGCGCCGTCGATGCCCAAGTCGGAGCCCGTCGTGAAGAAGCCGACGCCGGCCCCTGCGCCGGTCGTCTTTGAGGACGAAAGCGATGACGACGATGAACCGATTGTGATGCCCACGATTCCCGCGGCGCCGCAGACGACACTGAAGTCGCCGTACATGACCCCGCCGGCCGCGACGTCGGCCGAGAAGCCAGCGCCGACAAAGTC
Organism: Saprolegnia parasitica CBS 223.65; assembly: GCF_000151545.1. Classification (NCBI taxonomy): domain Eukaryota; phylum Oomycota; class Saprolegniomycetes; order Saprolegniales; family Saprolegniaceae; genus Saprolegnia; species Saprolegnia parasitica. Next base: position 312,226 of record NW_012156398.1, on the reverse strand, counting down.
CATCTTGAAGCCGTCGCCGCACCCGAACGCGCCCATGAAGCCGCCGTCGCCGATTCACGTGGCGTCGACGCACGACAGTCTTGGCTTCTCGGACGACGGTCGGCCGTCGGCGCCCGTCGGCGACAGTCTCCGCGGCTCGGCGACGTCGAATGCATCGACAGCGATCGCGATGAGCGAGCACATGCAAAAGATGTCGTTTAGCATCGACGACGAGCTCCCGGCGCCCGAGCGGAAAAAGTCGGGGGCGATCGCGATGATGGACGAGACTCTGGACGAGCTCCCGATCCTCGACAACGACTCGATCCACGACTCGTTCATCAAGCTCGTCGACGAAGATGCGGCCGAGCGCGAAATGAAAGAGGAGCTCAACCAGGTCTTTGAGGACGACGAAGACTACGAGAACGAAATCGAGGGCTCGGACTCGGGCGAGGACGACCACCCTATCGAGCTGCCGCCGTCGACGCGCGCGCCCTACATGCCCGAGGTCCGCGACACGATGCGCGTGACGCAGCAGCC
>NW_012156398.1:305923-311429 GCF_000151545.1 Saprolegnia parasitica CBS 223.65 | reverse complement strand
CTCACGATCCTCCGCCACGACAAGTCGGGCCCCGAGTGCCTCCTGAAGCGCGAGCCCAACCACGGCCACACGGCGCTCCACTTGGCCGTCAAGAGCGGAAACGTGCCGCTCGTGCAGATGATGCTCGACCAGTTTGCGGGCATGGGTCCGTCCGCGGAGCTCCTCGCGGTCGAGGACGACAAGGGCAACACGGCGCTGCATTTCGCGGCCACCAAGACACCGCACATGGTGCACTTGCTGCTTGAGAACGGCGCGCCGGTCAACGTCAAGAACTCGCGCGGCCTCACGCCGCTTGTGATTGCGATTTTGACCAACAAGAAGGACGACATAATCATTGTCAACATGCTGCTCAAGTACGGCGCCAACCCGAACGAGATCCATGAGACGGCGACGATCGTGCACACGGCCGTCAACATGCGGCTCATCAAGGTCGCCGGCGCCCTCGTCAAGGCCGGCGCCAAGCTCGACGTGGAAGACTCGGACGGCAAGAACGTGTTCGAAAAGTGCTCGCGCACGTCGCTGCGGTACCTCCTCTCGCACATTTACTACCCGCCGACGTTTATCTCGGAGAAGGAGCGGTCGGCGTGCATGCTCTGCCTCAAGAAGATTGGCTTTGGTCACCGCAAGCACAACTGTACGCACTGCGGCCGCCTCTGCTGCACGGAGGACGCGAGCGTCGCCATCCCGTTTGTGCAGTTTCCCCAAGGCTTTCCCGGTCGCATCCACAAGGGCGCTGGCGTCCTCGAGGAAAAGCGATGCTGCAAGACGTGCTTCAACATCCTCCGCGAACGGGCGGCGGCCGCAGCGCCCAAGGAAACCGGCGGCTTTGTCTCGCGCGTCATTGGCGTCGAGTGGGACGAAGTCAACCCGAACAAGCTCCAGAAGGTCTCGGCGCCTGGCCGCCGACGAGGCTAATTTGGTGTTGCGTGCGGAGCCTTGTTACAATGGAATGACGAGGCTCATCGAGGACCGACCCATGCGCTGCTTTTGACTGTAATCCAGGATAGAACACTCGTACACTGTTTGTTTTGTGTGTACAGTATTCTTGTCTGTACTACTTGGGACGACTACGCTGTCTGAGCCTCGAAGGAGCGTCGGGTATGACGTGGCACGATGTGGGCCGTGCCTGTTTCGTCGCTGGTGCCGTCGGCATATTTATATTCTCTACATCTATCCTACATACAAATCACAAGTGATGTGTGCATAGTTTAAATGTTTTTGAAATTCGAACGATATGCATACAAGGATCCAGTATATCCGCACTGGTATGCTTCGACGTTATTATAATACTTGAATTATATTGAATTGTCCTGGAATGCCATGTGACTTGGTATTTGTATGTGGTTGCGTGGGGAAGTGAAATTATGTAGTATAAGAGGTTTGGACTCTCTGAAATACTGTACCACTCTTGGCTGCGTAATCGCCGCAAATGGTGTGAGGCGGACCCTTGCGACCTGGCCACAGCGCCAGCTTGATTGCTGCGTGGGTATGCATAGGACCGCTATGCAATAGATGAATGGCCACGGATGCTGGCGATATACCTCCAGTGCGGTCTCTTGGACGACATCCTGTGAGAAGACTGGCTGCATAAAAGCTAGCGTCGCGTTTGTCGTTTCCAGTTTGTCGTTTCCAGGATAGTCCGTCGCATGCCCATGTTGGACATATGCAAGATTACACCTTGGTCTCACGTGGTGTCGTCTATGCTGGCATATCGCTGGCTTCAAGTTGGAGTGAGCTCGATCATGTTTCGCGCAGTACAGGATTAGAGTTAAATTTTGGCAGACCCAATCGATTCTCATTGCTTTGACTTTCTTCGAGGTCACTGCACCTTGTGGTGCTGTGTCCGTCGCCTTGGTACAGCACCAACGCAAGAACGCAACCGTTGCCGAAGCCCAGGGAAACCTCATCGCACACTATTTAAAATATACACCAACACCATTTTCGTTGTGCGTATCAATTGTGACAGGTTCGGTTGTTTGTGGCGTGGGTGGTCCCGCGGTCGGGCTAGTTTCTTATTGACTGAATCGAGCATGCTCGCCCGCGCCGCCCGCCGCTCCATCCACAGCACCGCGCTCCGCGCCGCCGCCGAGAACGCGTCGGCCGCCGGTGCCACCAAGGTGACGTTGAACCTCAACACGCCCCACCAGTCCTTCTACAAGAAGGCGGAGGTCGACCTCGTCCAGATCCCGGGCCTCGTCGGCGAGTACGGTATCACGGCGCGCCACACGCCGATCATCTCGCAGCTCAAGCCCGGCGTCATCGTCGTGCACGAGGAGCGTGACAAGGTCGTGAAGAAGTTCTTCACGGCCGGCGGCTTTGCCTTCACGCACGCCGACTCGGTCACGGACATTGCCTGCGTCGAGTTGGTCAAGGTCGAGGACATTGATGCGTCGGCCGCCGAGGCCGGTGTCACCAAGTACAAGCAACTGATGGACCAGGCCGCCCAGGGCAGCGTCGAACGCGTCGAAGCGCAGATCGCGTACGAAACCCACGTCGCCATGGTCGCCGCCTTGGCCGCGTAGACGACTAGTGTGTGTCTCTCTTGCTCTTATAAATCCAAGCGTGCCAATGATGTAATACTACCATCAGCGTTCACGCCACCTCTCGGTTCTGTGTTTGCATACAGGACCGTCCGCGACATCATTCTTACAAGGTTAAATATCTCGAGGCGCATCAAAGCCACTCGTTGGCGTACACGCTCTCGTAGCTCTCGACAAAGGCTTCGAAGGCCTCGTTCTCGAGGCCGTCGCACTGCGTCCAACAGGCTTCGACGACCCGAAGCATGTCGCTGCGAAACCCCGCTGCCTCGTTGTACGTCGAGTACGCTTGCAGGATGCGCGTCACGTGTCGCTTGGCCCGCGACGAGAGGTGACTGCTCGTCATGACGTGGCGTGCAATCGCATCGTACCATGGGCAGCGGCGGCACGGACACAAGTAGTCGGAGACTATAAACTGCGATCGCGCACGCAGGGCGAAAGGCCTGTCCTCAGAGAACGGCGCGCGCTTTCTGTACGTACAGGCGAACGTCGTCTCGTCGTCGTCACACAGCACCGTGTCCTGTGAACACTCGGACGAGCACGTTGTACTGTCGCGATCGTCGTCGTCGTCGTCATCGCCAGCGGCAGCCTTCCACGCCATCTCAGTCGCGCTGGTCGTCGTCGTCGCGCGAGATGCACCTGTTGATTGAAACGCGAGGCTGAACTCGTGGCACACTTGGTCGTAAGCGTTCGTTTCCGACGTTGCTGCTACCACCGGCGGGTCGACGCTGACCGGCTGCGGGGCCACGAGCACCCGCGGCCGCTTGCGTCGCCCCGGAGGCGCGTCCTCGCCGCTGGCGGTCCGATCGTTGGCGCAGGCAGCGTCATGGCGCAGGTCGTCCGTGCTCGTGCTGCACACTGCCGTCGGCGCAATGTTGCCCATCACGATAGTGGAAGGCGATACAAAATATTTGCTGAACTTGGGATCTTGGTCGTTTCGCTGGTTCCACAAACGGCGGCCTGCGATTCGCTGCGGCATTCCATGCGTTCGGGGCCAGGATTCGCTGCCAATCTCCACGTATGCCCAATCATATCCCTTCACGAGCAGTTTTTGGGCCAATCCAGTTCCGTGCTGAGAGCATGCGCCGTGATTCGCTACGATAAAAGCAATCAACCAATCCACTGCCGACCTGGCACATTCGACGCACCAATCACATTCGTCAGCGAAGGCGCAGCCAGCGATGCAATGGCTCGATCCACAACCTAGTCGTTGCAGCTCTCATCGAATGGTTCTCGCACGTCTACACCATGCATGGCTCGCCTCGCCCAGCTCCGCTCGTTTCAAATCGTCTTCCACTCTGGCACAACGCGCATCTTCCCGCGTCCAGCAAGCTCAAGTGGCGAAAGATCACGCTCGACGCTCAAGGTTACACGCACGTAGACAGCTTCCAAGCCCTTGGACACACGGTCGCCGAACTCGAAGAGCATCTACCAGGACTATTTCCAGGGCTGCAGCCAACCCGCCGTTGGATCCGGCTGCTCACGACCGCTCTCGTTCAATGCTTCCTGCTTATCCCGCCTGCCGATCGCTCGTCAAGTTCGGACCACATGTCGTCCTCGCGGCGACTATGGACGTCCGACTGACCGGCTTCCGACAACGACCGCAATTTGACTGGCGTGTGCTTCCAGTGCACCACCTTGGCGTCCCAGAGACCTTCCACGAGCACCCGGGCCGAGCAGCCGTATGTGTACCTCTACGGCAGCCAGCTCACGTCCTTCCACGATACGGTGACTTCGTGTACTGGGTCGCGCTGAAAGCCATGGCCGTTCGAGCCAGCTTGCACTTTCTCGGCCACGATGCTCGACACTGCCTTCTCTGCGATGCGCAAGCCCGTGAAACGTTCGACCATCTTTTGGTGCGGTGCCCATACATTACATTTTACAACCGAGCGATCTGGTGCGCCTTTGCACCGATGAGGGGCATTTTGCAGATGCAACTCCCGTCGTCGGTCGCTGGCATTCTCTACGACGACGTCGCCGCGCCGTACTCGGCCCACAAGTCGTCCGTTCGTGCTCTCTGGCCGATCTTACGCGCTTGCGTCTGCTATTGTCTTGGCTCGAACGCAACAGCCGTGTCTTCCGCACGACGCTGACGCAACTTCCCGCTGCCGCGCTCGCGATCCGGGCAGCTACATGTACTATCGCACGATTGCACGTCCGGCACTTGGCTCGTCGCGCTGTGGTGCCATCTCTTGACGCGTCGCTGGTCGCTCTCCGCGACGACCCTTGATGTGCACGCTACCTGGTCACTCGCACAATTTCGAATTACGACCACTAACGCACCGGCCAAGCCTTACGAGCGGATTAGGAAGTCCACAATATCTTTATAATTGCATGTAATATAACTCAATTCAACAACAACAACAACCTAGTCGTTGCAGACTAGGCTCTTATAGCTCTTAGGACGACGACTCAACGTCTCGTCGCCTTGGTCTATGTTATACATCCTTCCCAGTCCACTAGATGACCCACTAACAAGGACCATGGGTCCACGAAAGCTCGGTAGAATGCCGTGATGCGTGCTAGTACCCTTGCTAGCAGTGTATGGATGGATACTCTTGTGCATTTCATGTATTACTGTATAGAAATTGGTATAAAATCAAATGCAACCGAGATCGCCCGCTTCTAACGCGCTGGGATCACCGTTCGAGGTGGCAGACCTTGGAGAGGCAGAGCCAGATGAGGCCTTGGAAGATCGCGAGCATCACCAGAAGCGCAATCAAGTCGTCAAACCGGTTGGCGTAGTCGTACGCGCCGTTGAAGAACTTGGTGACGAACGCAGTGACCGTGATCGGTTCCTTGGTGAGGCCGTCGAGCACGAGGCGGACGTCGCCGTGGAACTGCGTGACAATGATCGCCTCGACCGTGTAGTGGAGCGGGCAGAGCCAGTACATCCACTGCCACCCCGAGACGAGCGTGTTGGCGTCCATGAAGAAGCCGGCGAAGATGAACATGACGCCCGAGATGGC
>NW_012156398.1:290762-304466 GCF_000151545.1 Saprolegnia parasitica CBS 223.65 | reverse complement strand
TCTCGTCGCGTATCTTATCTGATGGATAGTACTGTCTCACGCCCTGGTAGGGGATAGGAGGTGATGTGGAGAAACCTATCTTTGGCGCCCAGGCCGATCTAGTGGTGGAAACCGAACTTTTGGTTGTTTTCAATCTGAACCCCATTGAGTAGATGCACAGGGTCGTGAGAGCGTCGTGGTTGCGCAGGCTCTGGAAGATCATGTCGTCCGTGACGCCGCTTGCACGCAACACATCGTCTATCGAGGTGGACGGCTCATAGTGGTGCCACGCCGGCGCATTGGTGGGTGGCGTCAGTGCCTCCTTGTAGCTCCACGCATCGAGACCCGTCATGGAGGATGATGTCATGGCGGCAAAATGCAAAATGCAAACTGATGTCGAGCTGAACGATCATGCACGTACATGACGTATCCGTACGATCGATTATTATCCGGACGCGCACCATGCAATTGAGCCGCTTGCAAAGGATTGTTTGATTCCAGAGAGTTTGCACATGGTTGTGAAATGGAACCAATCTGGTTGCACCCAACTATTGCTGCACCTAATATGCTCTTGCGACTTTGCCCTTCGAGGTCCTACTTGAGCGTCAACAGGATCAAAAATGGTTGGCAAATGTGGTGTCTACACTGAACAGTCCTTGCGTGCGGTGGTACACATTGCATGAGGATCGGCACAAGGGCCAAAGGATCGATGTTGCTTGAATGCCAACGTTATGGCTTCGTACGAGAAAGCGGTCGTTGTCATGGACGATGCCCTCATGAGCTGAGAGGTGTGAATGACAGATGCCAACAAGCATCTAGCGGAGCATGTCGTGCCACTCGCCTCCACGAGACGTAGCGTTTCCAGTCCAAGGCGCTGGTCTCCGAACGTCGACTTCAACTCGAGATGCCTTTTTCACAAAAATGTCGTGAGGATCCGGCTGGGGCATCGCTGGAGGGGATAGAAGTTGATTCCGGATCAACTTCTATTGCATTCCATGCGAGTTTTAGTTGTATCGCACAATGGCGGGGCGTGCAACGCGAGGCGCGTCAAGCACCACGACTAAGGCGCCTGTGCAGCGCAAGGTGACCAAGAAGACCGCCCCAAGAAGGCTGCCACCTCCAGCGGTCACGACACCAGACGTGGTGTCCAAGGCCCCAACGTTGCTCAAAGGGACGTCATCCTGCAGTTATTGTTGGAAGCCGAATTCAATCGGGATCACGACTGGCGAGGAATTTGGAAAATGCTCGCACGACGTAGATACACCACGACGTGGACACACCGAGAGCACCTTTTGCTCGCGGTGCCCGACCTCACTGGCGAGGAAGTACAGCAGTACCTTCTTGGCGAACGAATGCGTGGACTTGCGGAACTTGTAGTCGCTCATGTAGACACGTAGGGTGGATACAAGAGCGCGAAACGTAGCGTGGGAGCAGCGGAGGTTGTTGATGAACCATGTAGCGAGGACCGGGAATCATGTCATCGAACTCGACCTCCATTGCGGTTAGAATGCTCAACTTTTGTTTTCGCGCATGACGTCATGAGCCACAGCAAGCGCAGCTCCAGCACAGGCCACGACTGCCGCCGACGCAAAACGACGTGTGCGGTCCATTCACAGTCCAAAAGTAAGTTAGTTCACTCCCAACTGTGCGTTCGCAGAGCAGGCAAATTTTATCCGTACGGTTCGGCACCTGCATTTTTGCAAAAAAGGCATCTTGAGTTGAAGTGAACGTTCGGAGACCAGTGCTTAATGCAAATCCGCCACGAGTTCTTCTGGTCAGACATTCGAACAAGCTCTGTGCACATTCGCGTCGATGTCATCTCTGCCGGTGAGCGAGAGCAACGAGACAAGAGTTGACGACCCTCTGACCTCCGCGATAGATATCGCGAGCAAGCCAGTGGGCCGTTTTCAAACGAGTAAAAGGTGTTCTGCGCGTTGGGACGAGCAGACACGAACAACAGAAGAGTAGAAGAACAGAAGACCAAACAGCAAACCCAGCCGGGCCGCCGAGCGCACTCACTCGAGCCATTCCGCATTTGGCAGCCCGTACTAGTAGTGAAATAGCCAAGGTCGCTATTCGCTACGGGTGGGCAGGCGCCATTCGATACCCCGAACAATCTGCTCGGCCATCTACAAGGAAGCTGATATACTAATTGGACCCCGCAAAAGTTTTTTTTGCATGGACACACGTTCGATTGTGTCAAGATCGTAGCTGCAAATGTCGGGATCGCCGACTCGAAGGCGTCCGACTCTCAGTTGATTTTCGGGTGGTGTTCTCCACCGGACGCGTTTCATCCAATCAAGTATTAAGGTTTGAGAGCATACATTGTGGAGGGTTTCGCCTTTGATGAAGGAGCCTCGGGGGCTTCCCTTCGATTCCGCTACCCTTCATCCTCTTTCCTCTGATTCGATGGCAGAGAGAGGTTGACGCCCGTGAATCTTGTGTAATTCTCTGGCTCTACCTAGCTTCCGTCTATCAGCACAGGTGAGAGAAAGCTGGGCAGTGCCTGCCAAGAGTAAATCGGAAATGAGTGTGGTTTTCGAAATGATTGAGCTTTCTGGAGTGCAGGGAAGCGCTCTACGAAGACAATTGACACAACGACGGGCTTGACGCCATAATGCTCGAACCACAAACGACAAAATGACGACCATTCCGTTCCTATTAGAAAGCCCAGAACGTTTGTGAATACGAAAGAAGATGAGCTTTGCGTTGGAAGGTCGCTGCTGCCCACTACTTCACCGCCCTTGTTGACTGCCAGTCAACAAATACCCCCATAAAAAACTTTTGACAGTTCTGGTCTTGCTTCGGCAAGATGCGTAGTTGGGGCAACGGATCGAAATGACGCACTTGCTCGGGCATGGTTCACACATACCGGTATTACACTCTCCACACCACTGGTGCCATCAGATTATGAGTTGAACAGTTTTTGAACCATCGATCCCCCGCACTATCGAAAACCTATAACGTCCACGGCACTGATCAAACGCCATAGCACGACCACGGATGAAAGCTGCTGGAACCAGAATGTTCTCTGACCAAAGCGAACTCGCACACTTTTAAATGAAAAGGACTTGGTGGTTGGTGATGCGCACCAGAATCAACGCTGTGAACACTGGCGTGACTCGAACATGGGGACGAGCCTTTTCGACATCGCTCGCGATGCACGTCCCTACTGCATGAGCCTCGGATGGCCGTCGCCACTCTTCTTCTGGATACCCCCCGCTTTCGTCCGCGTGCGGGTCGCAATACGCGGTGAAAAATCAAAAAATGTATCTTTGCGGTTGAGTTGCCGAGAGATTTGACGGCGATTTCTCGGCACACAATCTCGACATCTACTGGATTCTGGGTTGACTGCTTACGTTGAACACAGTGTGACTTCAAGTTTCAATTCAGGGTTGTCATGGGCCTTGCAGTCGTTTGGTTGTACATTTCACACGCGATGAAATTTGAACGGTCTGCGACGAAGGGATCAATGGTGTTCAGTGACCACAGATGTGTGGGATCGTTCGCAAGGTACTCTCGTGACGCGCCGCGCGTCGCGTCACTGGACATCCCTTCAGGTCCATTTTTTCGAAAGCAATGGCGATCACACATCGACTCTATGCACGTACGCGTTCAGAGAGCTCTTTAGAGCCCGACATGCTGCGATATAGTATGTTTTTGCATTGGTATCGATTGGTCCATCCCAACGGCCAGCCTGGTCAAGAAAGCTAAGTTGTCGTCTGCAGTTTGAGAGCAACGATTTGATGAGATACAGAACTGCGCTCCATGTCCACAAGCAGGTCTCTGCATTCTTCTACCTCGTACCTCAAGCAGAACGTCACAGAGCACACACAGAAGCGACCAAGCACAACTCTCGCATTGAACAGTCGCAACGGCAATCGAGTTCAAGGATCGCAGTGCGCGTCGATGCACAGTCCTGAGACACCGCAGAGCATAACGTCCATTGAGTCTGCATTACAGCGCCAGCCGTTTGACGTCCCCGCACACAACGCGCCTTTATAGCGCCATCTGGCGCGTAACAACTAAGCGCATCTTGGGCCGTTCGCCAATCAGACGCCGTCCTACATGGCCACGATCACGAACAGAGAGATTCGGTCCCGAGAGATTGGTCACCAGATCGCTCATTTCCTTTTCGACACAACCCAGCATGTCGGCGCGGTTCGTGCTGCGCTCGGCCGGACGCATGGAGCTACGAAGAAGTGCTGTCGCCTCGTCGCGCGGCGCACCCGGCCCACGCCGTGCACTTTGAGGACATTTTGCACGAGAGCGGCGTCACGGACGAGATGATCTTCCAGAGCCAGCGCAACCACGACGCGCTCACGACCCAGCGCATCTACTCGATGGTCTTCACCAAGGAAAACATCCAAAAGCTCGGTTTCCGCAACCTGATCAAGCAGATGCGCAGCAAGATCGGCGCCGTCGCGTCGCTCCCGACGTGCGAGGTGCGCTTGAGCTCGGTCGACTACATTGCCGAGCTGCCCATCACCGACTCGAGCATCCAGACGGTGACGCCATCGCTGCCGTCGCTCCAGACAACGTCGCGCGACCACAAGTACTTTGACAAGTACATTCTGCACAACATCAACGCGATCTTCAAGCCGGGCACCATGACGCTCGTGCTCGGACCGCCGGGCTGCGGCAAGACGTCGCTGCTCAAGCTCATCGCGGGTATCGTCAAGCCGAGCGCCAACGAGACGCTCACGGGCACACTCACGTACAACGGGTGCGCGCCGGACCAGGTCGACCTCGCGTCCCTCACCACGTACGTGCAGCAGCAAGACCACCACATTGCGACGCTCACCGTGCACGAGACCTTGGCGTTCGCGCACAAGTGCCTCGTGGGCCAGCTCGCGCACGACGACCCGCTGCTCGTCAACGAAGAGCACATGGTCGACATCCTCATCTCGGTCTTTGGCCTGACCGAGTGCGCCGACACGATGATCGGCGACGACATGATCCGCGGCGTCTCGGGCGGGCAGAAGCGCCGCGTGACCGTCGGCGAGATGCTCACGGGTCGCGCGCCGGCGCTGCTCCTCGACGAGTTCTCCAACGGCCTCGACGCGTCCACAACGTTTGACATTGCCAATGCGATTCGCACGATGGCCGAGCTCCTCGAGAAGACCGTCGTCATGTCGATGCTGCAGCCGCCGCCCGAGGTCTACGATCTCTTTGACAACATCATCGTGCTCGACAAGGGCGAGATGGTCTACTGCGGCCCACGGACCGAGCTCGTGCCGTACTTTAAGAGCATCGGGTACCACTGCCCGGCGCGCAAGGACATTGCGGACTTTCTCCAAGAAGTCACGACACCTCTCGGGTCGCGGTACGCCAAGGCAGCGACAGGCGCGGCCCTGCCAACGTCGGCGGCCGAGTTTGCGCGCGTGTTTTACCAGAGCGAAATGGGCGCGGCGCTCGGGAAGGAGCTGATTGCGGCGTCGGGCCGGCCGCGCGAGAAGATGGTGCAGGCGCGTCGGCGGCCGCTGCCGTACTTTGAGAGCCTCCGGGTCGTCTTTGGCCGCGTCCTCAAGCAGTCGCTCCGGGACAAGAAGTTCAACAAGTCGCGCATGGCCAACGCGCTGGTCCTGGGTTCGATCCTCGGCACGGTTTTCCTCGGCATTGCGACGAAAGCCTCGACGCCGTCGCAAGAGCCGCACTACGCGCCAATGAAGATCGGTCTCTTCTACATGGGCATCCTCTTCCAAGCGCTCGTGACGCTCAACTCTATCCAAGCCGTGTACGAGCGCCGAAAGGTGCTCTACAAGCAGCTCCAGTTCAAGTTCTTCCCCGTCTCGACGATCGTCATTTCCGAGTTTCTCCTCGAAGTCGTCTGGACGCTGCCGCAAGCGGTCCTCTTCTCGGTGCCCTTTTACTTTGGCGCCGACTTCAACCCGACCGGCGGCCACTACCTCGTCTGCCTCGCGACCATGTACCTCGTGAGTCTCTGCTACGTGCAGTTCTTCAAGTTCATCACGTCCGTCTCGGTCGACGGCGTCTTGGCCAAGGTCATTGCGCTCTTTGGCATCTTCATGCACCTCATGTTTGCCGGCTTTGTGCAGCCGGAAGCCCAGATCGCGACCGGGTGGATCTGGCTCTACTGGTCCAACCCGATCACGTGGGCGCTGCGGACGCTGGCGCAGAACGAGTACCTCTCGAGCCGCCCCATGTACGACACGGTGATTCCAGGTCGCGGGCGCATCGGCGACATTGCCCTTGGCGCCATGGGCTTCTCGACCAACAGCGCCTACATTGGCCTCGGCCTCGTCTTCCTCCTCGGCTACGCGATCGTCTTGAGCCTCCTCACGATGGTGGCCTATGCACGCGTGCGCCACCAGCACGCTTTTACGCACAAGGTTGAGGACACGGCGAGCCATCCGCCAGACGCCGCGTCTCTCTCGGTGCCGTCGGAGCGCAGCGACCTCAACAGCCTCGCGTTCGCACCCGTGACGCTCGCCTTCCGCGATCTCTCGTACACGATCCAAGTCAAGAAGCAAAAGACGAGTCGCCAGCTGCTGCAGGGGATCCACGGCTGCTTTGAACCGGGGACGCTCACGGCGCTCATGGGGTCGTCCGGCGCCGGCAAGACCACCTTGATGGACGTCATCGCCGGGCGCAAGACGGCCGGTGTCATTGACGGCGACCTCGTCGTCAACGGCCACCCGATGGACCGCAAGACGTTCAACAACCTCATGGGCTACTGCGAGCAGTTTGACAACTACGAGGAGACGGCGACGGTCCTCGAGGCGTTCCAGTTTTGCGCGGCGCTGCGCATGCCACGCCACACCACGGCCTTGCAGCGCACGGTGTTCGTCCGCGACGTCCTCGTCATGCTCGAGCTCCACGCCAAGGCCCACGACCAGATCGCGACCTTGTCCCAGGGCGAGCGCAAGCGCGTGACCATTGGCGGCGAGCTCCTCTCGAACCCGAGCATCCTCTTCTTGGACGAACCGACGACCGGTCTCGACTCGCGCGCCGCGACGATCGTCATGGAGTGCGTCAAGCGCATTGCGCAGTCGGGGCGCACGGTCGTGTGCACGATCCACCAGCCGTCGACGGTGCTCTTCGAACTCTTTGACAAGCTGCTGTTGCTCAAGTCGGGCGGCCGCCTCGTCTACTACGGCCCACTCGGTCTCGAGTCGTCGGACATGCTCGAGTACTTTGGTCAGTTTGAAGACGTGCCGCCCATGCAGCCGAGCGAGAACCCCGCCACGTACATGCTCAACTGCATCGGCGCTGGCACGGTCCCCGGCCACCTCGACTTTGCGCAGCTCTACACGCAGAGCTGGCTCTGCAAGGACAACCTCGAGATGCTCCAAAAGGCCATGGTGCCGACGGGCAGCGTCATGACCAAGACGGACCAGTTCACGGCGTCGTTTGTTGCGCAAGTGCGCGCGCTTCTGCAGCGCCAATGGGTCATCTACTGGCGGTCGCCGTCGTTCAACCGGTCCCGGCTCATCCTCGTCATCGTCCTCGCCCTCGTCTTCACGTCCATGTACGCCGGGCAGACGGTCACGACGGTCACGGACGTCATGTCCCGCCTCGTGCTCATCAACGTCTCGTCGTCCTTCATCTGCTCGAGCTTCCTCTCGGCAGCGATTCCGTTCACGATGCATCTGCGCGGCGTCTACTATCGCGAGCGCCTCTCCAACATGTACTCGCCCGCCGCGTACGTCCTCGTCATCTTCCTCGTCGAGCTCGTCTACGTCGCGTTCTTCGCGGCCGTCTACGTGCACGGGCTCTACTGGAGCGTCGGTCTCTCGGCCGAGACGACCGCGTGGACGTGGTACTGGCTCATCGTGACGCTCTCGATGGCGATGTGGTCCTTCATTGGCCAGCTCTTTGCCGTCGCTGTCTCGACGCACCAAGTCGCCGTGCTGCTCGGCGGCGCCATCTCGGGCGTCATGTTCATCTTCGCCGGCTTCTTCATGGACGCCAACACGCTCGTCTCGGGGTGGCAGTGGATGTACTGGCTCTGCCCGCTCCACTACACGGTCGAGGCGATCATTGTCACGCAGTTCCACGGCGACGTCCGCCTCGTGCTCGACGGCCTCACCAAGGAACCGATCACGGTCACTGCGTTCGTCACCAAGTTCTTCAACGGCGCGTACGACTACGCCAACCGGTTTGACGACTTGATTGCGCTTCTGGTGATGCTCGCGATCTTCCAAGGCCTCATCTGGCTCTGCCTCTCCAAGGTCTGCCACCTCGAACGGTGATCCCAGCGCGTTAGAACGGGCGATCTCGGTTGCATTTGATTTTATACCAATTTATATACAGTAATACATGAAATGCACAAGAGTATCCATCCATGCACTGCTAGCAACGGTACTAGCTCGCGTCGCCACGGCATCGACACACCGCGCTCAGCATCGGCCGCGAGTAGGCCACGAGATGTGGCGTCCAAGGGCACGCACTCGTGAAGCGGTAGTGGCGCATCTACAATAATGTATTGGCGGTCGCCGTCGTTCAAGCCTGCGCGGGCTGCTTCCCAAAAGTGGAAGAGCTATCCAGCACCGGTGTCTGCGCTCACAAGGAGGTTCTTTCCAAACCAGTGAGGACGAGGCAAACCCTTCTTCGCGGGGCAGCAACTCCCCACTTGTCGTCCTGCGTAGTGAAGACACTATTATCTCGCGGTAGATAAGTGGTTGGACACCCAAGGCGAACATATCGTGATGACATCTCGTTAGTTGCATTTAGTTAGTTAGAAATTATTAGATTGATTGAGCTCTAGAACCGACGGCCAGAGAAGCGACGAGCACTCTTGGGGGGGCCACGGTTCCCACCGCGACTCATGTTGCCGCGCTTGGTGGCGGCCAACGCAGCGAGGTCCGCGGGCACTTCTTGCTGGGCCTCGGTGAGGATATCGACGAGCTGCTTGGCACAGCCCGTGTCGCTCTTGGTGAAGAGCGAGAACGCTTGGCCCTTGGCGCCCGCACGACCCGTGCGACCGATGCGGTGGACGTAGTCCTCAATGCCGTTTTGGCCGCCGGGCATGTCGTAGTTGATGACGACACCGACGTCCTTGACGTCGAGGCCGCGCGCCGCCACGTCCGTGGCGAAGAGGAGGTTGATCGTGCCCATCTTGAACTGGTTCATCGTGAGCGTGCGCTGGTGCTGCTCTTTGTCGCCATGGAGCGCGCCGACCGCAAAGCCGTCGTTCCAGTAGTGGTTGGCGAACTGGTCGCACGTGCGCTTCGTGCGGAAGAAGACGATCGTCTTGACGTGCTGCGTCAAATCCTTGTTGTCCGGGTTCTCCATCTTGACGACCTTGTCCATGAGCTCGGCAAGCTTGACGTGCTTCTCGCTCTCGTCGCACATGATGACGTTCTGCACAATGTCCTTGTTGGCCTGGAGCATGTTGATGTCGCCCATCTCGACTTGGACCGGGTTGGTGAGGAACTCGCGCGCGAGCTTCTGGATCGCCTTGGGCCACGTGGCGCTGAAGAGCAGCGTCTGGCGCTGCGTCGGGATCTCGGCAATGATCTTCCGGATCTGGGGTTCGAAACCCATGTCGAGCATACGATCGGCTTCGTCGAGGACGAGGATCTCGATCGAGCGGAGGTTGACCTTCTTCAACTCGAGGAGGTCGTTGAGGCGACCGGGCGTCGCGACGAGGCAGTCGACGCCAATCTCGATCTGGCGGATCTGCATGTACTTGGGCGCACCGCCGTAAATGCACGCCGAGCGCACGAACGGCTTGGCGCGGCTGAACTTCTTGACCTCGGCCTCGATCTGCGTCGCGAGCTCGCGCGTCGGTGCGAGCACCAAAATCCGCGGGTCGCGCGTCGGCTTGGTGTTCTTCGAGATGTGGTAGAACGACGGCAAGAGAAAGCCCACGGTCTTGCCCGAGCCCGTCTTGGCGACCGAGATCATGTCCTGCTTGGTCAGCGCGATGGGCCACGACTGCGCCTGCGTCGGCGTCGGCGATGTGTACCCGGCGCGCGTAAAGCACGCCTTGATCTCGCTCGAGAACGGCGTGTCGTCAAAGGTCAGGACCGGGTCCGGGCACGCGTAGTCGGCGGTCGGGCCGTGGATCGTGATCGAGTGCTCGGCGCGCCACGCCGCGCCCGCCGGAGTGCTCGCGGTCAGCGCCGTGTTGGCGACCTTGGCCGGCTTGCCGGCGGCGTTCTCGTGCTCGTCGCGCTTGCGCTTGGGGGCGGCGTCGTGCTTCTTGAAGGACATCGTCATGCTGCGGAGCTGGCGAGTGCAATTGTACCGAACGCTTCCACGGACCACCTTCTAGGGAGAGCCAATCACTTGTAAAAATTGGTTGGTCAACGCGCTGGCCAATCGGCAGCGACCAGGACGCTGGCATCAGGACTTGCGCCGTTGGCTTTTCAGGTGCGTCTATCCGAATTGCAGGCTGAAAATAGGCATTTCGGCTCCAAAATCGGCTTTTCGGATCGAAAATCGGCAGCAAACGACCGTGTGTGACGTGGCGCCAGCAGGCGCCTTTTCGCAGGAACCAGAACATGGGTAACCATCCCGACGACACGTCAACCACAGGACGAGCGCCATGGCCTCCAGCACCTGATCCAATCCTGCGCTATACCCACCGGCGCGTAAAAATAAACAACGTGTGGCACAGAGCCTCGGTGTTATCACGTCTCTAGGATGAACGGGCTTTCTGCCGTGGCACGATCTCTTGATAGTACAGCTTGTATTACGCAGCTGATGAAAGCACAGTGCGTGCGAGCGCCGGAATGCATGGAAAACAATCTTGTGCCACCAAAGCATCCGTATTACGTGTCCTCGCTGTCGTCTAGCGCGAGGCTCGCATCGCGCAGAGCACCCTTGTCGTCGTCGTCGGCCGCCAGCGTGAAGAGGCGCAAGTCTTGAAACTTGAGCACCTACGCTCACATGGTCATACGCGTACGTCAATAGAGTCCTTGCAACGCAGGTTGTCATCTCTTACCTCGTTGCCGACCGACGTCCAGTACGGTCGAAGTTCGCGGGCAAAGAGCTCGAGCTTGGATGCAGCCGATGGCAAAAGAGTGGACGGGAAAAGGTGGTCGATGGGCGGCTTCCACGAATGGCGCAGTGGCACACTCACGAGTGTCTGCTCGGGAAGTGCGCGGAAGGCGTCGCAAAAGGCGGCGGGGCCTCGCGCGGCCACGACAAGGCGCTCAAACGGCAAGCGGTGTGTCGACGCGAGCGGCGTCACGGGCTCGCCCGTCGTCGCGACCTTGAGCCACGTCCACATGGCACGCGGGCACGACGAGTCGATGCCCATCGCCGGCAGCAGCGCGTCAAGAAGAAACGTCATGTACGCCGGCTTGTTGGTGACCCAGATCGCAACGATGCAGCCTGCCGGGTCCATCGACTCGGAGAGCAACGGCGCCAGCGGAAGCAAGTGGGCTTCGTGCATCGTGGCGTACGTGCCATTGCGGGCGACGCTCTTGTTATCCCATGGCGGGTCGATCACAATGAGGCGGAACGGACGCGGCAAATCAACCGCCTGGACGCTCCGAACGTCGCCGAGAAAGTACGTCGACCGGCGCGGCAAAAGGAACTGGTGGCCCTCCTGCATGACGAGGCCATCGTCGTCCGTGTCGTTGGCGGCAAGGCCATCCGAGGCGGCCAGCAACTGCGGCATGGGGTCGATGCGCTCGAGAACGGGGAGCGCCAGCGGCGTGGCCTGGGCGACAACGGCGTCGAGGACAAGCAAGCGCGCTTCCTCCAAGTGGGCGAGCAACGCAGGCGGCGGCGGCTCGGGGTTGTGCGACGATGCCGCTTTCGACCGCTTGCGCTTCTTCGACGTCGACGCCCGGGCGTAGGGCTCGATCGGAGCGCGGAGACTCTGCAGCGAGACGCGCATGCTGGAGTAGTAGGCGTTGACGCACGCGAGATGGTCGACGGCGACGACCTCCCGCATGGTGCACGTCCAACCGTGTCTTTTTATAAATCAGTTAATTGCTGTTTTTGAGTTTAGACCATCGAGCGAGAAGATCAAGCACACCTATACTTATATGACAGCGTATTCGTCATTTCTGGGTCATACAAGCGTGGGTGCATGCGCTGAAGGTTCTCGGTTCCACGCGCAGGCACGCGTGTGCTCAGCGCATCTTGGTGCACAGCCGCAAGGCAATGAATTGACCCTTTGAGACGACTCTGAAAATGAAATGAATTGAGTTTCTCGGACTGAATTTGCTCGAAAAGGCTTTGAGACTTTGCTCGCGACTTGAACACGTCGCTAATCGCTTGTGTCGAATCGACGATCGCAAGACATCCATCGACGACGAATGCAATGCAGTGGGCTACTGACGATGCCGTCGTTGTATCCTTCGCAGAGAGAATACCCTTGAAAAGAACACCACGGTTGTATTGAGACGAGTTACGCAAGAGAGGGCGGTACACGGAGTTGGCGTTCGACGAGTTTAGACCTTGCGGAGGTAGCCACCGCCGCCACCGCCGCCGGAGTTCCAGCCGCCGCCACCGCCAGAGTTCCAGCCGCCGCCACCGCCGCCAGAGTTCCAGCCGCCGCCACCGCCAGAGTTCCAGCCACCGCCGCCACCAGAGTTCCAGCCGCCGCCACCGCCGCCGTTATCGTCGCAGTCGGCACCGCCCTTGCGACCACCCTTGCCGCCACCGCCGTAGCCTTCGGTGGCTTCTTGACCTTGGATCACTTGCTGGTTTTGGACCACTTCTTCCGCGCTGATGGCGACCTGCGCCTCGGGGGCCTCGGGACTGGCATGCGTGAACGTCGCTGCGAGCACAAGGCAAAGCACTGCCGTGAATCGAACCATGGTTGGAAGATGCGAGGCAATTGGAAAATGACTCTTGTTGATATGGACGATCGCGGGGCTGGCCGCCGAACGCTGGATCCAGATCTTATACTGTCGTTGGCTCGGGATCCAGTGTTGAGATCCATGTGTGGTACGGCGATGTACTATTACATTACGCACGGACTGGGTACAGCCATCAATAGCGAGTTGTTGCTTTTAAAGTTGATGGAAACGTCGAGGCTGGAAGAATTAGTTTCTCATAAGCAGACCTGCCCACCTGCGCGAAGCTGATCGACGGTTGTACGACCAGCCAGGTCATAAGACTACAGACGAAGTCACGATTCTGCTTCAAGACGCATGCTGCTCCGCTTGGACCTGTATATGTTGTCCACACAAACATGATGATACACGACTGCACTATCTGGTAGTTTAAACTACTAGTATATTAGAAATGAAGTTCCTAGCATGACCTACATCGACTTCATTCTCTCGCAAGACAAGGAAGATGCGCTCGAGTAAGCATTCCAAGCCTCGAATTTCTCCGCCTGCACATTTGTACAAGAAGTCTGGATCACACATTCGATACCTGAGTGTTGGACAGAGTGTGGTGGCTTTATACTGTAGCATCGCTATTGATGGCCACACCCATTCCGTGCATACTACATGTAGTAGTGAACATCGCAATACCACATGTTACTCATGACTCGATGAATATCGCCATCTGCGCCGTACCACACATGGATCTCAACACTAGATCCCGAGCCAACGACAGTATAAGATCTGGATCCAGCGTTCGGCGGCCAGCCCCGCGATCGTCCATATCAACAAGAGTCATTTTCCAATTGCCTCGCATCTTCCAACCATGGTTCGATTCACGGCAGTGCTTTGCCTTGTGCTCGCAGCGACGTTCACGCATGCCAGTCCCGAGGCCCCCGAGGCGCAGGTCGCCATCAGCGCGGAAGAAGTGGTCCAAAACCAGCAAGTGATCCAAGGTCAAGAA
>NW_012156398.1:111984-290386 GCF_000151545.1 Saprolegnia parasitica CBS 223.65 | reverse complement strand
ATGTCTTGCGATCGTCGATTCGACACAAGCGATTAGCGACGTGTTCAAGTCGCGAGCAAAGTCTCAAAGCCTTTTCGAGCAAATTCAGTCCGAGAAACTCAATTCATTTCATTTTCAGAGTCGTCTCAAAGGGTCAATTCATTGCCTTGCGGCTGTGCACCAAGATGCGCTGAGCACACGCGTGCCTGCGCGTGGAACCGAGAACCTTCAGCGCATGCACCCACGCTTGTATGACCCAGAAATGACGAATACGCTGTCATATAAGTATAGGTGTGCTTGATCTTCTCGCTCGATGGTCCAAACTCAAACATAGCAATTAACTGCACGGGCGACTGCCGAGAAAATGACAATAACGGATGCGTTGGAGGGTGATGTCTCTCTTACGTGGTCGCGTACACAGCGCTAAAGTCGCATTTGCTATGGTGCACTGCAATCGTAGCACTCGTCACCAAACGCTCAAGTTGCTACGGTGGGCTGCCCTCGGAGAGGCTCACCAAACGAGGCCGCCCGTTTAATCTTGCCAGCGATGGGCTTGAAAGTTTCTCTTTGTACAGAAGCAAGCAAGTAAAAGAGCTTCTTAGTGGTTGCTCACATCGAACGAGTCTTGGACGAGTGCTCCAAACGCCGTTGCATCCTCGAGGCCGTCCGACGCCTTCTCGCGCAAACGCCTACTTGTTCGGGTCTTGGAGCCGCGCGTCACCGGGTCTGCGTTGCTGGTAATGAAGACCTCGTCCATGGTCGTCTGCCACAAGGGCACTGCGGCTTGGTCGCATGGTATAGACTGAAGCGGAAGCGGTACGAGCTGCGGACGCTTTTCTCTGCAGCTTTCTGCTGGCGACGCTGCAGCCGGCGGCTGCTTTCGCTGGACGTCTTCATGCGCGTCCGTCGAGCGCGCTGGGACGCTGGAGCAGCTGCGGTTGCCGACGTCGGTTGTGGTCAAGGCATCAAGAGTGCTCGCTTCAAGAACGCCTGGATCCCCCGCGGGCTCGTCGGCTTTGGGCGTCCGCCAGTCGCCGGGGTACTGGCCCTCGGCAAAGGTCACCTTCTTCTTCTTCGTCGTCGACCGCTTGCGACTCGCTGTGGTGTCGCTTGGAAGCTTCGCCACAGACAACGTCTTGGTGATGGCAGGTTGAAGCCGGCAACGTCGCCCCTCCGCGGCGGTGGCGGGCAAGGCGTCGATCACTGCCAACCGACTCGACACGTCTCTTGGTCGCAAAACCTCGGCGGGCAGGACGCTCACGAACATTTCGTCGGTCACTGCACCGTCTTGAAGGCGCGGTCGCAGCTGCTTGCCATCGCCTTTGGTGCATTTCAGTGGGCTCGTGGCACCAGGTGGGTCGAAGACATCGTCGTCGCCACCGTCTACGACACGATGAGCTGCGAGACAGAGACTCTAGTATCCGCACCGAGAAAGTCCAGTCGAGTCGCATCGACCGCTGGGTCGTCTGGTCGAACAACGGAGGAGGACCGCTTGTGCAGCATGTCGGGCGTCACGTTGGGCGTCGGCGCGGCGTGCGTCGGCGGCGTCGATGGCAGTGTCGTGCCGTGTCGACGCACGGACGTTGGCGTTGACGCGTCGGGTCCATCCTCGAGGGCGCGCTTGAGAGGAGTGGGTGTAGGCGCCTCGACAGAGACTGCGGGTGCCATCTCGGTGGGTCGTCTCGAGGACCAACTCGGCGCCATCTCGACAGCCAGCGCCACCTCGGCGGACTGCTCGAGGTACGCGGCCCATGGCGTTCGAAGCGGCGCAACGCCTCGCTTCTCCGTCGCCTGCTCCACGCTGCTGCGTCGCCGCGGAGAGACGAGTGGCTCGCTTGCCGACAGCGTGTCGACGTCTGCCACACAGACACGCTTGGCGCGACCGCCATTCGCCGCCTCCCGTGGCCGCTTGCCTGACGCGGTCATTCTCCTGCGCGACGTGTGCAATCGCACAATACCGGATCTTCCCAAGCGGCGGCAGATCTTATTCGTTTCTTCCGAGAAATCTTTCCTCACAAGGCGCTTCCTCCAGCACGCCTCCGACAGTCTCCATGGTGCGACGACTGGTCTCACACAAGAAAGCGCTGTATATCATTAGAGCGTCGTACTGCTAGGCGATGAGGATGCCACCGAGGCCAAAGTTGATGGTTGCGAGCAGCATCTCGTGCATCTTTTGCTTGGTCGTGTACGGCGGCAGCTCGACCGAGAAGAAGCACGTGTGCGCGACGGGCAAGCTCAATGCGGCGTCGCGCCCGCCCTTCTTCGTGAGCTTGAACGGCTGCGGCCACTTGCCCCGTGGGAGGCGCGACCGGCCCCACGCAAAGCGCACGAAATCGGAGCGCTGTTCGTCCGAGAAGGACGCCATGACGTCCCAGAAGAGCTGGACCGTCTCGTCGTGCTCGGTGTAGCCGTCGTACCGTGTGTGCTGGCGCCACACGGCAATGTCGATCTTTGGACTGCCGCACGTGAGCATCTCCATCTCTTGCCACGTGAGGAGCGTCAGGACGCGCAACGGGAAGAGCGCTGCGAGTCCTCGGCGCATCGCATTGCACTGGACGTCGACTTCGTGCAAGCGATACGTCTCGACGAGCCGGCAGTACTCGGAGCGGTTGGCGTACGTGACGGGGATGCCGGCGCCATTGGGCACGAGCTCCACGAGCTGCCCGTTGGAGCCAAACGTGGTGAAGCGCAGCTCCAAGTCGGCAAACGCGGTCTGGAACTGCGCATCATTCGTGATGCCGTCGGCCTCGCAGTCGCGGATGCCATCGAGCATCTGCACGAGGAGCGCGTCCGTCCCCTCGAGGTCGGCGCGGTCCAGTGGCTGCTGCAAGAGGTTCTTCCACACCAGCGGGCAAAACGCGAACGGAAAGTCGCCACGCGTGCGCAGCGAAATGCCCTACAGTCCATGGTTGTATCAATCTATCAAGTTTGATCCATCCAGACAGTACGAGCAGTTTGCCGACGAATTCGAGCATTTGAATCGCGACCGGCGACGTGCAGCGGCTGTTGGGCAGGTACATGCCGCGGTTGAGACCTAGGACAATATTGTCATATACCAGAAGACACGCGCGGCGCACCCGTGTTGTGCTGGCCGTTGGGACAAAGCAGAAACAACGCGAAATGCGCGCCAAAGAGATCGTCGACCATCGAGTTGGTGCCTTCGCGGTACACGCCGCCCCAGTCGACGCCCTCTTCGCCTCGGAATTTGACGCTAAAGAGCCGGCCCTTGCTGTCGATCTTGCGCCGAAGCGCCTTGGTGTCGACGCTCTGCAGCTGCCGGAACGCTTGGGCAAAGAAGCACTCGGAGACCGAGGGCTCGACCTCGCGGTCTTCGCGCGACTCGAGCGCGCGCAACCGATCGAGCGTAATGCGCGCCGTCGCGTTGGCGTTGGCCGTCTCGGTCGCCACGACGGTCGCTTCGATCGCAGCCTCGACGACCTTTTGCTTGGCCTCGAAAAAGATGCAGTGGCTCAGCGACCGAAGCTACGCGCCCATTGTACCAAGCCACGTACGATGGGCCTCGCGTACCTTGTGAGCAATCGACCACGACGACGTGACGTCGCTGAGGTCGAGCAGCGGCATGCACGCAGCGAGACGCGCGTTGAAGCAGCGCAAGAGCGCATACCGTAGCTGAATCTAGACTCGTGTCGTCAGCGACATGACGGCAACCAACAAAAAGCCTACCGTCGAGAGCGGTAGGTGCAGCAGCAGCGAACACCGAAGCCCGTCCAGTGTCGGATGGATGCGGATGTCGGCCGGCGCCAAGTCCGTGGCGGGACCGCTGCCGTCGAGCGACGGGTTTTCCATGTGCACATTGACCCAGTCCACGAGCTGGGCGTCCATCGCATTCGTCCATCGCATGGCTTGCAGCGCGTCCTGGCTCGCCTGCAGCGACTGCACGCTACAGCGCGCCAACTGCCGCTCCAGTGCCAGACCGACCGCCGTAATCGTCATCGAGAGCCCGCGCGACGTCGTCGTGGGCGCAAACGTGTAGCGCACGGCGTTGCCAGCAATCTCCATCACCTCGGTGACGACGACGATCGGTGTCCAGACGATCGTTGCGTCGTCGGCGCCGTCGTCAGGCACCGTAGCCGACGCCATCTCGAGACGGTCATACTCGGTGAACCGCGCATCGAGACAGACGCGAAGCGAGTGGGCCCCGGGGTACACGGTCTCCCCGGACGTGGCGTCCTCGACGACCGTCGACGCGCCGTGCACGTCGAGCCAGAGAAGCGTGACGAGGTCCTGCGACAGCGGCGCCGATGGGTGCTGTCGTAGATGCGCGGCCAGCTGCATCGTCTCGTAGATGATGAGCAAGAGGTTTGGGGCTTCGGACGGCACGAGCAACGGCGCTGCGATCGGCGCCACCAAGCTCGGGACGTCGGCGCTCGCTTCTTGCACCACGACAGCGAGCTCGACGAGCTGCAGAAGATGCGCCGACACGAACGGCTTGCCCTTCTTGAGCTCGCTTTGGGCTTGCGCCAGCGCGAGCTGGCCCATCCGCTCGAGCGGCGTCAAGTCGGGCAACGTCGGGAACGCGGAGATGTCGGCGAGGAGCTGCAGAAGGAGCTGGATGACCTTGTGCTTCTTTGGGGCCCGCGGCGACTGCAGGTACTGGACCAAGGCGCCGTAGACGCAGTCGTTGTGCACGGACGGCGGCGCGACGCGCTGCAAGAGAAACTCGAGGAGCCAGCATGCGTACTCGAGCGACGGCTGCGTGAGCACGTCGGCTTCGTTGTGCCACTGGATACTTGGCACCGCCTGCACCTGCAGCCGAAAGCCGTAGCTCGTTGATGCTTCGTTCTCTTCGGCCGCGTGAAACTTGAGCCAAAACGTCGCCTGGGGCACCCACACGTCCGTGAAGGGCTTGGTCGATGAGAAGGTCGCCAGCTGCTGCTTGCAGTCGACGTCCGCGTACAAGCTTAACGTCGTCTTGCCCATCAAGAGACTCCGCTTGTCGAAGACGACGCGCACGGTCGGCGCACTCGGGCCGTGGACCACCGACGTGTACTCGGCGCGATGGTAGTACGGGTGCAACGACTCGACGTCAACGCTCGTTGTCGGCGACCCTTTCTGGGCCACTTGGGTCGCTGCGACAAAGTGCTCAATGCACTCGGCGACGAGGACCGGCGTCACGGAGCTCTTCTCCATCGCGACAAGTGCCATGAGCTTGGTCTCGAGAGCGTCTTTCAGCGGCGCGACGGACGCCGCGTCCGGCGTCGCAAACGACCCGGCGGCCACGAGCTTGAGCAGCTGCACAAACGAAGTCGCGCCGCCGACCATCGCGAGCACTTGCACCGGGTCGGACGTGGCCATGACAAGCCCCACAATCGCGTGGCGGGCGTAGTAGGTCGAGAGCGCTTGCTCGGTCCGTAGCGCGACCGCGTAGATGCTCTGCACGTCGACGAGCGGCTCGTCAAACACGTTGACCCAGCGTCTGGCGTGCGTCGGCGGGACGTACGTCTCTTCCATCGCGCCGTTCTCCGTGTTGAGAAACGCAAGCAGCACACCGTGCGACGGATGGCAGCGCACGAGCGTGCCGGACCGGCCGGCGCTCGAGAGCCGCGGCACCGGACCCACCGTGTCGGCGACCGTCAAGACGAGGTTGGTCGGGAGGTACGTCGGGTCCAACGGCGCCGTCGCGCCCGACGGCAGCCGCGCGAGAATCGGCGCGAGCGTTGCGGCCATGAGGCCGGTATCGACCGACGCCGGGGCTTCGTCGACGCCAGCGGTGGCTTCGAGGAGGAGCGCGTCCGGCTGCTCGGCGACTTCAAGCGCGGATGCGTCGTCCAATGACGCGTCCGACGCGTGGCAAAAGGCGTCGGATTGCAGATTCAACGACGTCGAGAAGCGCCGACCGTGCTCCATGAGCCACTCGACGGCGCGGTTCGAGTCGTGGCCGCAGAGGTCGAGCGCCGCGAGGATCAATCGCGGGTGGCAGCCCGAAATGAGCTGCAGATCTCGAATCTTCTCGTCGCGCGATGCGTCCTGCACGGCGACCGTCGCCCGGGCCGCCGACGCCTGCGCCTCGCGCTGCCGCTGCTGCTGCCGGAAACGCTCGGCGGGCTCGCCCATGAGCCACTCGACGGCCGCGTTCGGGTCGTCGCGTGCGTGCTCGAGCGCCGCCAAGCACAGCTCCATCTCAAAGCCCATCGCCGCCAAAGTCGAGGCAAAGCCCTGTCGTGTCGGTGGCACGGACGCGAGTGGTGACGATGTCGACGTCGATGTTGGCGGTATGACATCGGCGACGGGCGGCGCGACGGGCTCTTGCAAGCCGCGAAACATTTGCGGCCCCAACGGCGTCGACGCCTCAATGAGGCGCGAGAGAATGCTGCGACTGCGCTCTTGCAGATCGACGACGCTCACGAACCGTGCGAGGCGCAGCGGCGTGAGCGCGGTCGTCAAGAGACTCGAGAGCGTCGTCACCGCCTCGTGCTGCATGGTCGCGTGTCGCAAAAACGACTGCAGCGCCAGAAGCGCGCGCGACCGGATCTGCGCCCGCCACAAGGACGCGTCGTCGTCGAGGCTGGCAAACTGGAGCAAGATCGGCATGAGCTCGAGACTAAAGATGGTCGGCCCGACCGTCGGCGACAGCTGGATCTCTTCAATCGGGGTCACCGCCGTCCACGCGACGTCCTGGACGTTCTCGCCTTCGTCAAAGACAACGCGGGCGGTGGCTTGCACGCGGTGGATGAGCGTTGCCACCAGAGGCGGCGCCGTGTCGCCGTGGACGACGTGGACTTTGCCGCCAATGCGGAAGCAGTCCGAGTGCGCACCCAAGACGCAGAGCGCCCCGAGGGCTCGCAACACTGTGGTCCGCGCGCGCAAATTACTGTCGAGCGACGGCAGCGCGCTCACAATCGGCGCGGCCTTGCGGATCGCAAGTCCGAGTACATCGGCGACTTTGGTGCGCCAATTGGGCGTGTTGAGGAGCAGCCGAAGCAGCGCGACCGCCTCGGACGCGAGCGTCAAGTAGATCTGACCGGTCTGGAACCCCAACGGGTTGGAGAGCGACTCGGTCATCGACTGCGAAATGGTGCTGTTGAGACTCGAGACGCCGCTGCAGATCGAGTCCGAGACGCGGTCCAAGAGCGTGTCGAGAAACACCGAGTCGGTGCCGAGGAGCGCGCCAATCTGACTCGGCGCAACATTCGGCGCCAATTGGCGAAGAATGAGCTGGACCATGCGCTGCACGCGGGGCGACCCGAGCCGGAGGAGCATGACAAACTCCCGGAGCATGCTTGGCTTGGTCACGTGCTCGATCGCGGGGTACGTGTGGCTCTGCGAGAAGAGGAACCGAAGCAGCGAGAACACGAGGCTCTCAATCTCCAACGGCTCGAGCACTTCGTTCAAGTTGGCCGCCATGACCATCGGGATCGGCGTCGAGAGCGACCGCAGCATCGACGGCTGCTGCGCGCGAATGAGATGCTCGGCGTCGTGCAAGATGCGGGTCGCGGCGCTGAGCTCCTTCTCGACCATTTCAAAGCACTTGCGGTGGAGCTCGATCGAAAACCACAGCCGCTGCGCAATCGGCAGCTCGAGCGCCGCCGCGGCCGCGGCCGATTTCGCCGCGTCGCTCAAGTCGGTCTTTCGCTTCTCCTGGAGCGGTGCGACCACCGACGCCTTTTCTTGCCGGCGCTTCTTGGCGCTCAAGGCGGCTTGGATCGCCTCGACTTCGCAGCGCTCGCGGATGCCCGAGATGGCCACAATGCCCAAGTACTGAAACACGAGGTATGCCGCGTCTTGTACGAGCCGCCGCGAGAGCACCGCTGCGTCGTAGCTGCGCGGCAAGGGCAGCAGCGACGAGCCTGTCGGTTCCCCTTCGTCGTCCGAAAACACAAAGTGCTCTTCGACCGCCTCGAGCGCCTGGATTTGCAGCTGGACGCGTGTGACGGTGCGCAGCCACGCGGCCGCCTGCGACGACCGGAAATGACGCTGGAGGCGCGTCATGCCGTCACGGAGCGTGCGCCAGTCGCGCGCAGACGCAACGTGCGACCAGAGCGGGATGTTGGTGCGGCTCCACTGGCACTTGGTGAGCAGCGCGTTCCAGCCGGCGGAATTGGCATGGCTCGTCTCGACCATCGAGAGTTCGCCGTCCCCTTCGTCGAGGTGCCAGCTCCACACGGGTTGCGCTGTCGCAAAGGGCTGGCGTCGATGGAGGTTGGCGAGAATCTCGGTCTGGGACCGCGTGCCTTGCCAGAGCCGCAGCTGTGAGAAATATCCCTTGAACTTGCGCTGCACAACGCCACTGTTGGTCGGGTCTGGCAGCCAGCTCCCGAGCCGCGCGGCGCGCCACATGACCTTGGTCGTCGCCTTGGTGTAGCGTTTTGTCTCGACCCAAAGACCATTTACGTACAGTGTGAGGGTCTTGGCGTCGTGGTCATAGGTCACGGCCACGTGCTGCCAGAGTGCGCAGTGAAACTCAAACGCAAAGAGCATCTCGCGCGGCACGGCCCCTGCGATCGCAACCTGGAGCTGCCGCTCGACGAGTTCAATGTGCACGGACCCGTCGAGGAAGCCGTGGTCGCTGCGCAACGTGCTGTACCCCGAGAGCTCGTGCGGCAGCATCCAGAGCTCAAAGCAAAACGACGACGGCAATGCCGGCGGCAGCGCCGGGAGGTCGACGGTGCTTGTGACATCGTCGCTCACATTGAGCTGAAGCACCTTGTGCCCGAGCTCGGACGGCTTGCACCACTTGAGCCGCGTCGTAAGGCTTCGGAGAAAGGCCGCATACATGGACACGGTCGACGAGCCGGTGAGACCCTTGCTGCTGCTATTGAGACTACCGCGCTTCTGCGGCCAGAGCGCTTGGGCAAAGGCGGGCGCTTGCCGGACCACGGTGAGGATGTTGCGCTTCGCGACGTCGCCGTTGGCGAGGATGCCGTCGCGCACGTAGCTTTCCGAGAGCGCGTACCACTCGGTGTTGACCTGCGGCGGCTGCGAGAGCTCGGCGGTCGCGTCCTCGCGGCGCGCGCTGACGCTCCAGAGCTTGCTCAGGTGCGCGATGATGTCCGCACGCAGCAAGAATTCGTGGTCGCGCGGTTCAAAGTCGAGGGCCCACGCGCACATGAGGCTCTGCTGCAAGAGTGGCGAGGTAGCTTTCGCCAGCATGGAGGCCAGTAGCGAGTACAGATCGGTAAAACTCGCTTGGACGTCGTCGAGGACTTTGGCGACGCAGCCTTCGAGGCCCTTGAGGTAGTGGTGCCGCACCGTCGGCCGGAACGCGATCGGGTGCGACGGCTCCGAGTGCTCGATGTGCGTCTCGCGCGCCAGTTTTTCGTCCTCGGTGAACCCACGCAGCGCCGGGCGAAGAAAGAGCAGCGCGCCGTACCGCGCCGAGTCGAACGAGAGACTGCCGAGAACGCTGCGCATGGCATCGAGGCCAAAGATGCGCGCCTCCGACCGCGCATACCGGCGCTCGAGCAGTGCGTACAAGATGGCAGGCGGCGCGCCGACGCCGTGCCGGACGTAGAGGTCACAGGCTTTGACCATCGCACTGAGATAGGCCTCGTCGTGGGCGTCGTTGGTGCTTGCGTCGTCGTCGTCGTCGTCGTCGCCGGCAGCCGTGTCGAGGTCGGTGGTTTTTTCGTGCTCCGGGTTTCCGTGCGCCACTTATGCTGCGCGCGAAGCACTTGGACAAGGCCGGACCACTTGCGCGAGTCCGAGTCCGAGAGCGACCGCCACCGATCGACCATGGGCTGCAGCGACGGCGGCGTCTGCGTGGCGCTCCACTTTTCGGCCAAATTCGAGAGGGCGACTTGAGAGCTCAGCCCCCACTGCGTGTACTCGCCCGACGGTGGCTCGACGCTGCAGAGAAACCGGGCGCGGTCAACGACTTGGTCGACGAACGCGTCAAACTGCTGGGGCGGCGTAAACGTGGCCTCGAGGCCCTATACGGACTCGGTCTCGTCTGCCCACAACCAGCACGGTAGATTACCGTCGGTGACTCGGATAACGTTGCTTCCTCTCGACCAAGCCGCTTGTCGTCTTCCTCTACATATGATGCACCATGCATATCGTACCCAGTGGATATATCAAAGACGACCAACGCACCCGCGCCGAGCTTGGCCTTGTACTCGTGCTTCATCTTGATGAGCCAGTGACGCAGCGTGAGGATGCTACGCCACAGCGCAAGCATTTCGGGCGACGGCACGATGCGTTTGACCGTCTCGGAGGCCGCGACAACGGCCTTGGCTTCCTGCAGAAGCGGCGGCGGCG
Organism: Saprolegnia parasitica CBS 223.65; assembly: GCF_000151545.1. Classification (NCBI taxonomy): domain Eukaryota; phylum Oomycota; class Saprolegniomycetes; order Saprolegniales; family Saprolegniaceae; genus Saprolegnia; species Saprolegnia parasitica. The sequence goes on along the minus strand of NW_012156398.1, from coordinate 280,189 downwards.
CGTGCTTGATGAGCGCTGCAAACATAAAGTGCTCGGCCTTGGGGTACTTTTCCTGCCGACGCCACATGGACACGTCGGGCGCGGCGGCTTCGAGCCACGCGACAATGGTGTGGGCGACCGTGGGCAGCGACCGCGTGAACGCCACGTCGCTCCACGGACTCTGGCTCGTCTCGAGCGGCCGACTCAGACTTTGTTTCATCGCATCTTTGCGCGTGCGTCGCTTCTCGTCGACGAGCGCAAAGAGCGGGTCGGCGCACTCGGCCCACTCTTGCTTGACGGCAGTGGCCCATGGCATCGACGTCGTCGACGACGACGAGTCGGCGATACCCCCCGAGAGCAGCTTGGACTGCAACCACGGCTGAAGCTCCTCTTCGACGCCGTCGACGGGCGGGCCCGAGATGAGCGTTGCCGTGACGCGACCGGCCAGCGACGCCGTCGTCTCGAGAACGTCGAGGAGCCACGGCAGTTGCAACGTCGACTTGGCCACGCCACCCGTGCGGATCTCGACCACGTCGTGGAGACCATAGACCGACACGGCCGGCAAACACGCCGTTGGAAACGCTGCGTCGCCAAGCGGCGCGGGCCCGAGCGACGTGCCATTGTAGGCAAACGAGATGGTGTTCGTGTCGAAATCGATCGTGAGGCCGCAAATGTCTCCGTGGTGCAGCGTGATCGGCGGCCCGCCGTATTGGTGGCGCGTCCCGTGAACCCAGACGGCGCCGACCGCCGGCATCCATCCGATACTCGCATACTGCGCGTCTTGGCCGAGAAACACGGCGGCCGTCGGGTGTCGAAGCTTGTTGGCGACCGCTTCGAGGCCAACGACCACATGGCCCGAGACGCCTCCGCCGACGCGACTGCTCTTGACGACAAACTCGATCGTGTGCGTGCCCGAGACGAACGTGCACGTGGCAAAGCACGAGCGCCAGTACTCGGACTCGCCCGTGACCGTGACGGCATTCCCAAGGTGCCCCAACGTCATCGAGTGCGCCTTGCGCTTGCCGTGGAACTTGAGACTGAGGACGCCGTCCATCGGGACGATGGGTGGCAGCGTGTCCATCGGATTGTCTTCTTCGACCAGAAACGTCGGCACGCCGTACGCTGCGCCCGTCAAGTTTTGCGAGTTGGGAAACCCGGACGACCCGGACGCGTAGCAGTCGCGCAGAATCTTGATAAAGCTGCCATCGTACTCTTCGTCCGGGAGGTTCTCCTTCTTGTACCACGGGTCGCCGCCGTTGGCAAACTCTTGGGTCGTGAGCCGGTACAGCTTGCCTTGGCTGAGGCGCACGCTCGACGGCAGCGGCTCGTACACGTACCCGAGCCCGTCGCGCTTGGCGAGCGGCCCGACGCTGATCGAGGCCAAGAGCGCTTGGCTGGCTTCGTCCCAGAGCCGAATCGTGTGGGCGTGGAGGAGGACGCCGCCGTTCCGAGCGGGGTTGACCGACCGACCGAGCGCGACAATCGTAAAGGACGCGACGGCCTCGAACTGAAACCCAATTTGGCCCTCGAAATGGTCTTTCTCGCCCGTGTACAGCTTGGAGAAGACGTTGTAGAGCTGCTTCTGGACGCGGCGCGGCGACGCATCGACTTGCCACTTGCCGACGTCGTCGACACGAGCCGCGTACCCGTGCAAGCGCTGGTCGAGCGAGAGAAACCGCTTCTCGGCCTTGCGCAACACGTCGCTCTGGCCGGCGACGACATCGAGGACGCGCAGCAGCCGCGTGAGCTTGGGGAGCATCGGCCGCGCGAGCCACACTTGACGCCGAAGGAGGCAGAGACCGCTGACAAACCACGGCAGGAGCTCGCCGACCATCGACTGCTGCAGCGACGCCATGGGCTCTTGGGCTTCGAGGCGCTCGCGGCACGTGCTCAAAAGAGGGTGCTGTACTGCAGCACTGCGTCTTGAATCACGACGCGGTCCTGCGCGCGGCGCGGCTTGTCCTCACTGCTTTTCGTGAGCTCGATGGCTTGCGAGAGGATGTACAGCTGAAACATCTTGAGGCATTCGATCGCCGTGGGCGCCAACGGGCCGTCGCACGCCATGAGATGCGACAAAATCTCTTGGACATGCGCCGTGTGCGTGCGGTCGGGCAAGACAGGGCAGAGGGTGAGAACGCCCATGTGACCTGGACTCGCCATGCGCTGGAGGAGCTTCTTGAGCATGAGGAAGCGCGCACTTGCGGGCGCAAACGTCACTTGCGCGTGCGACCGCAGCAGCGTCAAGAGCAGACTCGTTCGGTCCCACGGCGACGGGTACAAGAGCGAGATGCCGGCCATGAGCGTCTGCGCGGCGGTCACTTGAAGCTTCTGGTGCCGCGGCTGGGCCGGCCACGCCTTGGACTTGAGCGCTGGCGACAGTGGGTTGCTCAAGTGGACGCTGGCGACGCTTTCGAGCGTCGTGCGGATCGACGTCAAGAGCGTTGGCGCTATCGCATCCGACGGCAGCGCGTACGTCTCCATGTTGGCGAGCTGAGAGCCAATCAGCTCAATGTAGAGCCACGCGCGGTGGCTCGCCAGCGCCAACGGACGGTCGCACAGCGCTGGCAGCGCCGACAACGTCATATTGAGTTGCGACAAGAGCACCTCCAGCGTCATTGCGTGCGGCTGGAGACAGTACGCTTCTTCAAATTGCACTTGGTAACTCGGCGTCGACGACAGCGTGTGGCTCAGCGCATGCAGCTTGCTGAGGATCGCGGTGGCGATCTCATCGACGCCAATTGTACCCACGGCTTTGAGCGCGTCACGCGCTGTCACGAGCGTAAGCACGTCATCTTCGTCCGTCATTGGCGCCTGCAACGCGGTGCGTGACGACGGTGACGCGGCGTCGGCGCGCGCCCCGACGCGGCAGATGGCGCACCGGTCGTGTCCGCCCTTGTTGCTAAACTCGCAGTGGTGGCACACCCAGTCATCGATCGTCATCACGAACGGGTCGACCCAGATCGCGTGGGCGCCGTGGTTGGAGCCGCTGCAGCTAATGCGCAGTTCGAGCATGCGCACGTGGCGCAAATCGACGTGGAAGGGCTCGAGGGACGCCGGCGACGTCACGGGCCGCGACTTCCAGAGCACGTTGGTGTCTCCGAGGATCGAAAACACCACCGAGATGCCGCGCTGCGCCAAGACGTCGGCGCTCACGTCGTCGTTGATGCCGACGGCGCCCTCGATGCTCGCGTAGCCGCCGTGGAGATCGTAGGTCGCAAATGCTTCGCCACGCGCCGGCGGGTGCAGCGAGAGCGACCGTTGCCGGTGCTCGCCGCATACGCTGATGGTGGTCGGGGCTTGCCCGCCCTCGGTTGCGCTTTCGCCTGGATACCCGAGCGCGTTGCCGCGGCCAAACCGCCCGTGGCCGACGCTAAACTCATATTCGCTCAGCGTCGAGAGGTACACGGGGTCGGCGCCGGCGCTCGCACTCTTGCGCGTCGTCGTCTCGCCCCACTTGTGCAGACTCAGGAGCGAAATGACTTTGCCCGAGCCATAGAAACTCACAGCCGGGTACACCTCGTGGCCGCAGAGGTCCGTAAACACGATGCCAAAGTCCGTGCCGTTGATGCTGTACGCCATCGTCCCCGCGGTCATGTCGACGTCGATCTGGACCGTGTCGCCCGGGTGCACCTTGCCGATCGACCGACTCAGCTTGTGGCCGCGGGCGTACAAGTTGCCGTTGTAGCCGCGCAGCATCCAAAGACTCGGCGACGAGTCGTAGCCACTGACTGTGACCGGGAGGATCGCGGCGCCAAAGCACGTCATCTCGTCGTCGGCCGTGTCGTTGTCGAGGCGAAACTTCCAACTGGCCTTGCCCGATGCGATCGGCGCGTTGACGAGCGCGTGCTGGTAGCTCGTCTCACGCGTGCGCACCGACTGCCCGCCGTCCTCGACGGACGTGCCCGCCGAGCAGAGCGTCGACTCGAACCCGGCGCGGACTTTGCGGGACTCGTGCGACGGCGTCGCGTGCGAGACGCGGAGCACTTCGCGCTCGTGGTGCGCGGCCAGCTGGTCGTAGAACGCACAGCCTTTCGAGAGAAGGTAGCTTTCCAAATGGGGTGTGCGACGCAGCGAGAGGAGCATCTCGAGGAAGCGGACACAGGCCGTGAGCGACCCGGTCGCGAGCGCCCACGCGTGGAGGCCACTGAACGCCTCGATGACCACGTCCGACGTACTCGGCTGGACACGAGACGCGGTCAAGAGCCAGTGCTCGAGGTCGTGCATGATGGCTTGCGGGGACGCGACGTCGTCCTTTGGCCGCAGCAAGCGCACGTGCGACAGCCCATACGTGCCCTCCTTGTTCGTCGGCGGCACGCCCGAGAAGACGAGACGGATCGCCGTGCACTGCCGCAGAGGCGGAAAGCACAGCGTCGACGGAAGCGGCGATCCCGGCTTGTGCGTCCACTCGGCGACGACCGCAAAATGGGTCGGCGCATCGGTCGTCGTGCACTGCAGCGCAAACGTGCTGGGCTGGCTGCTGCCGTGCCACGTCACGACGACCGACGAGATCGTCGTGGGCTGCGCCAGCGAGAGCGTGAGCAGCACCGTGCCCGGGCGCGGCGGCGTGAGCCAATACGCCGCGTCGCTCGGATCCAAGAGCAGTGACGGCGGGTGCAGCGTCGATGACGACGACGCGTCAACGCGGTCTTTGGTCAACGGCACGTCTTCTTCCGGTGGCTTCTCTTCGGGGCTCCAGTACGAGAAGAGCGAGAGCGGCGGAAAGTTCCCGAGAAGCCGCGCCATCTCGACGAACGGTCCGAGCGCGTTCTCATGGCGATAGTCGAACGACCCAAGGAGCGTCGAGAGGGCGCGGATGGCCACGTGGTGGAGCTCGACGTGCGGCGACGCCTCGGCGCGCGCCCGCTCGCGTCGCTGGACGCGGTCGGACTGCATCATGTTGGCGACGATCGTCGCGCTGTGAAACATGACGGCGAGCCGCCGCTCGAGCACGTAGGTAAAGAAGGACGTTGGGAGCGCGTCGAGAAGGAGGCCCTCGAGCGTGCGCACGAGGCACTTGTCGTCGTCGAGGCGGCCGGCGCTCGTCCGGTGCGCGTGGTCCAGGACGCTCTGGCGGCACTTGGCGCGCCGAGCTGGGTTCATGCGGTGCTCGGTCGGGAGGTCGCCAAAGTAGTTGTCGCCGCAAATGAGGCCGCGTACAAACGTATCCTGGAGCAAGTTGCGCTGGAGATCCTTGAGGTACAGCTCGCTCTTCAAGTACTCGTCCCAGCTGCCCATGCTCGAGTACTGCAGCGGCGCAAAGCACACGGCGCATGCGCGCGACTTGCCCGAGTGCAGCATCGCCGGCTTGGGCATCCAGCCTTGGTCCTGCTCGGGCAGCTCGAACTCGCGGGCGCTGATCTGAGGGTCCTCGGTCGGCGGCGGCGCCGGCGTTGGCACCGAGACGACGGGCGCGGCTTGCATCGGTTCCAACGTGGGGCGCGTGCGATCTCCAAGATATCGAAAAGTACAGCCTTCGATCTTTCTTGGGCGTAAACGCCAACGATTGGTCAATACTCGTAAGATAACCGCACATGATTGGTGGATTTGTTTCTTCGAACCAGACGCGAGGGGGATGGGCGATCAGAATCACCGTGCGCGACGATCTGGCAGCGCTGGAACCTCGACTGGCTGGGTTCCGACACCAGATCTAGTCCGACGAACTCGAGCCTACATACCGATGCTAGTCTACAGCAACATCACAAGGACTTGCTGCCAAGTAGCGTGGCCTTGACCGAGACCATTCCACCGAGGCCGGACACGGTGCCACGTCATATCGCCTGCCGACTGACACGGTGGCACATCATTGCATCCATCAACCGCGCGGACGTGGAGGGCGAGCGATGCTGCGACGTAGAAGGAAAGCATGTCTCGAGCTCTCGGCGCCGCACTACCCATGCTTGCAGACCATCGATCCTCGCTGCTCATCGAGCTGCAACGCACCAACTCTGTTGCTGCTCGTGTTTACTTAGGAGTTATATCGTCTTCTTCTTGATGTGCTTGGCGCGCTTGCGGAGGGCACTTGCGGGTGCGTCGATCGACGTCTCATGGGCCTCGTGCCTGCGCAAAATGCAGACGTACGCGAGCCCATACAAGACGCCCGTCCCCACCAGAATCGCGACCATGTACCGGAGGCCGACGCGCACCTTCTGCGATAGCCACGGCATGGTGAGGTGCTTGCAATGCGGAAACTGCGATACAAGGTCGGGCACAAGCTCCACGATCGGCGTGGCTTCGTCACGGGGCATGGCCGCCAGCACGTCGCAGCTGTCGTCCGTGTACGCAAGCGACGTCAAGAGCGCCGCTGCCTTCACATACGATGCGGTAAAGTCGTGGAACCAAAAGATGGAGCGGCGGTAGCAGTTCATGGCGGTCGCGCCGTCGTCACGGGCCAGTGCCAGGTCGCTACATGTAGTATGCTGAGACTGCCACGCGGAGAGATGCGTACCCAAGGTCGGCCCACGCGGTCGCAAAGATCTGCCGCTGCTCGAGGTTGATGTCGTCGACGGTGTAGATCTTGGGCATGTCGTAGTGCTCCTGGACGCTCACTTCAATGTTGTGTTCGGCGATGATGAGGTTGCGGGCCATGGACGCAAAGATGGCTTCGACCTCGCTCGGCGTGTGCTCCTGATCGTCGTGGAGCCCGTGGGGTACGCTTGTATAGCGAGCTCGCTGGGCGACGCCCCAGACGCCATCGAGTCGACCCTTGAACTGGAAGAGCGGGCGCAAGTAGGCCCACTCGAGGTCCGAGGTGGCCAATATCGCGAGCTTGGTTGCCAAGTCGACCGTCACGGGCTCGGACGGCTCGGGAACTGCAGGCGTTTCGTCCTCATGTGGCGTCTCGGGGCGGTAGGCATCGAGCTCTTCATAAGCGAGCGGAAAGATCAGCGTCATGTCTTCGTCGTCCGGGTCCGCGCGAGGCGCCGCGTCCTCGAGGTACCTGCAAGGCGGTGCCCACTGGCTCACGTTGCGCGCCTTGCAAAAGAAGAAGACATCCTTGCCTTCGACGATGGTCTCCCAGTACTCGAGCGCACCGAGGTCGCCGGTCGCGCAGTAGGCGCCGGTCGTCGCTTCGGCCTCGCGCTCACTCGCCTCGGAGAAGACGACGCCGAACGGGTTCACGTTGCGCAGGACGAGCTCTTCCTGGAGCTGGCGCGCATTGAGCTTCGTGCGCTTCATGTGGCGGGACGCGCCGACGGCGATCGCGCCGACCACCGCAGCTGCTGTCGGGCGCATGGATCTTTCTCAACTCTGTCGAAAATGGAAGATCGTAGTCCTTGCTACAAACTTCGAAATGCGCACCTCCGAAACTCAACGACAATATTGAGTTGAGTGGCAACATATCCGGATGCTCTCTCCCAATCACCGGGAGGCAACCACAGAGCATCCGGATACGAGATTCGCGAGCGCTCGCGATGCCAATTGTTGGTTGCGCAGCGGAATCGACGCCATGTTCCGCCACACGCTCCGCGTCGCCCGCCGGTCGCTGACGCATGCGGCACCGCTGCTCGCCATGCAGCGCTCCGCGCTGCCAGCTATCCATGGCCTCTCGCATGCGGCGCTGCAACCGCGCGCGATCCTGCCAGCGTGGACGCACGCGTTCTCGACGTCGGCTGCACCGAGTATGCTCGCGTCGGCGCTTCAAACGACATCTTATACACCGTGTCGCTAGGCGCTGCGGCGTGGGAGTCGTCGGACCGCAAGTACCTCGAGCGCCGCCTCAAGAGCTTTGGGCGTAGCTTCGAAGTCAAGTCGATGGCACTGGCCGCGGGGGTGAGCCCGGCCGAGTGGGCGCCGGCGACCGCGCAGTTTCGCCGCTCGCTGCTCAGCACCCCATCGCAGCACTTCCAGTCGAACGAAGAGATGCTCGCGTTCCTCTCCGTACGCGACCCCGTGGCCATCCTAAGATCCCTGCAACACCTCGATACTTGTAGGACATTCGAGACAAGAGCAACACGGGGCCGGTGCTCTTTTACCCGCTCTTCCTTACGTTTGCGCGCATGAACGGCTTTGTCAACGAGCTCAGCACGGACAGCATTGCGTCGCTGCAAGAGCTCACGGATCTCCGCCTCCCGCACACGTGGTTCCCCAAGGCACGCGCGCTCCAGCGCAAGATCATCTACCACGGCGGCCCGACCAACAGCGGCAAGACGTACGAAGCGCTGCAGCGCCTCAAGATGGCCGAAGACGGCGGCGGTCTCTACTGCGGCCCGCTGCGGCTCCTCGCGCTCGAGATTTACGAGACGCTCAACATGGCCGGCGTGTACACGTCGCTCGTGACGGGCGAAGAGAAGCGCGAGGTGCCCATGTCGACGCACGTCGCGTGCACCGTCGAAATGTGCAGCGCCGGCCAATCGTACGACGTGGCGGTCATTGATGAAATCCAAATGATTGGCGACCCGGAGCGCGGCTGGGCGTGGACGCGGTAACCACTTGAATCCTTTCGTCGATGGGAAAATTCATGATAAGTTGGACATGCTAGCGCGCTCTCGTGCTTGCAAGCCAAAGAGATTCACGTCTGCGGCTCCATGGAAGCTGTCGACCTCGTGCGCAAGTTTGCCCAAGTCACGGGCGACGAGTTTGAGCTCAAGACCTACGAGCGCCGAAGTCCGCTCTCGATTGAAAAGGCGGCGCTCGGGTCGTACGCCAAGATCCGCAAGGGCGACTGCGTCGTCGGCTTCTCGCGCCGCCGCGTGTTTCAAATCAAACACGAGATCGAAAAGGCCACGGGGCTCCGGTGCTGCATCATTTACGGCCAGCTCCCGCCCGAGACACGGTCGCAGCAAGCGCGCTTGTTCAACGAGCCCGACAACGGTACTCCACTTGATACTATCTTGATACGAAATGAAGTCGTGTAGGCTACGACGTGCTCGTGGCGTCGGATGCGATCGGGATGGGTCTCAACCTCAACATCCGCCGCATCGTCTTTGATAGTGTGCTCAAGTTTGACGGCGCCGACATGGTCGATATCAGCTCATCCTTGGTACATCCATCAGTGCTTACTAGGGCGATAGTCTTACGACATGATCGCACTAGACCAAGCAGATTGCGGGCCGCGCCGGGCGCTCGGGCAGTGACTACAACCACGGCCTCGCGACCACGCTTGCGCCCAACGACCTCTCGTTCGTCCAGGGCGCGTACCACGAAGCGCCGTCTGCGCTCACGGCCGCGGGTCTCTTCCCGACGTCGGAGCAAATGGTTGAGTTTGCCAAGCAGATGCCCGAGACGACCGATCTCGGCCAGCTCCTCGTACGTCGTTTTCCCGTAAACGATGACGTGAGAGGCTCATGCCTTATCTCTAGGACAAGTATGTGTCGCTCGCGCGCCTCGACGGTGCCTACTTTATGTGCAAGTTTGCCGACATCAAGCAGGCGGCCGCGCTCCTCGTCGACTTCAAGATGGACTTGCAGGAGCGGTTCACGTTTTGTATGGCGCCCGTGAACCTCCGCAACCCCCTCTCGCGCAAGATCTTTACCGATTACGCCATGGCGCACAGTGAAGGCCGCGAAGTGCCCCTCGATATCTTCCTGCCTCGGGTAGATTTGATTTTGGATTTTGGATTTTTGGATTATTCATTTTTGGATCATAGTTTGCACCCAAGAACGAACTCGCGCTCCGCGACGTCGAGATCAAGGCCAAGATCATTGACGTATACCTCTGGCTCTCGTACCGGTTCCCCGAGACGTTCAAGATGCAGGCGCAGGCGATTGAGCTCAAGACCAAAGTCCTCGAGCTCGTCGAGCAAGGTCTCGTGAACGTGACGTACAGCAAGGAAAAGGAGTCGGCTGCGAAAACCAAGCGCGGCGCGTGGAACGAAGACCGCACCAAGTTCATTCGATTTGCCAACTAACGTTAACCATCAAATACTACGTTCCATTTAATGCAAGGGCTAGGGTCTGTAACCGTATGACTCGAGTTGCTTGCTACACCGCTTATCATATTGTCACTGCAGAGACCAAGTACAAATTCGTCTCTGCAGCTACCACGACTTGGTGTAGTGGCAGCGTCGGCTGTCCAAGGCAAGGAGGTGCGTGGTGCGACCCATCAACCATCACGGATCGACCTAGTACTGATGCAGGACACGACAGACTCTCGAGAGAAGAAACCCGGTACTAGAACGAGCTACATAGAGGCCGTCCGGCCAGCGATAGAAAGGTGGTTGGACGCTCTGTTGCCACTAGCGGCACGTGTGTGCTGTACACAGTAGGGTCCCCGACCCCTCCCAGCTGACTCATTCAAAAACCAAAGTTTTCGGAGAACCATTTATTAGCCATCGATCGCACGCGCCAATGCGTTGGCATTGCTTCGTGCTTCATCGCCTTTTACGGCTCTACTTGTGGACTATTGATTTCACGCCGGAATCTCTTTTTCAGATCCCAGATCCGCGCGGGCGTGGATAGACAATTTCAATTTTGTTTCAAGTCTTTTGGATTTTTCAAATCCCACAAATGGGTTACTTGCTGTGTGTCTCTATTACTCCACCTAGTTCTTGTTGTTGTTGTTGTTGCTGCCAACGCAGGGGAACTGGTCGGCCGCAACCTCACGCCACGTGTTGGACGCGGCCACCTCGGCCGCCGTCTGGCTCGAGTGCAAGTGCGCCCGGGCGAACGCTCGGAGGTCGCGCATCGCCGAGGCAAAGAACTTGGTGTCGTCGTGGTACGCCTGCTCGGCGCCATGCGCCAGCGCCTTGCGGTCGGCTTCGGACAAACTCAGAACGTAGTCGACCGCATCACAGAGCGCTTCCTTGGTGTGGTCGGCCTTGAGCCCCGTCACGTCGCGCAGCCCGTGCTCGCCGTCAAACTCGCCGCCCAGAATCTGGTGCGGATGGAAGCGCGCGGTCGTCTCGACGTACACGCCACTGACCGGCGGCACGATGAGCTCGTTCATCGGCGGGCCGTTCGTGGTGATAATGACACCGCCCGCCGCGCGCGCCTGGTTGATGTAGTGCCCATACCCCTCCCACGTGCTCGCGCAGAGGAAGAAGCCGGCCTCGGCCATGAGCTTCCCGAACGACACCTCGTCGAGGCCCGTGTGGTGAAAGTTCATGTTGGAAGCGGCCGCGATCTGCGCGCCAAACTTGTCGCCGAACCCAAGGTTGTACAGACCCGGGCTCATGAAGAGGTCGAGCGGCGGCAAGTCCGGGCGCGACAGCCAGCACTCGATGACCTGGTCCGTGCCCTTGCTCACGCTGCCACCCGCCGTGTGCGTGAACCGGATGTTTTTGCCATAGTCTTTCGGCTTGACGGCGCCAGGGCCGAGCTTGCGAGCAATGTGGCCCGCAATGTCGGCGGTCGTGTGCCGGGTGTAGAAGACAGCGGTGCCGCGCGGGTTGCCCTCTTGCTCGAGCCACTTGGTGACGCGGTGGTGGCAGTCGCGCGACTTGCAGATGATCACGTCTGCGCTCCAGTAGTCGGGCGCCTTGAGCTGGCCCATCTCAATGTTGGGCATCAGGTACATGGGCTTGTGCTTGGGCCACGGCTGCGACGGCCAGTAGTGGTTGAAGAAGATAATCGGCGTCCGCGGGCACAGGTCGTGGTACGTCACCTTGCGGTTGCGCTGCGCGTCAAAGAACTCTTCGTCCAGCACCCATTGCGGCAGCAGTCGCGAGTGGCCATCTACGTAGACCATCATCAGGACATGTACGGGATGGCGACGGGATGGAAGGCTTACACTTGGTGTAGGCGCCGCCGTCTTCGCAGTAGCCCGCGCCGCGAAGCCCGTTGGGCAAAAAGATATCAATGTCCGGGCACCGGCGAAGCTCGTCGAGCACGCGCGGGTCGTCACGCTTGAGCCGCGTCGGGTACGGCCCCTTGACGGGCGACCCATAGTACCACGTGATGATATCGTCCGACTCTTCCATGCACGCAGAGTGGAGAAGGCTCAAGTGCTCGAGGTCTTCCGTTGGCACGCGTTGGCCAGTGGGCCCGTCAAACCAGCACTGCGACGTTGTCGTCGTGGCGGCGAGTTCGACGGACGGCGCTTCGCCCACGTGATGCTTGAGGCGCGGGCTGGCGCTGCCAGCGTAGCCAAAGTAGTACATGTTGAGAACGAAGACGAGGAGAACGCATCCAGAGTAGACGATGGGCATCCGTGACGCCGACTGATGCTTGCGGCCCGAGCCCATGGTGGTCGTCGGAGTGTGGCGGATTGAGCGGATGTGTGTCGAAGGAAGCCAAAAAAGGCAATTGCACGTTGAAGCGCGAATAGAATACTGGTTTGCAACCGCATCGGGATTAATATTACCTTGAGTTGTATCAACAGCGCGATAAAAGGTGCATTAAAATGCATGTAATAAAATACCTGACAATCACGTGGCGAGTGTCCGCCTTCCTGGTGATCCACGTGGCACACCGTATTACTACTGTACGTCTATGCCAGACTACTCTACCAGACTATCCCAGATTGTGGCAACCGAGCAAGGCCTCTCGTTCTGGGTGCGTAGGAAGGCGAAACGATCTTTTTGCGAAGGGCTGCATCTTGCGAGCAGTCTAGATTTCTAGATTTCTAGATTTCGACACCTACCATGTAGGCCTTACCTCACCCGAGGTCATGGATAAAGGCATTACGCTCTTTGCCCCCTGCTCGCCGTTGTGAAACCCCTAAAGAGGGCTGATGGTAACAGTTTGACTGTTCAGTCCGACAGCTCTCCCCAGTTCAGTGCAATGACAACTTGACCAGAGGTTGACGGGACGACGTGTACGCAGTGCCTACACGACGTCCCGTCAACGAGTCGATGTCTTCCCGTATCTGGTGGGCCGTAACGCACCTTGCCAGTCAAGTAGGAAGGGATACATAGAGCTCGAGTTCGCGGGCGAGTCGTAAACAAAGCCAACCGCTAAAGCTGTCGAAGACGACATCTCAGCCAGTTATAGGACGAGCGCGATGTAATAAGTCTGGCTTCGGTGCATGCTTCGTGGCTTGCCTGCTACATGGGCTACTTGATGATGTCCTTTGCGTGTTGGGCGAGGTAGCTGGGCTCGTCGATACGACATGTAGCTTGCTGCAGAGCGTCGGGTGGACTTGGGTCTCAGCTCATGACACGAGCCAATAATACCGTGGGGTGCCGATGCTATCCTCACGCACGACAACGTGACCTGGCGAGTGATGCCACGTCGTTGGCTGCACGTGCTGGAGGCCAGGGGTGACTTTGCCCCTGCCATGAACAACGTACTCTTCTCGCGACGCCCATTCGAGTCGAGGATGGCACTTGAAGCAACGCACAGTGACTTGATTGGCGGTAGGTCACTAACTCGTGGCAGCAACGAGTCGTACTTCCGTAATGAGCTCGGGGCTCGATGCGTCCTTGTCGCGACTACGGCGTCTGCGTTTGCCTCGTTATCGATGGACCGATGTGAAGTTGATATGATTCCACGACTTGTCCAAAGGTGTGGTCTCGTTCCAACTGGGAAGAATGTGGATACCGTTAGGACTGCGCTATCCTTTTCTGATAATGTGGCCTGTCGTACATGCGAAATTGCGCGATCTGGTCAAGGCGCTTGCCAGATTCTGGTGCCATCGTGTCAATGACGCCCCGCAAAATGCAGTGCTTTTTAACCAATCGGACGGCCCCACGTTCTATTCCAACACATTTGCCACTGCTTGTACGAAACATTGGAGGGCGTCTAAATAATAGGATCCAGTTTAACAGCACGTGATGTATACATCCTTGTGTGTTTTAAACCATTGGAGAGTGTTGAAAACACGGAATCTCCACTGTGGGTTCAATCTTCGTTGCAACGACAAAATGGCGACGGCCGTGCCCGACGGACCGCTTAGCCCATGGCGCAGGTTCCATCGCAGCCACAGCAAGCCCGAGATGACCGACCACACCGACATCTTGGTCAACGGCGTGCTCTGCCGCGTCCCGCGCGAGCACATCGTCGTGAGCCGGCGAACGCGGCGCGCCGTGGACCCGACGACGTTGCTGGCGCCGCCCAAGCCCGCGGCCCGCACCACCCGCGCCGCCAGCATGAGCGACTTTGACGACGACGTCAAATCAGTGCGCTCGGCGGCGTTGCGCGACGCAGAGCTCAGCTCGCGCAAGCGGTCATTGCCGACCGTGCAGGAGCTCAAGGACTTTTCGACCGCGCTCGCCACGGTCATGTGCGACAAATGCCACCACGTGCGCGACGGCCGATGCGCGTGCGCGTCGCCATCTCTTCCGTCGGGTTCGCGTGCACCAGCCCCGGCGCTCACGCCCCGCGAGCAGGCCATGCACGGCCGGTACCTCATCCGCGAGTCGTTTGCCAACGGCGCCTACGGCAAGGTATCATTCCTCGAGCCGCTTCGAGATGCAGGTTGATGGGCGGTTTAGGTGCACAATGGCGAAGTCATGGCCTCGCATGCCTCGGTTGTTGTCAAGATCATCCCCAAGTACGTGCTGCAGTCGGCCGAGGAGAAGCAGAGTGTGATCCGGGAGGAGGTCATCCACCGCAGCTGCCGCCACGCCCACATCATCCGGCTCATCGACACGTGCCAAGACGAGGTCCACTAGCAGCAGCATGCCATGCACCGGGGTATCATCATTGTGGTGTCTGTAGCATGCGCACTACTTTATTTTGGAGCGCGCTGACAATGGCAGCTTGGAGAAGCGCGTCGGCCGCGTCGGCCTCCCAGAACCCGAGTGCAAACGCCTCTTTTACGAGCTCCTCCTCGCGCTCGAGTACCTCCACAACCACCGCATCGTGCACCACGACCTCAAGCCGCAAAACATCTTGCTCGACGCCAACGAGTCGCTCAAGGTCTGCGACTTTGGCGCGGCCCGCGCCTACAACAAGGCCGAGCCCGGGTTACCGTTCTCGGGCGTGTACGGGACCCCGGGGTACATCGGTATGTTCCCGATGGCGTCGTCTGTCTCTCGGCCCTGTGCTCACGACGACGCGTAGCGCCCGAGCTGCTCCTGGCCGCGCCGTGCTACTCGACAGCGGTCGACATGTTTAGCGCGGGCTTGATTCTGTTTGAGGTCGTCGTATGTGGGCGTGTGCCCCGGGACTCACGCTTGCGTGTGTGTCTAGATGCTCTTTGGCTACGCAGCCTTTTACCCGCCGAGTGCGTCGATCCACACGCCCGTCGAGTTTCCCGTGCCCCGGCCGCGCCAAAAGCTGCAGTCGCTTGCCTCGGACGCGGCCAAGGACC
Organism: Saprolegnia parasitica CBS 223.65; assembly: GCF_000151545.1. Lineage (NCBI taxonomy): Eukaryota > Oomycota > Saprolegniomycetes > Saprolegniales > Saprolegniaceae > Saprolegnia > Saprolegnia parasitica. Next base: position 265,078 of record NW_012156398.1, on the reverse strand, counting down.
TCATTCTGCGACTTCTGGAGAAGGAACCGGCGTCTCGCTTCACGGCGACGCAGGCCCTCGGCCATCGCTGGTTTGCTTCCACGTGTTAGACGACATACTAGACATACTATCGCCTCGTGCCGCATTGCATATTGGAGACCTTATTATGACATCCTCATGAGGTAGCGGTCGATACCGGACGACAGTTTGGCAAAGGCAACGTGGACCAAGCATAAGAGCGCCACAAAGAGCCGCATGTAGCTGTAGCTGTACACGGCCGCGAGCAAGATCGCGCAGAGCAGGACCCAAAACGCTTGGATGAGGTGCGTCGTCGACGAGAGCTCGTGGTCCAGGATGACGCACGCGTCACTCGGCGGCCGCGCGTGGGTGTACCACTCGGCGAGCAGCGCCTCTTTCTCGGCGTACCGGGCCTCCATCCACGCGTTGAGGCCGTCCGTGTCACTCGGCAAGTCGGCGATCGGGAACCGCCGGACGTAAATGTGCATGGCCTTGGGCATCGCGCCTGCGAGCAGCTCGGGCTCGTTGGCGCGCTGGCCGGCGACGCGGTCGACAAAGCACATGCTGAGGTCGTACCTACGCTAGGCTGAGCAACGCATTCCGCGAAGGGAGAGTGATTTACACGGCGTCGATCTCGTGGCGCACGCGTGGCACAATGTGGTTCCAGCCTGTCGTGCGCGGGTAGAGCGTAAACTGGCGTGGCGGCTTGCCCTTTGTCGCTGCGAACGCGTTGCTCCGGGCCAGATTGGATTCGCTCAAGTCGGTGCCTTCGGGGAAGAGGAGGTAGCTCGCATTCGGCGCCGTCGTCGTGAGATGCTCCAAGACGTCGTTGAGGTAGGCTTGGTCGTTTTGCCAATGGCGCGTCTACGCAGATACGGTCGTACGTTGATCGATGCAGCATGGCATCGTACGAGGAAGATGAACTGGAACATTTGCATCGCCCAGCCAAAGACCGGGATGTCCTTGAGCGATGCCTTGAGGATGATCTTGAGCTGGTGCAGCGCGTGAATGCGCAGGCCAAAGCTCCAGAGAAGCATCCAGTCGAGCCGCGTCCGGTGGTTCGAGAGCCAAATGGCCCGCTCGCCCGAGAGCATCGCGGCCACGTCCTTCTGCGCCTTGGGCGCGTCGCTGCCGTCCGCCAAGAAGACTTGGACGTGGATACCTTGCCACTTCTCCATGAGAATGGCCGCGTTCCCGAGCCACATGCCCTGGACGAGCTGCTGCGTAAAGGCAAAGATACGCCGAGCGAGTGGCACGCGGTGGCCGAGAAGGTACAGGAGCACAAAGGCCGGCGAGAGCGCCATGAAGACGCCGGCCGACGCAGTGATGCCCAGCGCGGCCAAGAAGGCGACGCCGACGACGCTGACGCGGACCATGCTGCGCTCGCCTCAAGAATCTCCAAAATGGAATTGTCCTCCGTGTCCTTGCAAATAGTGTTGTTTTCGCGGTCATTGCAGAGAAGAGCGGTGCGTTCATTTGCTTTTAGTATGCTGTCAGATGGTTCGCGCGTGCAAATGATTTGCGTTCGACCATCTGGCCTGTGGCTCTCCACTCAAGCCAATCACGGCCGCGGCCCTTGGCCCCTACTACCAGTACAGTAATAGTAGGATGATACCCGTAGTCTCCGTACCGGTACCGGTACCATAGTACCGACTCTTCTGTCGTCATCACCGTAGCATCTTCCTCACCCCATGGATGATTGCGGAAAATGACCTTTACGATCATCGAACGCCATGTGCTTCTCGGACGATGATGGCCTCGGCAACGAAGCTGGCAACGAATTTGGATCAACCTCGCCACGGCTACAGTCCATCGTAGGTCAAGGCTATCAGCTTGCTGGCTGACCGACTGGGTGGAAGGCCATTGGAAAAATGCAAGTTGCTGCGGAAGGACGACTGAAGGAAGGGATCGAGCCTCGGGGCAGCCATCGATACTAGCTGCATGCGAGCATCGGCGGTAGGGCGCGACTCCAAGTACTCGCTCGGTGGTCGGTGGTCGGCAGGTGGTGGCGGCCCATCTTGGTCGAGTTGCAGTTGCGCGATCTTCTTCGGCCTCGTATCCGGATGACCCAGCGGTTCTGCGGTGGTCATTTCGGATCGAGGGACAGGATGGCCAAGGCGATGCAGGGCAGCAGCAGCAGCCGCCTGCCGCTGGTCTTCCTCGCGCTCATCGTCATCGGCCTCGGCAACAAGAGTACGCACGCCTCCTCGTCTTCTTCATGGCTGCTCATGCTGCTTTATTAGTCTTCCAGAAGCTCCAGACGATCCCGATGCACAACTACCCCAACTTTATCAACCTCCTCTGCACCTTTGTCTACGTACGGAATGCCATCATGGCCAGCATGGCAGGATGACGCATGGCATCGCTAGATTCCGCTCAGCTTTGCGTACATCATCCCAATGATCAAGTACGGCAGTGCCATCACATGGGATCAACAGCACATCCCGAAGCGCAAGTTTGCCATCATGGGCGCCCTCGACAGCGTTGCCGGTACGATGACGCCGAGAGTTGATGGACCTCTCATGGCAACGGCGTAGGTATCTTGCAGATCTTTGCCGCGACGTACCTCGGCGGCTCGCTGCTCATCTTGCTCGGACAGGCCGCGATTCCGGTCTCGATGGTCATCTCCAAGTTCCTCCTCAAGACGTCGTACTCCAAATTCCAGTACTTGGGTGCGCTCATCGTCACGGCCGGGCTTCTCGTCGTCTTGGGGCCGTCCATGAAGGCGTCGTCGGGTGGCGAGCACACAGTCATCTGGGCGGCCGTCATGATTGCAAGCTGCATCCCCATGTGTCTCTCGAGCGTCTACAAGGAGATTGCTCTCGGTGAGGCCGAGCTTGACGTCGTGTACCTCAACGGGTGGGTCGCGGTCTTCCAGTTCCTTCTCTCGATCCCGCTGGCGTTCCCCGCCGCCTCGATCAGCAGTCCGCCCGTCGCGCCGTCCGACCTTCTCCAGAACCTCTATGACGGTATGAAGTGCTACCTCGGTGAGAACACGATCGTGGGCACGGCCCACCCAGACGACTGCGAGAAGGCGACGCTCTACGTGACCATCTACATGCTTTTCAACGTGCTCTACAACATTCTCATCATTCTCATGCTCAAGTTTGGCTCGGCCAACATCCTCTGGCTTGCGATGACCATCATGGTCCCGCTTGGCAACGTTGCGTTCACGTTTTCGTTCATGCCCGAGCACCAGCCATTGCACACGACCGACATCCTTGGCCTCGTGATCATCATGGTCGGCCTCTTTGTCTACCGCTTCCTCGGCGACCTCCTCGAGGCCCGGACGCGGGCACGGGCGCCGTCGGATCTCAAGGAGTCGCTCATGTCGGACTTTTAATACACGTGCAATATGACCATATCTGCCGTGCGAATGGAATACATATATTTAGTGTGGCGACGGGAGGCTAGACCTTGGACGAAGCAGGTATGCACGCGGCCGCGGCCAAGTCGGCGACCGACTGCGGCGACGTCGAGTTCATGCTAATGAGCTCGCCGTGGGCGCTCACGAGGAGCGAACTGAGACGCTCGTTGTCCTTCTCGAGCATTTGACTACGGGCTTGGAAGAGGGACGCCATGCTGGCGCTCGCTAGAAGGCAACCCATCAGATTTTGTGCTAATGCATGATGTGTGTGTACCTGGCGCCGCGCTCGGGTACGCCTCCGAGTCACTCGAGTCGGGCGACGTCGCGGTCGACCGCTGGTCGTCGTCGTCGGACGCCCATTGCCGTGGCGCCGCGTTGTCAGGGTTGAAGCGACCGCCAAACCAGCGGAAGAGCGGCTTCCGGCAGTGCGGCACGAGCACCTTCTCGATGAGGCCAACGCTGACGAGGACGTTGGCAATGTCGTAGAGCCGGCGGATCTTGGCTACGCAGGGACGAATGAGATGGCAAGCGTCGATCGGTCGCGTCGTACTTTTCAACACGTTGCCGCCAATTTCGCCGCGCGGGTCGTCGCGCTCGATGAGCTCCTTGGCCGCGAGGTCCAGAGGAATGATGATGTGCTCCTTATCGAGGAAGAGCTTGACAAAGAGCTGGCTGAGCTGCGCGAGTGACTTGCCCCTCCGGCGCGACTTGTAGTCGCCGCCGCTGCACCCGACAAACTCTTCGATGAGCGCTTCCGGCGTCCGCGCATACCGCGCCTAGACGAGCCATGAGAGGCAGCTCATGATCGAAAAGTGGGTTACTACCTTCATTTCGTGGATCGTCGTCGGCAGCGACTTGAGCCCGTGCCAGTTGTACAGGTTCTTGCGCTTCCGGCTCACAATGTGGATGCTCTCGAGGATATTGACAATGTCGTAGATGCGTCGCCGCTCGACGCCTACACCATGATACCGGACCATGAGTGGAGGCAGGAGAGCAACGTTCAAGTACCAAGCTTGTTGGCGGCAATGTCCAAGCACACGTCCTGCACGTCGTCGTTGCAGTAGAGCCGGAGAAAGCTAGCGCACCAGATTTGTGACGACGAGGGCCATACGATCGAACACTTACTTCTCACAGAGCAGCCCGAGCGACTTTTCCTTGCGGCTGTACGACGGGTTGGACACCATGTGCAGCTGGTCCTCGAGGGAAAGGCTCATGTCCGACGTGAAGCGGTACTTGGCTGACGTGTCCTCGCGCTCGGGGCTGCGCGCGCGCTTCTCGGCGGGCACGCTGCTGTGGTCCCCCATGAAGCGGCTGCTGCGGAGGTTTTCGTTGACATACGGCGAGCCATAGGTCGTGATCCCGTCTGCGCTGTGCAGCGCTCGGGCGGCTTCAAGCGGCGTCATCATGTCGGCCGCGTCCGGCGCCTTGGCCATCTCGCTACCATTATGGAAGCACGAGAGTGGCTGCAGCACCTTCTTGGCGCAGAGCTTGCCCTTGGGCTTGGCGTCCATGCTGTGTCGCCGCGTCTTCTTGTTCTCGACGTCGTCCATTGCCGGCGCCTCCGCCTTCTTCGCGTACTTCTTTGGGCGAATCTTCCGGACCATCTTCATGTCGTCCTTCTGCTCCTGTGTCAAGCGCTCTTCCGCTTCCTTGGACGAGTTCATGAAGAGGATCATCATCGTCTCGGCGGCCGCGCAGCGCACGGGGCTCGCGTCGCCGCGGGGCTACGTTCATGGACCGCATGAGCCGCGACCTTCCTCGGGCGCAGGCAGCCCGGGCTTCCTCGTACCTCATGGAGCGTCGCTTCGCTCCGGGACCGCGCGCGGCCTTCCCGCGTTCCCGCAGTCGCTTCGAGGCTCATCTCCATATTGCGTGTCGTCCGCGGTTCGTGGGTTTAGCGGGGTATTTTTCAAGTGACCTGACACAATTTATAGTATCAGCTTCGGCGTCACACTTGGTTTCAGTATGGGATTGCCACAGGTAAAGATCTCGCCAATCAGCGCGCTGCTGGAAGTGGGCCCACCAATCATCGCTCGCCGCCAATGCCATACGAACGGCAAGTCACTTGGACGCCCCGTTGTCGCGCGCCAAAAAACAAGAAACTTCGGCATTTTATTATCTAAAAAATATCGAACCTTCCGTGTATTTTTATTCACCACCGCCTCTTTCGATACCAATAGCAAGACATTGCGTGTCGTCGACGAATAAAAACTGAGAAACCGAGCCACGTTTTCCGGATAATCCGGATACACATGGGTTTCTCACGCGATGGCAATCTGGACGCGCGCCATGGCCGTTCTCGTCGCTCGTGCCCCGAAGATGCCACGTCTTCGATCGCACGTTCTTGCACCGTACGACGAACCAGCGCACGCGAGTGTGGCGCGGTGCCCCTACCAGATCTTGGTCTGGTGCTCGAGACTGGATACAAAAACCAAAAGATTCTTCGCGCCCTACATATATTACATACCGTACTTTAGACTCGGCAGTCTCCGCCGCCTCGAGGCAAAGGCGCTTCGAAACCGATTCTAGATCGTCGAGCTTCAGAACCCGAGCGGAATAGCACCTATCCCTTGGCATTGTTATTAGTAAACGGACTAGAGATGTGTCGCGAAGAGGAACAGCGTTGCACTGCCAACGACCGATGCGAGGACGAAGAGTCGGCGGTGCTAGTGCTGCCCTGGACAACTGTCCAAACCCACGCTGGAAACTGGAAATTCCACATGTGTGAATTGATTTTCACGCTGTGTGGATGTTTTATCCGGATGACACCGGATACGAAAGTTATCGCGCCACCGTCGAAGCCCCGCGGATCGCAAGCCACGGACGAGCGCGGACGATGGAGGATGCTGCAAGGGTAAGAGACCAAGACGACGAGCGTGGTCGAGGCTAGAGCGTCTCCATGGACCTCTCTTCATGGCGCTTCCGCGGGGTGGAAGAAGCGCGCGCCATGCCATGGAGGCGCCGACGGCCACACGATCCATGCATACGATCCACGATCTCTTATGCAGCACAACTAGGGGCTCTTCGACGACTCGGATACCAGCTCGGACGAGGAGTACCGACGCAAGAAGGGCAAGCGGAAGCGACTCACGCAGGCCGACACGATCCCGAGAAGTCCGGTCCCAGAGACGTGGCGATGTCCTCGTTGCACGTATGCCAACAAGGCGCTCGATGGCAGCTGCGAGATGTGCGACACAAAGCGACCATCGACACGGCTCGCGACGAGATCCACGCCCGCCCCGCCGACGCAGTCAGAGAAGACTACTCGTGCTCGTCCCGGCAAGCGGCCAACGACCACCTCGACGCTGCCTGCACCAACGCCCACCCCAAAGCTACCAGCATCTGCTCCAATTACCACAAAGAAAGCTTCCTCCGAATGGACTTGTAGCATGTGTACGCTCATCAATACCACGCGACTCCTCAAGTGCTCTGTCTGTGGTGCCTTGCGCGCGAGCTCGGTCAAGCCACCGGGCCACCCAAGCGAAACGATCGACAGCAACAGCGACGACGACGACGACATGGTACCCGCAAAGCCCGCAAGGCCGCAGCTCGAGCTACCCAGCGAACAGCTCTGGAACGACAAGTACACGCCTGTGACCATGGACGAGCTCTGCGTTCACCCGAAAAAAGTCCAAGAGGTCGTCGCATGGCTCCAGCTGCACGCTGTCGAGCGCACGACGATCGAGTCCCAGCGACTGCTCTTTCTCTGCGGACCACCCGGTGTCGGCAAGTCGACGATCATACGGTCCGCCGCCACATCTCTCGGCCTCGACGTCAAGCAGTGGAAGGACACATCGGGCGTGCGGCCGCTCGGCGCCTCATCTCGCCATTCACCACTGATCGAAGACTTCGCGTCTTTTCTCGAGCGCAGTCAGCGCTACGCAAGCCTCGCGTTTGTCGGTGCATCGCCACCGCAGCAACACATCATCCTCGTCGAGGAGTGGCCGGCGTTCCAGGACCAGCACCGACACGAGGTCCAGCGACTGCTCCAGCACCGCCTCGACGCGCGCGACCATCGATATCCCATCGTCATCATCTACAGCGACGTCCACGAGACCAAAGTGACGCCGGCGTCGCTTGGCGCCGTCTTTCGATGGACGTTGTGACGTCGCCGCTCACGCACACGATCCACTGCAACCCCGTCGCGTCAGGTACCACACCACGACGCTAGATCTCGTGTCTTCGAGGTGCGTCGTACGATAGGCATGATGAAGAAGTACCTCGGCCGCGTCGCCGCGCGCGAAAACGTGCGCTTGTCGAGCACGCAGCTCTCAGCGATCGTCGAGCAGAGCCATGGGGACCTTCGGCACGCCGTCAATACATTGCAGTTCCAGCGCAAAGCAGCGACGTCCAAGGTCAAGGACGACGTCCGCGCCCGGGACACGTTTGCCTCGGACTTTCACTTGATCGGGCGCGTCTTGCATCCCAAAGGTGATGTACCTGCTTCGCGTGCGATACATGCAACGATATCGCGATGGCTAGACCGCCATGAAGACGACGTGCTTCGAGAGTGCACGCTCGAGTCTGCGCACGTGCTCGCGACCGTCCACCACAACTGCGTTGACGTCTTCACCGAGATTGAAGACGTGTACGCGGCGTTCGAGACGTTTAGCGCCACGGACGTGCTGTTGCGCAGCGCGTACAGGGACCGCTCGAACGCCAACGTACGTTGATCACCGATCGTTGCTTTGTCCAAGTCGATGCGACGGAGATGGACGAGGAGGATAATGATGCGGATGCTGATGAGCTTGTGCTTTTGTAGTACTACCATGCGACCCAACAACTCGGCAAGACGCTCATCGAGCGAGCGATTCGCGTGGCCAACGCGCACCCTGCGCCCCCCGCGTTTCGTCCGATTGCACGCCCGTCAACGTACGCGGTCGACGCTGCGTCGCGCCACGTGCGTGCACAGGCTCAGGCAGCGTTCGCGTCGCGCCACACGGGTACCCATAACGCTATTTGCGTCTCGCACTGACGCGCCATCGTCGTAGGTGCAGCGTTGCACCGCGACATTGTGCCCTACCAGCGCTGGCTGGGCCATGGACGGTCCGCGGCCATCGACGCGTCGGCGCTTGAGACAGTCGACGACGACGACATTGTGGATAGTGATATGGACGGCACGTAGTCGAGCGTGGCCAGGATCGGTAATCGAATGCTCCGCAACGTCGGTATGTGTACAGTACGTTGCACGACGCGGGCGGGGATGGGCAGGCATCGACTACGACGCCGTCGTCGTCGTTCAGAGGCCAAGAAAAGCTGGTCGGATTCCACGTCCCTTCCTCTATGCGATAATCATATAGTATCGGAGCAGCAGCGTCGTGGGAGCTGCTGAGTGTTGTTGTTCTGGTTGCGTCAAGCTACGGGCGGCCCGCAGATGGCGGCGCCCCGCATCTGAGTCGGGGCGCCGCGCTGTCAACGCGAGCTGCCCCGTCACGCAGACAGCCGCGCGTGGGACGATTGACACCGTTGTGTCAAGGCCATTGATTACTACACAAGACACGAGAGGAGGAGGATAAATAGGATTTGGCTTAAATAATACGGCGTGTCTAGAGGCCGTCAAAGTTGACCTCGGTGTACACGCGGCGGCGGGCAGGCGCGTCGCGGCAGTCGAGGTCGTGGAGGCGACGCGCTTTGAGCGGCGACCCGGGGTGGGACGGCGTCGGCACGACGACCTTGGACTGGATGATGCTAAAGGTCGTGCGTCGCAAGGCGCCGGGCGGCGGCTGCAGCACAATGCACTCGGAGCCCGCGGCTCGCTTGACGCCGACGCTGCAGTCGTGCTTCCACTCGAGGAACGTCTTGAGCTGCGCATCGATCTTGGGCCGGAGGAGGCACACGTCCGCGTGCGCTTCGGCCGACTGGACCGCCATGAGCTTGTGCAGAAACGAGTTGAGGCTCGAGAGCTTCTCGCCCGCGGTCGGGTCGAGGCTCGCTTTGAGGCCAATGAGGAGCGGCGCGAGCCAGCACTCTTGCGCGCAACTCGAGGAGGCTGCGAGCGCGAGGAGGGTCTCGTAGAGCGCGACGAAGTCCGCGTGGAGCTTGTAGACGTACCAGAGGCCGCGCTCGGAGGACTTGACGCAGACGACGTAGCGCTCCTGCGTGCCGCCGATGCACGACGTGACCGACGCGAGAATGCCTTTCATCTTGTGGAGGAGCACACCCATGCGTGCAAATATTCGACTGAAAGTTCAAGTCTCGCGCGGTCTCGACCAACGGAAATAGTGTGCGATGAGAATCTGGATATACTGTGCTTTGGTTTCGGTGCTCCCACCAGGCGACGAAGAGCGTATTCGACGAGTGTGGAAAGACCAGGCGCGAGAGCATGGACCGACGACGAGGCACAAGAGGTCGTTGCAACGTTGCAACGTCGCTCGAGTGATGCCGCAACGCCGCGTACGACAGGCGAGGGACGGCCGTCCCACGCGGCGAAACGTGCGGGGATCGTTCGGCAGCCGGCGACGACGACGCGAGGGAGCATCATAGGCCCACGCGAGCTCGTTGCGCTTGGCGCGTTGGACGCAGACAGCCCATGCAAGACGAATGTACGATTTGCCGTAGTACACTAATTCACGCCGGACCGCATTTGTAAACACCATTTGCGACGTGATGGCAGGTGATAGAACCGTGACCAATATAAAAACAAGACGGTCAAATTAAATACAAATCCGAGATGATGCATACTGAGCGCAAGACGTTTTTTTACCAATCGGTCGCGCTGAGTTATCCCAAGCCCTACGGTGGCGAAACAGGCATAGTCATCCCACCCCCAGTCGTTTCCCGCGCGCTGATTGGCCCTTGCCTGGGTCAGGACGGCCACCACTCCGATCGCACATGTCAATTTGACTGAACTTATTGCCACGTCCGCGCGACCGCCGGTGGCGAGCGAGCGAAGAGCGATGCATCGTTGTCGTCGCATCCAGCACCGTACATACTTTGAGAAACATGGATTGTGGTTGCCGCAGGATACATGACCAGCACCCGCGTCGGCGTGTTTTATTCGTGTCAAGCTCGCGTCTTGTATGGGTGTTTAAATGTAGCGTTTATATTTCCAAAGGCCATCTGCCGCGCGACGCATCCAAGTTGTCAGCCAGAGACCGACCACGGGTCATCTCGTTGAAGTTGAGTAGATTCGCAAGGACTCAATCCGAAAGCGCAGGTTTTCTGGCACGTTGCAGCTGAAACCGACAACGATCTGATCCTTTGGCGCTAGCACTTGCGCACGCCACGGAGCCTTGGAGCCTTGTGCTCGGGTTGGGATAAAGATTGGGTGCAACTGGTTTTAGCTTGGTGATGCACTTGGTGATGCACGGCAAGGGTACCCTTGTGCACGGACGGCACTGCACCGGCGTCAAGTGGCGCCAACCAACGATCGTAGCAGCACAGACCACCACGGCCAGGTCACGTTCCTTCCTCGACGAGCTCGCTCGCAAGGAGCTGTGAGATAATGATTATTGCGGTGCCAAGGAGTGCGACAAAGACGCCCGTAGTATGGTGCCAAGGGGTGCGTGGGTGCGGCGGCTTCTTCGTGGTTGCGACGTCACCCGGCAACGACGATTGGTGATCCACGAGTTGGAAGAGGATTACGTTACCGCCCATGTACATGCGCCTTCGAGCGGTGTGAGGGACGACGCTTCGAACCCGCGATGCACCCACTCGTCGGTGATGTCAACCCGTCCATAGCCGACGGCAAAAGGGTCGATGGGGCATCTTACAAGCCATATTCGTTCCAGAGACAGCCGAGGACGCCGTGGCGGCCACGGCGTGTTCTTCCAATCCTCGTGTCGACTAGAATGGACATCATTTGTCCAGAGACATGGTTCGACTGAGACCACCGGCGCCAGTGCTGCTATCAACCTGTAGCATTGCTGAGCGATGTCGAGAAGCCGGTTGAACTACGACCACGCTTCCAGGCTGCTGGTCTGAAACCGGTTGTCGTTGGTCGTAAGAGCCGATCAGACAGCATCGCGTCACGAGATCTTGGCACATGTGGCTCACCAAAAGCGACCTGATTTGCGTGCAGCGGGGATGCCCACCGATGCGTACCGAACACCATGGCTGTGGAACACCGCCGACGCAGGCAGGATCGCTCCGTGGTATTTCGCTTACAAAGTACATGGAGCCGGGCGTTGTCTGTTCACAGTCGCGATTGCCGCGGGATATCTATATACACCACACGATGGTTTTCCATGCACGTATCCAAGTGGCTCCTCCAGGCTGCAACTGATCCAAACGGCGTCCTCAGACTCCACACTCTGAGACCAACGATCTGAGTAAAGACTTTTTTGGCTTGCGGGAAAGGTCCGTCGGTGCACAGGACGCCCTCCAAGCAACGACTACGGTCAGACGTCGCCACGCTCTCTATCGTTTGCTTCACGTCGAGATATGGCGACAATCGCCCGAGCAATTTGTGGATTTTACAGGTGATTGGCGTTACTTTCTAAGCGAATTGCGCCTTGACACACATCCAGCAGCGCCCATCACTGGCCTTTATGCACCCTTCGACACCGAGCACGACGCCGACGGCTGAGCACGCTGCAATGGCCGACGAGCCGATGCTTCCGCCTGCGCCGACCGAGCTCGAAGCTGCGTACAACGACCTCTCGCCGCTGCAAAAGGTGTTTGTCGTGCTCCGGCCGCACTGGGCCCACGATGCCAAGACGCATCTGACGCTCCAAGAAGTCTCGGGGTCGCTCGGCGACCTCGGCACGTTCCTGCCGCTCGTGACTGCGCTCGCGGTCACGCACCAGATTGCGTTTGGACCGACGCTTTTCTTCGCAGGCGTCTTCACCCTCGGGCTCGCCACGTACTTTGACGTGCCGATTCCGGTCCAGCCCATGAAGTCGATCTCGGCGATTGCGATCGCGGAAAAATACTCGCAGGAGCAGATCGCTGCATCCGGTATCCTCATCGCCGCAATCCTCTTTGTCCTGTCGGCGACCAACCTCATCACGGTGGTCGGGCGCTTCGTGCCCTTCTCGCTCGTCCGTGGCATCCAGCTCGGCGTCGGCCTCTCGCTGCTCATGAGCGGCGTCAAGAGCTCGTACACGCACGTGACGACGCTCTCGCTCAACAAGACGACCAGCAATGTCATCGTGACGCGCAGCAAGACAGACCTGCAGTGGTTTGGCGCCGACAGCATCCTCGTGTCGCTGCTGTTGATCACGCTCTGCCTCGCCTGCATGCACAAGAAGCGCATCCCCACGGCCATCCTCGTGTTTCTCTATGGCGTCATCGTCGCCATCGTCGCCTACGTCCAGAAGAAGGACGAGCTGCGCTTGCCGCCGCTCTCGCTCGGACCGGATTTCAGCCGCATGCCGTCGTGGCCCTCGGCCGACGACTTCCAAACCGCCTTTCTCAAGATGGTGCTGCCCCAACTGCCCTTGACGCTCCTCAACTCTGTGATTGCGCTCGAGCAGCTCGCGGCCGACCTTTTCCCGCACAAGCACGTGCCCGCGAGTTCGCGCCGCATCTGCTTTAGCATCGGCGTCGGCGATTTTGTGTTTTGCATGCTCGGCATGCTGCCCATGTGCCACGGCGCCGGGGGGCTGGCGTCGCAATATGCATTCGGTGCGCGCAGCAGCGTCTCGATGATGATCCTCGGGTGCTTCAAGCTCGTCATTGCGCTTCTCTTTGGCTCGACGCTGATGCTGCTGCTGCGCGACGGCATCTTCCCGTCCTGTGTGATTGGCGTCCTCGTCATCTTCGCGGGCGTCCACCTCTCGATCGTCGGCGTCGACATCGACACGAAGAAGAACAAGGGCGATCTCGTCGTGCTCATGATGACGGCCGCGACCTCCCTCGCGCTCGATACCGGCACGGCGTTCCTCGTCGGCGCCTTTACGTACGTTGTCCTGCGCGTTGCGGTCCGCGATCCAACGGCCTACTACAAGGTGCGCACGGATGACACCGTGTGATCGCGTCGCAGGTAGGGTTCCGACATTCGAGTCTGCAGTTCCAGAATCGGGAACCCTTCTAGATGTAGATTGTCTATCCAATCGAATCAAACATTCTGGTGTCAGACTACAATGGTAGCTCAACTGACTGGATATGAGGCCAAATGGTCTGCCGAGTGCGGTGGTGGTGTCCACGCCAGGGGTAGGGTTATACGCCATGGCGCCAACGACACTTGCGAGCGCCGACGGCTCTGGATGCGGCGCCATTTGCAAGCGCTTGGATGTCAAGAGAGAGAACTGAGAGGGTTAAAACAACGACATGACGCATTACGTGGTGAGCGGTGTCGTTGCGTAGTAGTGCTCGTACAAGCCCAACTCGTCATTCAACTGCGCCGGGTCGAGGCGGAGCGCAGCGCAGAGCATCGCCGTCTTGTCTTGGATAGCACACGACGGAGTAGGTCTACCCGACATAAGCAAGGATCGTACTAATACCTAGTCTTACTGGGACGGGGTCGGCGGTTTGGGTGCTGCCTTGGCCGCCTTGGAGGTCGACGCTTGAAACACTGGCGACGACCGAACCGCGCTCGGGCACGATCGATGCACTTTGCGGAACGAAAGGAGGAACTTGCGGTCATACGTGCGCCTCGCGACCGGCGCTTCATCCACGTCGGCGACAGGCTCTGGAATCGTTCGCGGTTCACTGGCCGGCGCTTGGGGCGTGTGAGCGTCGGGGGCTGGTGCCTTGGGCGTTGCCGCTTTGGGCGACGCTGCTTTGGGCGACGGCTCGTCCACCACCTCCAAGTCGCGGGCGAGCTTGGCTTGTGTGAGCGCGATGAAGCAACTTTGGCAGTAGAACGAGCCTTGCCAGTCGCGGATGGTTGCCTTGCCTGTCTTGCACGCAGTGCACAAGGAAACGGACGTCGGTACGTGGACGTCGACAAGCATGTCGTCATGGTCTTCGTTGTCATGGTCTTGGTCATCATCGTCGTCGTCGTCGTCGTTGTAGTAGGCGTTGTAGCACGGTTGGCAGTACACGTTGCTGTCGTTGGGGTCCAAAACGAGCTCGGACGTTGCAAACGACTGCGTGCACGTGGCGCACGCATCTGTGGCCGCGCAGCGGTGGCACCGTCCGTGAAAGCGCTGCGCTGAGCCGCAGAGAGGGCACGCGAGAACCTGCATCGACTGCATCGCAACCGCAATCGCGGCAACGGCAGAGCGCAGCGAGGCGTCGCTCATGACGCCGCACGTTGTCGCCACCTCGAGCGCGTACTCGTAGAAGGCTGTGGCCTCGCCGAGATCGAGCACGGCGTCGCCCAAGTTCTTGCTCACGACGAACATGAGCGCATGATGCTGCGTGGCGTACGCCGTCTTGAGGAGGCTGCGCCAGAGCGCGATGGCGCCATCGTCATCACGCGCTTCGTACCGCGCGCGGGCCTCGACGAGCTTCGCTGCCACCATCTCGTCGTCCATCGCCCAAGGTCAAGAGCGATCGTGATTGGCTCGTTTTCTAGATTTCAACTTTATCGGCAAACGATTGGCCAAAACTCAACCACGGTCCCACACATCGGCTTCACCCTCAACGCTCCAACCTTGCGCGCCAGACGAGGCAGCAGCAGGCTGTCTACCCAACGCTTCTTGGTCGGCGTCGTCGACGTCATGACGGCAAGCGGAATGAGCCACGTTGCTGCGGTATAAGCCGTTAACGCTGCGTCAAGACCGTGGACTCTGCACATGAACTGGCAGGAACTGTCACACCTACGTTTCCTACTTCGTAGCAGTCGAGTTGAGAGCGAATACAACATCTGCCACTTGGACCATCTCCACCGAGCTCGTTCGTGTCTCTCAGAAGGTCGATGCATCCAAAGGCATCGCCAACAGTTCACGTATCCTTTGGGTAGAGCACAGAATGCAGGTATGCGTTGGCTCGACGACAAGCCTCCGAACCTCGGTGCTTCATCAAAAGGCGTGGCCTCGCACCACAGGAGGCGGGCGATGGCGTCGGCGGTCGCTGCTAAAGGCCCTCGCGATCGCACATGCTGGACATGTGCATTGACGCACCTCCGAGCGCCACGTCATCCCCCTCAAAATAAGATCCGCAACAAGATTCTAAATCACGTGGCCGCACAGCGACGTCAAAGAGGGTGTTACCCTAGAGCCCAACATGCAGCGTATCTCGACACCGGTCGCTTCCCCGCAGAGACGACCTCCGGATCGCGCCATCGGCAGCCCCGCAGCCAAGCACATGGCACCAGTCCGTGGCTCGAGACATGTGTTGGCAAGGACAATGAGGTTGTACACGATGCAAATGTCCATTCCTTTACAAGCGAGCACGTCGACCGACTAGGACGACCGGCGCTTGCTGCGCGACCGACTGCGCTTCTTGGTCTTCTTCGAGTGCTTTTTCGATTTCTTCTTGGAGCTCTTCTTGTGCCGCTTCCGACTCGACGACGACGGACTCCGACTCGACGTCGACGACGACGACGACGACCGCGACCGTTTGCGTCGCTTGCGGTCCCGCGACCGGCTCGCACGCACCTCGCCCTCTACCATAACGTGGTCGTCAGTCGTCGCACACGATGTCGTCGTCGGTACCTTCGGCGTCGACGAGTTTGCGCGTCTTGAGCACTTGCTGCATCTTGGCACGCAGCGTCGTCATGTAGGCGTCAAAGGCGGCTTTGGCGTCCGAGCCCATCGCGCGGAACCGGCTGCGGCCCTCGAGGAGACGCCGCGCGTCGTCCCAGGGCACGTCCAAGTGATCCGATCGGAAGAAAAATTCCGTGAGGAGGTCGGTGAAGGCATCCAGCTTTTGCTTCTTTGCCGCCGCGACCCGCTCGGCGCGTTCGACTTCGGCGCGTTGCGTCGTGTGGAACCAGTTGAGGACGCTCTCGGGCACGGTGGCTTCGGCCAAGAGCCGCGAGTAAAACTGGCCGCGCGGGTCGTCGCCGACGAGCGGCTCGATCGTGTGCTGGAGCTGTTCCAAGCAGTCGCGCAGAGTCGTCTTGTGCTGCATGCGAAAGCCGTTGCGCTCGAGCAGCGTGTGCAGCCACTGCCTACCGACATCGTGGATCTCAGCGACGGCTTGCGATATCAAAATGCGAGAAAATGATACCGCTCGTCCCGGACCGTTGCGTGCCACTTGTCCATGGTCATCTCAAAGACGTCGCGGGCGAGGATCGTGTTGGCGTTGCGCAGCGCCACAAACGACTCGTTGGCTTCGAAGCGCTCGAGGCAGTCGCGCCAGCGCATCTCGAGCGTGAGTCGCTTGGCCGCAATCTAGTGGCGCAGTAGTTCAGCACACAGGAAACTTTTTGGTGTCAAGTAGCCGACCTCGTCCTGCAGGTAGGCGCGAAAGGCCGCCGCCAGCGCATCTTCGGTTTCCCGCGCCTTGATGCGCGCCAGCCGCTGGGCCTCGGCCGCCGCCTTCTTGAGCGAGTCGAGGTACTCGAAGAAAAAGTCTTCGAGATCCCGCTTCGCGACGCCCAGCCCCATGATGGTCTCGTCTTTGAAGACGACGTCGCGAACCACGACCCAGCGCGACTCGGCCGAGATGGCGAGCTCGGGCGACGCGTAGTAGGCGAGGATCGTCGCCTTGTGCTCGTCGCGCTTCTTACGGGCGTACTCGCGCTCGCTGCGGGCCATGTCGTCGAGAAAGGTCAGAAAGAGCTCGCGGCGCTCGTCGTCGTCGGCGACGGCCTTGAAGCGGTCGTCGTGGATAAGACCAAAGTCGTCCGTCGTCGCTTCGTGCCAGCGTGTGTGCACCGAGATCTTCTTGCAGGACGCGAGCAGTTTGAGAAAGTCCTCGCGCGCGACCTTTTGCTGGCGACGCCGGGCAAGATCGAGCTCCTTGGTCAGCTGCGTGAGAAACTCCGAGTACGCTTGCTTCTTCTCGCCATTTGTCGGAAGGGCATACCACGCAGGCTCGTCCGCAATGAGCCGCTGCGCGTCGCCCCACTTCATCTTGGGCGTGATCGGCAGCGTCTTGAGCATCGCCTTGAACGCAGCCACTTGGTCGGCCTTGGACATGGCGGCGTACTTGGCGATATCGTCCTCTTCGTCGTCTTTGTTCGTCGCCGTCGTCGGCTCGGTGGGCTCGGTGGGCACCGCGACGGCTGCATCCGTGGCCGTCTCCGTCGTTGTCGCTTCGATGGCGGTCGCTGTCGCTGGCGCCTCTTCGATAGGCGTCTCGTCGGGCGTCATGTCCATCGGCTCGCTGTTCGTCGGCGACGCGGTCACGACGTTGTCACTGAAGCGGAGTCGGACAGCGACCCGCGCCTTGTAGATGCGGTACTCCTCGGGCTCGTCCCAGACGCACTGCTTCGTGCCCGAGTGGTAGTAGTACGGCTTCCCGCTCGCCTCGTCCATGTACTCGGACCATGGGCATCCGGCCGCCACCTGTGGGTTAGCCATGGATGGAACCTTCATGAGCGTGGATGGCACATACCCCGACGGTGTCATGACGAATGGTCGAGTTTCATCACCGCTGGTCCGAAATCCGAACTTTCTCGAACAAGTGCGATTGCCGGCGGTGTTTAACGTGCGTAATATCCGGTTGTTTCGGACCATGTCGCCTTTAACGCTGCTAAACGCTGTAAAACGCCGACGTTGGAACGTTTAAACAAGCCATCGAACCTCAGCGAGCACGGATCTTGTCGAACGTTGTGGGAAGCGTCGCGAGCCAGGATGGGCACGTCGTGGACCTCGCCGACGCCGCATGGCCACACGCCGCACGTCGGCGCCGCGTCGGCGACATGCGCCACTGGCGATCTTCTGCTTTGCCGAGCGCTCGTCCGCAATGCGCACATGATGCTGGACCTCAACCCCGTGCTCGCGATGGGCATTGCGACCTCGACTGTCTCGGGGACCTTTGCGACCAAGAAGCGGACACTACCAGGTACATCGATGCACATGGCAGGCCGTGGTCTCATGGCACGGCTCGCATGGGTAGCGTGGACGAGGTAAGCGGGATGGCGATGCGTGCTATCCACTCTTGTGCCGATGCCACGTAGCGTGCACGTGCTCGTACGTCGCGCCGACGTTGTGCACGCCATCGTCTGCACGCACGAGTGCATTAGCCTCGTGCCACTCACAACCGTCGTCGCTGCGCAATCGAATAGCCCATTAAGCCGCGTACGCGATGCCACGACCACTTC
The DNA here is from genome assembly GCF_000151545.1 of Saprolegnia parasitica CBS 223.65. Taxonomy (NCBI): domain Eukaryota; phylum Oomycota; class Saprolegniomycetes; order Saprolegniales; family Saprolegniaceae; genus Saprolegnia; species Saprolegnia parasitica. The sequence goes on along the minus strand of NW_012156398.1, from coordinate 246,671 downwards.
TCCGTGTCTAGTACCACGCTCGTCCTAGTGTGCCTGGCGACGCCTCAACGCTGTCGTGCCACCGACCGACCTCGCGACCCTGCATGGCCTCGTCGACGACCTCGTGCCGCTGCTGCCCCTCGCGTGGCGTGACGTGAGCGCCCCATCGCTTCCACCGAGCGTCCGCGCGGTCGTCCAGCGCATGTGCGGCCTTCTCCGGCAAAGCGTGGTGGCGATCGCACCGGCCGAGGAGGACATGCTCCGCTACGCGTTTCGCAACCACGATGGCGACTGCCTCGGCTGGTACGACGATCCAAGTGCGTTCTGCAGCTTATCGTACGCGAACGAGGCTTTTTGTCGAGGACGTGGCCAAGCTCGCGCCCGAGATCGAGGCCATGGGCATCTTCAAGGCCGGAACGTCGTGGGTCGACGAGCTCCAGGCCCTCCTCGCGCGCGACGGCGCCACTGCGAATGGCGAGAGCCTCCGCTTCACCGCGTCCGACCTGGTCGTCGCCGCCAAAGCGGTACGCTGACGACGAGTGCGTATTCGCATCAGCCCACTCGGCTGAGCTAGGTGCAGCGACAGCACATTTCCGCCGAGTACGACGTCACGCTCTATGCGAGCGCGGCGCTCGCTGCCGCGTTCTACGAGCACGCGCGTCTCCTCGTGCCCGAGCAGCTGCTTCCGTCGGGCGCGCCCAAGCCTCTTGTGCCCTTGGCCTTTTCCCAGGCGTGGCAAGCGACGGCCGCGCCGCGTCCAACCGACCCGCCGGCGGCCAACGACACCTTGACGTGGCTCATCCCAGACCTCTGGAGCGACCACGTGCTGCTCCAACCCGCGTAAGAAGAAGCAAGACAGAAGACACGTGGCAAACGGCGCTTCGAGATGCTAGTATCGTGCGACTACACTACTCTTTCTTGGACTTGGTGGTGTGGTCGGCCTGCTGCGATGCGAGGTGGCCTAAGGCTTGGTGGCCAAAGAAGAGCGCGACGACCGTGAGGATCGCGAGGTACCCGAGCGTCGCAAACATCGTGAGCTGGAGCCAGTAGACGACAAAGAGACCGAGGATCGAGCCCATGGACGCGATGAAGCCGAGCGCAAAGATGGCCTGCACGCCCGACGGGAACTTGGAGAGCTTGGCCCCAAAGCCGAGGAGGAAGAGCAGAAACCCACCGAGGGGCGACACGACGATGAGCGTGAAGAGGTTGGAGACCGCGAGGCTCGGGCGCGAGTCCTGCGCGCGCATGACGTGCTCAATCTCGGGCAGCGCCGTCAGCGTCACGTCGCTTTCGTGGAGGAGGGGCTTGGCGTAGAGCGGCGAGAGCGGCTCAATGGGCGCCGCGCCAAGCGTCAAGTCGACCGACCCGAGGTCCCACACGATCGCATTCTATTCGCACACGATGAGGCGAGAGTCGGAGGGTGCCACGTGGCAGGCGTACCTCGAACGTCGTGTCACCCAGGATGAGCTGCACCGCGTGGACGCCCGAGAGATACGAGAACTTCTTGCTCTCGGCACCAATGTTGACCGCGACCGAGAGCGTCTTCTTGTTCGCCGACGCCAAGAGCACAAACGTCGTGTCGACGGCGCCTTGGGTAAAGCGCAAGAAAGCCTGGTGCGCGAGAAGCGGCGTCTTGCTGCCCTTGGCCTTCAAGCTGACCTCGACCGAGAACGTATCGCCCGACGCCGACACGAGCTGCGGCACCGACTTGAGCTTCTCGCCTTGCTTGAGCGCCTTGCCCTGCACGACGGCGGACGCGACCTCGACCTCGGTCGTCAGCGTCGCATGGAGGACCTTGCTCTTCTTGCCATCGAGCAATTGGAGCTTGTAGAGGCCGGGCGAAGCCTTGGCCTTGGGCAGGACGAACGTAAACTTGTCCGAGTCGGCGACGGGCGTGAGCTTGAGATCCGCGAGGATCGTTTCCTGCGCGGCGTTCTTGAGCGTCTTGAGGAGCGGCGCCTCGGCGCCGAGCACCGTGAACGTGACGTCCTGGCCGCCGCGCGTCACGGGGTTCGCGAGCTCCATGCTAGCAACAGCGGCGAGGCACAGGCACAGGCAGAGCACGACCGACGACCCCATCATCATGTGAGCTCGACGAAGCGGATCAAGTTTTCGACCACAAGTTGACGTGGCAGCTTCTGGCTTCATATACTCTTTCGCATTAAATAACCTGCAGCAATTGATACATTGGCAGTAGGTTCCATATCCTCCCACATTGGATAGCTTGAATTGCCTTTGAAAAGTGATGCGAAAAGCGCGGGAACGGCCACGTGGATCGCCAGTCGACGCTTCTCAGACAGAAAACGCATACTGCCTGCAATGGAAATCAGACAATATTGTACACGAGCCACCCTTCGATGTACGTACAACTTGTCCGATCGTTGGTGGTTGTGAGTCGACGGCGTTGACTAATCCTATAACGTTAACTCGCTAAACAACGCGCTATGCTCCGTCAAGAGGCACTATGATTCACAGCCCCTGCTGCGCCCTGTCAGCTAGAATGGACCCGTTCCGGTAGGCTGGAAGCCAGGGTCCATACAAAGTTGATGGACCCTTGGCTGGAAGTGGTGCGATGCTTTGAAATCGGTGCGAGCCTTCGACAGAGTACTTACATGGCCTCACTTCCGTCAGTCGCCTTGGCCACGACATCTTAAGCGAATAACGAGCTACAAGAGACGGCGCGAATTGCGCGACCGAAGGAACGATCGACAACATGCCAGCGCAATGCGACGGAGATGAATTGAAGCTGAGTACTTTTGCTGGCCGCGACAAAGGGTGGCACTCGTCTATGGCTCGTTGACTGCGTCTTGAATGATATAGTGTACATGGAGATCTCACACACTGTCTAGTTAGTTGCGAGAGCTACTAGAATGCAGTTGCTGTAGACGGCTGCCAACGGTCCATTTGACCCTCGAGTGCATCAAGTCAGTGCGCCCGAACTTAGCGCGCGCGTGTGCGCATTTAAGGCACCCCCCGGGTGAATTCTCTGCATTTTGACCAATTGCATGCGGCAAATCTTCCATTTTGGCCAATGGAAAGTGGCGTTGGGGAGGGGGTCGTTTCATTTTGTGTTTTTTGGCGTGTGGGGTTTTTCGACCGAAAACCTTTGAACCAAACGGAGCCGTCCCGCTTACCCTCGCCCGCCCTCCCTCGACGACCATCTGCCGTCGACGAGACCTGCGGAAGGAGAGCGCTTCACGAGACGACCGATCCACATCTCTGTGCCCCGCTGCCGTGCTTGCCGCGACTCGTACCTTCCGAACGAGTTCCGCCACTGCTGCCCAGTCACACGTCACTTCGATCTGCGGGCCCCCTCCAACGTGCGCAAAACAACTCGCTGCACGTCGACGCCCTCGGTACGTTCTATCTGCATATATATAAGCATGGCCCGGACCTCGCGCCGGCCGTGGGCGCCGGCCAAATGGGATATGTGGACCATGGCCTTTTTCCAGCGGTCCCACCCACCCCATGGCGGGCGCGCGCCGATCTTCTTTTGCCTGGCGCAGTGAGGCTCATGCTCCGTTTGGCGTAGAAGGATCGATCTCAATTGAGCCATTGATTGCTGCATACCATTGCCGCCATGAACACGGTACGACGAGAACGCGAGGATGCTCGCTCATCATCATCGCCGCCTGTAGCAACTTATGAACTCGGGCTTTGAGAACAGCCTGCACAACAATGCAACACCGACGCTGGACGAGAACACGACGCTGTCCACCAACGCCGACGAGTGGCGCAACAAGGAGGCCGACCGCAGCGCCCGCCAGCACATTGCGCGCATCATGTACGGCCCACGTCGTTCTCCACCACGTAGCTCACGCCTCGATGGTCGATGTAGCTTGAGCCTCATCATGAAGAGCGCCAACCGGCCGGTCACAAACAACTACAACCCACGAGAAATCGCGCGCCGCCTCGAACACACGCTGTACATGAACTCGGCGTCGCGCGACGAATACAGCAACCTGTCGACGCTCAAGGTTCGACTGCAGCGCGCACTTGACAATTCGCGACGGAGGCAGCAAGCCCAGCAGGCCGCCGCCTTATCAACGACGCCTGCCGAGACGCCGGCGGCACCGGTCGCAGTACCAGCCGCGGTGCCAGCCAGCGCCAAGCCCAACACATCAGCCGCTGGCATCACGAGCTCGCAGGCCCAAGTGATGCAAAAGGTCGCACAAGCCCAGATGCAGGCCCAGGCGCAGTTGCATCTGCAGGCACAGATGCAGCTGCTCGCCAAGCAGTCGGCGGCGGCGGCACCGGCGGCGGCGGCCTCACCGACCGCATCGTCGTCCAACAACATTCTGGAAGAGCTCGAGCGCGAGGCCGACGAAATGGCCAACGCTGGCATCAGTGACCAGCCCCTCGAGATGCCCGTCGCCGAGCTCGAGAGTGCAGCGCCAATGAACAACGTGCCGCTGAGCATGCCGCTGAACATGGGCATGATGAACAACCGCGTGCCGATGACGTACGGCATGAACCTCAACATGATGAACCAGACCGCGTACGTGCACCCGACGCAGCTGCAGCTGCAGCAGCTCCAACAGATGCAGCTGCAGCAGATCCAGCTGCAAAAACTGCAGCAAATGCAGCAGCTGCAGCACCAAATGCAGCTCAACGCGGCGGCCAACACGATGCCCAAAGTCGCCACGACAACGACGACAGCGGCGCCAGCGACAGCGGCTACGCCAGGCTTGCAGCACCGACGCCGGCCGCGCTGGCGACCGAGGTCACACCCAAGCAGCGTCGCGAGGAGTTCCGGAAGCGGCTCATCCAGCTCAAGCACGCGCGAACGTGCCAGCTGCTGCAATGCGAAGAGGGCTTCTGTGCCAAGGTCAAGGTGCTTCTCTCGCACGTATCCAACTGCACGGACGCGCAGTGCACCACGATCGGGTGCAAGTCGACGCGGCAGTTGCTCTCGCACTACCGCAAGTGCCGGGACATGGCCTGTGACGTCTGCTCGGCGATCCGGACGCAGAATCCCGCGAGCCAAGCGTATGTGCTCCGGCGGCAGCAAGAACGACTGTGCATGCTGCGCCACGCGAGCACGTGTGCGATCATCGGGTGCCCGATGAACTACTGCGCCGACATGAAGGTGCTCTGGAAGCACATTTGCGAGTGCCGGCAGACGCAGTGCACGACCGACCACTGCATTAGCTCGCGCTACGTCTTGAGCCACTTTAAGCAGTGCCCCAAGTCGGACTGCGGTGTCTGCGTGCCGGTCCGGAACGCGATCAAGATCATCGACATGACCAAGAACAACCCGACCGAGCTCCAAGCGCTTGCGAACGCGTGCACGAACGACGTCAAGGTCCTCATCCGGCAAATGACGACGATCCCGATCCAGGCGTCGGACGCGCTGGACCCATCGGAGACGGCCAAGCCCCTCGTGATCCCGTCGGCGTCGCCAGCGCTCATGAAGAACAACAGTTTGGGTCAACTGCCCATGCCCACAGCAGCATCGGCTGCCGCGATGCAGAGCAAGCTCAAGCCGCCCAAGGCCACCAAAGCCAAGGTGCCGGCCGCGCCGCCGACAGCGGCCAAGCCCAAAGCTCCGGTGCCGACGGCCAAGCCGCCCGGCGAGGACGCAAAGACGGCCAAGAAGAAGGATCCGGGGCTACCAGGCCTGTCGCCCAACGTACCGCCAGCGCTGACGCCAACAACAGCGCTTGTCGCGTCGCCGGGGGCCGGCAAAGCCAAGGCACCGGCCAACGAGAAAGACAAGAAGATCCGGCGCAAGGAGCAGGCGCGCATCGCGAAGGAACGGGTCAAGGCCAAGCAAGACGACCCGAAGCCGCCGGTGTCGACGCTCGTGATCACGCCGTCGGCGGTGCCGGGGTCGGTCGTCGTCTCGAGCACGCCGAGTACGCAAGACATCTCGTACCTCGACTCGATGTCGGAGGCGCAGCTGGACGAGCACATTCGGTCGCTGCGGTTCAACTTTTGCGGGCATATTTCGATTGTCGAGCTCAAGAACCGGCTCATGCCGCTGCTGACGAGTCTCATGGAGACGGAGAACGGGTGGGCGTTCAACCAGCCGGTGGACCCGGTGCAGTGGAACATCCCGGACTATTTGGATGTGATCAAGTGCCCGATGGACCTCGGCACGATCAAGAAGCGGCTCGAGGCCGAGCACTATGTGAGTGTCGACTCGTTTGCGTCCGACGTGCGCTTGACGTTTGAAACTGCATCGCGTACAACAGCAGCACCAACAAGTTCAACATTGCGGCCAAGGCGCTCTTGGCGCAGTTTGAGAAGGACCTCTCAGCGCTCAAGACGCTGCTCGAGGACGAGCTCAACAAGCGCTGCGAGCTGCGGCGCGAAGAAATGTGCCAGCTGTGCGGCGGCGACTCGTTCAAGTTTGCGCCATGCATGCTCTTTTGCTCGGGTCCGTGTGCCGGGCGCATTCGGCGGCATACGCACTACTACAGCGATCCGCGCGGCGAGTACCATTGGTGCTCGGGCTGCTACAAGCAGATGAAGGACGGGCCGCTGGACATGAGCTTGCTGCCCGCGTCGACCAACGCGACGGGTGAAGAGCCGCTCAAAACGGTCCTTCTCAAAGCGCACTTGCTCAAGAAGAAGAACAGCGAGGTCGCCGAGGAGCCGTGGGTCGAGTGCGACAGCTGCAAGCTGTGGTACCACCAGATCTGCGGTCTCTTCAACGAGCGCAACCATGCAATCTCGGGCGAGCAAGAGCCGTTTGTGTGTCCGTTCTGTACCAAGAAGCAGCGGCAGCAAGGCGCGCCGCCGTCGACCAAGCAGCCGCTCCAGGCGAGCCGGCTCCCCGCGACGCGCATGGCGACGCGGATTGAGAAGCGTGTCGTCGACGCGCTGGCCAAGGCCCAAGACGAGGAAATGTCGCGGCTCGGGTCGCTCGGCAACATTGAGAGTGACGGCAGCAGCGCGCTGCATCCCAAGTCGGAGACGCCGGCGCCGTCGTTTGCGATCACGATCCGCGAGGTGCTCTCGGTCGACAAGCAGGTGCAGATGAAGCCGCGCATGGCCAAGATGTTTGCGCTCAAGACGTCGCCCAAGGCGAACGAGGCGAGCGGCAGCAAGCGCAGCAAGAACGCGAGCGAGAGTGCGTCGGCCAAGAAGGCCAAGCTCGACGAGACCAACAAGGCGAAGAAGGTGCTGAAGAAGGCCGACAAGTTTGAGTTGACGTACCGGTCGCGCTGCATTTGCGTCTTTCAAGAGCTCGACGGCGTCGACGTGCTCATCTTTACCTTGTACGTGCAAGAGTATGGCGAGCAGTGCGCCGAGCCCAACCGCGGCCGCGTCTATATTTCGTATTTGGACTCGGTCGCGTACTTTCAGCCCAAGAAATTCCGCGTCCTCATGCACCAGCAAGTGATCCTCGGGTTCCTCGACGACGCCAAGATGCGCGGGTACCACACGGCGCACATTTGGTCGTGCCCGCCGCTCAAGGGCGACGACTACATCTTCTTTTGCAAGCCCGAGAACCAAAAAATCCCGAAAGCAGCGCGGCTCCGGTCGTGGTACTCGAAGCTGCTCCAAGGCGCCAAGAAGGAAGGGTTGGTGTACAACATCTCGAACCTCTACGCCGAGTACTATGTGAAGAAGAAGACGGCGCTTGAATTGCCGTACTTTGAAGGCGACTATTGGCCGCGGCTCGCCGAAGACCTCATCAAGCAAGTCGAGGACAAGGCGAGCGGCAAGGGCAATGGAAAGACAGCCGGGAAAGCGTCGCGCAAGACGGACGAGCCGGCGCCGTCGGCGTCGCCACCGACGACGACGTCGACACCGACAGAGACGCACAGCGACGCGGCCACAACGGCCACGAGCAGCACTGCCGTCGCCAAGCCGATCAAGACCAAAGGCGAAGTGAACAACGACCCGATCATGCAAAAGCTCAAGGCGATCCTCGAGCCGCAGAAGGAAGATTTCTTTGTCGTCGACTTGCATCCGCGCTGCCACAAGTGCACGTCGTCGGTGATCAACAAGACGTTTTGGGCCCTCAAGACGCTGGCGCCGTCGGACGGCGTCGACAATGTCATTGAGGGACTGAAGAAGGCCAAGTCGGCGCAGCTCAAGTCGTCGATGGTGCCCCGGCACTATTCGCACTACTACTGCGCGCCGTGCTACGAGAGCTCGAAAACGAGCCTCCTCGCGCGCGTCGAGGCGGCGGCTGCCGGCGCCAAGAAGGCCCAAGAGCTCTACGCCACCGTGAGCGCGTCGACGTCGGACCCCGCGACGTACAACTACAACAACTGTGCGGTCGAGGTGCAGGACCTCAAGTTTGAACTCTCGCTCTCGTGTGTCGCTAGCTCGCTCCTCGCCGATCAAGAGAGCGGTGCCGACCACCCGATGGCCGAGCTGGCGCTCGAGCCCGACGAAGATGCGCTCATGCCGTGCGAGATCTTTGACACGCGCGAGGCCTTCCTCATGTACTGCCAGAACAACCATTGCCAGTTTGACCAAGTGCGTCGGTCCAAACACTCGAGCATGATGGTCTTGTACCATCTCTTCAACCAAGGCACGACGGGCTTTACGTTTTCGTGCGCCAAGTGCGCGATGACGCTAACGAGCGGCCACCGCTGGAACTGCTCGATTTGCCTCAACTTTAACCTGTGCGACGGCTGCCGCGGCAAGACCAAGCACGAACACCCGCTCCATGCGTTCCACATCGTGTCGATTCCGCAGCCCAAGTACAAGACGTCGGCCGAAACGGACGCGCTCAACGCGCTGCCTGCGCCAGCGCCGTTGCAGCAGAAAAAGAAGCAGAAGAAGCAGCCCGCGGCCAAGAAGGGCAAGGGCAGTTTGAAGAAGATGACCAAGACAGAGCCGCCGCCCGTGGTAGTGGCGATGCCGACGCCCGATGCGGCACCGGTCGTGCCCAAGGTCGAGCCCGTGGCAGCGCCGGCCGCGACTCCGCCACCACAGCCACAGCAGCAGCAGCAGCAGCAACGCATCGTCGACCCGCAGCTGCTCGTGCAGCTCGAGCACGCGAGCTTGTGCCAAGTGGGCGACGCGTGCACGTACGTCAACTGCAACCGGATGCGCGCGATGCTCAAGCACGGCGCGACGTGCGAGGCGCGCAAGCTCGGGCCGTGCCAGCTCTGCAAGCGCATCGTCGGGCTGCTCTCGGCCCACGCCAAGCAGTGCACCAAGCCCCTCAACGAGTGCAAGGTGCCCCGGTGCACGGAAATCCGACGCCTCGTGCAGCAGCACCAAATGCGCGCCGCCGACACCAAGCCCGAGCCAACGTCGTCGACATAGCGTGTTTGGCTGTAACTTATTTATCGCGATTTGAGGTGTGTGTCTCGTAGATCGACTCGCCTTCGGGCGGATCGAGTAGAGAGCAATGGACTCGGGAACACCCGATGCGAAGGAACTCGCCACGTGGGGTAGGGCAGGGCTAGGGTAGACGCAACGCGGCGAGGGCGAGGGCGAGACGACCTGTGTTTTGCGTTCATGCACGCAACATTGTACTGCATCTATCTATCGATCTATCTATCGATCTATCTATTGATCTATCTATTGATCTATCTATCGATGTTTCAAGTGTTTGCGTGGGATACTCGAGTGCGCGCAAGGGTTGTTGACGTGTTGCTGCTATTATAATAGTGCCGTTGATGGTCGCGTCGTCCGAACACCCACGGGATGGCTCGCACCTCCCACGTCTCATACAACACGTGTACATCACATCTGTTGCCTGTGAACTGCTACATCTAGTCTACGGCGACGGGAGGTAGAGCGTCGTGAGGCACTTGGCAAAGTCCATGCCGTTGAAGGTCGTCGCAAAGACATGCGTGTAGGCGCCCATGCGCTGGTACTGCAGCCAGTCGCCGACGCTGCGCTCTCGCATCATGAGGTTCTTGGAGAGCACGTCGCCGCCGTGGCACGTGTCGCCATACACATGGCTTTGAAAAGTCTCTTCTTCTTCGTCCTCGTCGAGCGTCGGGTTGAGCTTGCCGAAGGGCGCAAAGAAGAACGAGCCGTGGATGCTCTCGTGCACGAAGTAGTCGATGACGCGACTGGACGAGCGCACGCGCTTGCCGAGAATGCGCAAATGCAGCGTGCACACGGTCTCGGCGAAGAACCGCCCGGGCTCGGCGATCACGCGCAGCGTCGGCGTCGGGCCAAAGCACGCTCGCACCGCTTCGTTGATGGCCGATACGACGCCGGCGTGCAAGGGCGATGCGAACCCGCCGCCAATGTTGAGCGTATCAATGCAAAAGCCATACTCGGAGCTCGCCATGCGAATGCAGTCGGCGGCTTGCGAAATGGCTTGGGCATATGCACTCGGATTCATGCAGCCGGACCCGAGGTGGAAGCAGATACCGCGCACGGGCAGCGCCAGTGCCTTGGCTTCGGCCAAGAGCGCCGGCCAGTCGGCGGCATCCGCACCAAACTTGTCGCCCATGCGAAGCAGCGCATTGTCGTCACCGCACTTGAGGCGCAGCGAGAGGTTGACGTCACCGGTCGCAGCGTGCGCCTTGATCTTGTGGAGCTCGTCGATGCTGTCAAAGCTCATTTGCGCGACACCTGCGTGCGTCGCAGTGCGAATGTCGACTTCGCGCTTCATCGGGTTGGCGTACAAAATGTCGTTCGGCGACGCACCGAGCGACTGGACGAGCGCAATCTCCGCAGGTGACGCACAGTCGTACCCGACACCCAGCGCGTGCAGCGCCGAGACGAGGCGGCGGTCCGAGTTGCACTTGACCGCGTAGAAAGGGCGGATATTGGGAAAGGCGGCGCGCCACTCGGTCATGAGGCGCGGTACCTCCGCGAGGTTGAAGACGTAGATGGCGGTCGCGTCCGGCGTCGCATCGATCGTGTCTTGCACGTGCGTCGGGAGCATGGTGTCGAGTCACGAAGGCAAGTGAAATGTGAAATCGCCATGTGTGCCATGTGACAGGCAAAGTGAACTTGAAAAGCGCGCACCTAAAAGCGCGATCGTCGCCTGACATACAAATCCATCGTGTAGAACAGAGGAGCCGTTGGTGGACGCGCGCTCCTGGCATGCGGAGGCTATACCCGAGTTCGGCGCTGCCCATCTCCAATCATGGCCGGTGCACGGTCGAGGGATGCAAGAACCACAGTGCCAGTGCTGGGTACATCGGACAAGGTGCAAGATACTATTGCAAAGAGTTGTCTTCAAGCCGCTGCAAAGAAGGTCGCACGGGCTGCCACGTTCTGTCTTTGGGCCCAGCGACATAGACACACGCCTTGTCTTGGCTGTGGCCTCCTCGTCGTAGTACACAGTACACATCTCGCCGCATGAAGCTCACGACGACGCTGACCGGGAGAGACTTGCTTCAGAGCCTCCAGTGGTTCTACGACCAGTCGCCGCCGACAACCGGGTCCAATTCGCCGATCGTAGCGAGCCCCGTTCGACGGCGACGGGGAAGCACGGTGACCCAAGACCAGCTGCACGCGGTGCGGCTCAAGATCGAAGCCCATCAAGAGAGTGCGCGCGATGCTGGCGTCCTCAACACGATCGCATGGCTTCGCGCCCACGACGATGAGCAGACCGCGCCGAAAGCCACGGGCTTCCTCACGTCGGTGCTGCAATTTCTACACGTCACCGACGAGCCGGCCATGAACACCGTTGACAGTAGTAGCGACACGACATGGCGGCTGCCACGGCACTGGGCCGAGCACTCGCTCCGCGTTCAGTGGAACGAGCTCGGGTACCGGCTCCTCAACGCGTCGTTCTATGTGGACATGATGCAAGCGCGCAAGATCATCCTCTCGGGCGAGCTCTTGTATGCGACGAGCGACGAGTGCAAGGCGTTCGCGACGTGGCTCGACGGCTTCTTCGTGCACATTGAGCTCTTGCAGCAGCTCAAGCAGCGTTTTCTGCGCCTCAAAAGCGCCACCTGTAATCGACAACTCACTGTCTCGACGCAGTACGGCCGCGCCAACTCGCTCTACAACGAGTCGATCCGGTTCATGCACGCCAAGCCCATCGCGCTCTACGGCGAGAAGGTTCTCGAGTTTCTCAACGAGCTGGAAATGACGCTATGGGACGAAGAAGAGGCGATCGCGGACGTGAACCGGCACGTCACCAACGCCGACGACGAACGCCTTGCGATCGCTCGCCTCTTTGCCGATCTGAGCGTGACCGAGCCTGCCGGTGTCGTCGTCGCCAAGCTCGTCGCGTGGATGCCACAGGCGCTCGATGCCACCGACGTCCGCGCCTTTGTGCAACTGTTTGGCGACGACGTGCAGAGCTGCATCTCGGGCGTCTGGCTCCGTGCGTACGCCCAGCACCTGCACCTCCTCGAAGCATTCGAGGTCGACTTAAGTGCCACGACAGCCTACTCGCGGTCCCGCGTCGATGTATCGCCGCTTCATCCATCCATCCCCTAGTCGTTTCTAAACTATCTATTCCGATCGAGATAAGTTCTTGTTTCATGACGTGGCAGCCTCTCCGGGCTCCACGGAACGATCGCCACATTGCACTTGGTCTTTAGCTAACCGTTTTCTCAGTACGGGCGGGCTCATGGAAGGTACGTCTCGCCAAAGTCATCGACCTCGTCGCGCGTTTGATCCCACGACCACGGCTCGTCCTGTCGCGTATTGTACGTTGTTGGCGGCCACTTGTACGGAAGCGGGCAGCGCAGACGAGACGCGTCGTCGTCGTCGTCGTTGTCGGTGGTTCTCGCGCCCGACCACACGAGGCGCTGCGACGGTGTCGGCAGAAAGAGCACGCCAAGCTCATACGACCGGATCATAAACTGCGACTTTTGCTTTTGGTAGCTGCCCCAGGCAGCTTGGCTGAGATTGGCGCTCGTCAAGAGCGCAAAATCCAAGGTTCCGTCGACTCCGATGCGCGCAAACGTCTAGTCTCATCCGAGACGACGTGTACACGGAGAAAAATGGTACCTTGATGTGCGGCATGACGCGTGTGCGCTGGAGCAACTCGGGTGGGTCCCACGTGCGTAGGTAGCGGTGCAAGAACGGCTTGAGATTCTTCAACGGACACGGCAGAGACCGGCCGGCGGCATAGCCCTCGATCGAGCCCCGCTACGGGCCAAGCATGCAGGGCGCAAAGCGAGAGAGAAAGGAGTACCACTGCGGCGACGGACGGCCAGACAATGTGAAAGCCCCGTGGCGCTGGCAACGGTGACGGTGGCGCCAGCGAAAAACTCGCCAAAAAGTCGCGCAGCCACGCTTCCGTTAGGGACCCCAGGCTTGAAAACTAGGCGCATCGTCGGCACCACATATACGAGGATAGCGAGAGCCTGCCTGTGCCACAATGGGCTGGGACGGCGCGACGGCGACACCGTGGTCTCGCAGCACCCTAGAAGCATCCACGTTTGAGCGGAATCCATGCGCCAGACGCGACAAAACCGTACTTGCGCAGGCGAAGATGGCCATATCGTGCCATATCTGCCATCCGGCTGTATGTAAATCCAAACGATCACCAACAACAAAAGGCGTCGGTACCGTTTGGTGCCGTGTAGACGCCTGGCACCGACGCAATGAGTGTCACGCTGGCAGCGTCAAAGTCGTAGAGCGGTAGCTTCTCGGCGGCCATGGTCGCCACGGACGCGTGCAGTGCCGAGAGGTACTGCCTCAGCTCCTTCTCAAAGTCTGTCGTGGACTCCGTTGCTGTTGTCGAGCGCAGTGGAAAGTCCTGGTACCAGACACCTTGCGTCTTGGCGTCCCAATCGGACGCGACAAAGTTGGCGGTGAAGATCGCAACGCGAACAGACGTCGCATAAAAGAGCACCTGATCGTCATGAGACGCATCCAGCACACGCAGTAGTTTACCATCATCTTGGTGTGGTGGGTGCCATACGGGATCGGAAGCGGCGGCGCGACCACTTGAATGTTGGTGTACGCGGCGCAGGCGGCGCGCAGGCTACGTCGTATCCTGAGAAGGCCCCGGTTCTAGGGCACCTACGTGGCCTGGTCGCTGCCATGGCATAGTAGCACGGGCACGGAAGTGAGCTGCGACGACTGGTTAAGGAGCCACGGCACGTCGACCTTGTAGTTGGTCAAGATGGCGTGCGTAAAGGCGCCGGCGAGTAGGTCGCGCAGCCCAATGCAGTCGTCTACCATTGCTCATGGCTCCAGGCCGCGAGACCGCGTGTGTCGTACCGTTGGCGCCGCGTGCTGGGCTTGCGAGCGATGTCAAGCGGAACGCCATCGACGTCGGCGTCGGCTTGGCGCGCTTCGTTGCTCGCTCGTCCATACACCTGAAAATCGAATTGTTGAGATTGCACTTTTTACGGTTACGCGTCCGGTTACGATTCCATGGATCAAGTTGTCAGGCCAAGCAAACGCCGCGGTTGTGCACAAACTTTTTGTTGCCGACGAGCTTGCGTAGCGTGGCCGTCGATGCGGGTGCCGTCAGCGCTGTGAATTCGTTGCCCGTGATCGTGCCTTTGGGCGAGGACGGGCGAAGGCAGCCGAGAAGGATCGGCACCAACGCGTACGTCGACACTACGAGCATGAGCGGTGTCGTCCGATGGAGCTTTGGCTTCGCAAAGCACTTGTCGCCTTCTTTGCCGCCTGATGTTGGGCAGACATCAAGCGCGACCTGGACACGGCTGGTTGTGTGCTCGACGACCGTGGCAAAGCCGAGGACAGCTTGCGTGCTCGGCTTGCAGAAGACCTTGTTGCCGATGCTGATCGCCGTCTCTTCGCCCAGCGGCAGACTCGTGAGTAGCCGCGGAAGGCGTGTTGTCGATAGCAGCGCATTGCGCTGCGTCCACGCAGTATCGAGAGCCCACTATATCGACGCGTCACACGTCGGTCTAATGGTAATAATACGTACTTGACGGTAGTGGAGGTAGCGGTAACCCATCGCCGACAAAATGAAAAGGCCAAGCAGCTCGCGACCGGATAAACGAGCCAGGGGAGTAGAAGAGACCCGATGCACGCGACGTTGGCTGTGTTGTACGCACCGGCCGGGCGGTCAACGCCGTCGATCGTGAGCGGGAGGTGCCATGCACCCGCGTAGAATGCGTTGCTGACATGGACAAACTGTCCGTGGGTGCAGTAGACAATGCTTCCAATGCTGCTATAGACAAAGAGCCGGCTGGAAAACGGGAGGAGGCGCGGCAACGGCACTGGGAAACGCTGCAGCCCGACCACGCAGAGCAGCGCCACATAGATAGCGAACGTAGCAAGCAGCACGTTCGAGAGGAGCCAGATGCGATTGGCACTGGGCGTCCCATAGTAGATGCGGGCGACATCTGCGTACAAGAGCGACGGCGCCGCGTTGAGCGTCAAGAGCACCAGAACGAGCTGCCGCGCCTCGAGGCCGCTGAGCACGTCGTACGTCAAGACGGGCTTGCGCAGAAGCACGCCTTCAAGACCCTTGAACGTCATGACAACGTCCCCGCTAAGGAGCCCGAGCGCAGCCACAACAAGCACCGCTTGCCACGCGCTGAGCTCGATGTAGTTGGCAACAACTGTGACGGCGTTGGTGGCGACAACAGGGACTTTGCCGCTGCGACGTCCGACGCTCCACCCGGCGGTGTCGATGGTGCCACCACCGTCCACAAAGAGCGATTGACAGTAGGTGGACACGGCATACCGAGGCCCGAGGGGATGCGACGTCACCACCGTGTTGACGCCGGTGTCGTCGACCAGTGACGAGCCGTCTGTAGCCACGAGCACCTGCGCCATGCCGGCGAGCCGTCGCACGCTCGAGCCGTCCGTGTTGGCGTGCACCACGGACGGCGTCACCATCGCCACGTCGCTTAGCACCGAGAGCTCGTAGATGCCCAGTGGGTAGGCGTCGCGATTCGTCGTCTCGAGCTTGGCTATGCCGTCGATGGTTTGGGCGCCTGCTGTTGGGACGCAGAGGGGGTGCGATGTCGACGATCCGAGGAAGACGAGGAAGACCCACTGGATGCCCGGTGGCCCGACATTGCATGTCGTCACAAACCACGGGTCACTCGCGGGCGGGACGTCCCAGTGCAGCGCCAGCTGACGTCCGAGTGCGGCCCACGCGGCTGGCGTCGTCGTCGCCATCTCCATCTCGGCGCACGAGCCGTTGACAAAGCCATTGAAGTCGAGGCGGCAGTTGCGGCCATAGTCGTGCCAGTAGTTGTCGATCGACGGTGGTGAGGTGAGGACGACGTGTCGGTCAAACATGCCTTGGGCGAGGAGTGCGAGGAGCGTTGCGAGCGAGAGAAAGATGAGACCACCGGCGACGAGGTTGGAGGCGATGCGGCCAAAGACAACAAAAGTGCTCGCCTGCGCGCGGGTGTCCAAGACGGTGGACGGGCGGAAGACGCTACTGCTGGCGCGTGACCCGAGCCGAGAGCCCGCCGATGCAATCACTGCGTGTAGGTGCATGGGCCAAGATAATGTGACGAAGTGCGTCTGAGCGAAGATCGTTCGACGATGATGAAACGCCGCCAGTAGTAGTGGACGAGTCAACGGCACAACACCAGTATGTCGGATTGCTATCAGGTCGCAAGTCGTTCGAAAATCTCGTGTTTATGTGTCAAATTGAATAACATCACGTTGCGGCGTTGAGTCAAGCCCAAGGGTCGCTTGGTCAAGCGCTTCCAGAGGGGCGTACCAAGTCGGTAGTGCCTCGTCTGGTATCTGGCCAGTGTCTTCGAGCCACCGACATAGCGCGTATACCTTGCACCCGACGTCGAACGATCGAGTTGTCAAGTTGTCCATCTTAATGTGTACTTAGCTGCATGAATCGGCGCACCCTGGAGGCGACACAATTGCCGTCACCGTCGACGCTCACGCGTTGCCACTGACAGAACGCTCGCCATGTCTGTAGAGTATAGGGAATAAATATCCTGCTAGGTCAAAGGATTTGAATTATCTACCAACAAGCACAGGTTCCTTAACCCGAGGCGGCCATTGATAGCCTATAGATCACGTCGGTTGCACAGCCTTGTAGGATCGGCAACGCACAAGAAGCAGTGTTCTTCTCTAGATATACCGGTGGTAATTTGGGCCTTTGTACATTTTGATGGAATGGTCCGGCGGCCACCCACTGCTCCACCACAGTGTAGCTAGCGACACTCATTGGAGCATTTGTTTGGTATCCAACACGCTTGGCTCTATTGAGGACTCGCCGCCTCCGAATGTCTAGCTGCTCGTTCCTCAAAGTACGGAGTAGTATAGCACGATGTCGCAAACAAGCAGTGGCGACACGGTCTTCATCGTCACTGTTGAAGTGGGAGGTTGCACGCACCAGCGTCAGGCGCGTTGCTGACCGTCGCAAACTCAAAACTAAACATGCAAGCAACTGGCGATGCTGCTGCTCGTCACGGGTGTCGAGAAGGGCAGTAGCCGCGACGGCGCATGCTGCATGCTTCGACGGAGCAACAACGAGGCTGCCATCGAGAGAAGCATCTGGATGCGATAAATGCCGTTGGGCGTCCCATAGCCGCGGATGCGACCAAGCCACGACGATTATTCTCGATCGATGGTCGACGCTGTCGGCGCGCTTAATTGAATGCGACGCTGGTTGCTCAACCCTTGGCGTTGTCATGCTCCGACGGCGGAGAACATGCGATATGACTGCTTCAGTCACTTGGTTGGTGTGGTGGATCCCGTACATTTCTCCAGCAGCAACTCGAGTTCGAAACTGGTTTGCAGTCCGGCACGAGCTACGGTCGGTCGGATGGTGGGCCTTGTCACCGCTACTATCCATGCAGAGTGCTCGCTTCAAGTGCTTGGATAGCTCTCGGGAAGGTGTTCTTAAACTGGACCAAGTAAGCTGCAAACAAGCTAGGCTATGAGCGCTTCGCTGGCGTCCCAGCGTGACCCTGTCACGTCGCCTTGACGACAGCTGACAGCGCGCGAGTATAAAAGGGGCGCAGTGTCGACGCAGGCGATGACTTGTATCGACGTGCTGCGCTATGATTCGCCGCCAGATTCTGGATCGTAATACAACCAGACAACACTTGGTGGACGGTACCAGAATTCAGCAGCGCTTGGACGCTGAACCAGATGACAACCATCCGTGACTCACGCGCCAGCGTAGGGGTAGGGGGTCATGACGTCAAAGTTGTCGCTGCCTGACGAGGCCGCTCGGAAGATTCGCTGCACCCATTGCCGGTCGATCCTTGCTCGCATTCCAGTCGCCTCTTGATCTAGTATTGAAGGACACTCGATAGGATAGAACATGGGATTAAATAGATAGTGAGTGTACTGGATAGCAGTGGTGTACGCTGCGTCGAGGCGCGTAGCAGTTGAAGAAGTTGAGGGACGTCGCAGTTTAGAGCAGCGTGTACGTGGACGGCGCGTCGACCGCAGCGTCCAGTTGCTGCAAGACGCCGATAAGGCCGCCCGCGAGTCGACTCAGGACCACGTCGCCACGTGCATGCGCTGTACTTTGGATCACATCCACATGGTCGTACAAGAGCGCGGCGGCCGTCGGGTGCTTGGTGAAGAGCTGCGAGAGCGAGTCGAGGCCGAGTTGCTGCGTCGCCCCGGTCACAACAAAGTTCATCGCGGCCTCGAGCTCCCGTCGCCCGCGGCCTGTATAGAGGTACGCCTCGCCCACCGACTGGATCGCGCGCCACGCGTGCTTGACGGTTTGGATGCGCGGTCGGCGGCGCGCGGTACGAGGGCTGGCGTTGCTACTATTGCTGTCGCTGAGCGTCTCGCACGTCTCTTCCGCGTCTTCGCGCACGGCGGGCAGCGGCAGTGGCTTGTTGCGGAGCGGGCGCTTGTACGCCGGGCGGGTCATGGCCGCCGGCGCATTGGTGGCCGTGAGGCGCATCGGGCGCGGGCTCGTCTCGCGGAAGCTGAGGCGGCGCAGAAGCATGCTGCAGGCCACGACAGCCATCGAGGCTGCGGCGACGGCCGTGACCTGGAGCATCGGCGACGACGTCGTGGCCATGGTGGTGGAAATGTGGAAATGAAAATATTTCGAACGGACGTGAGTTTCACCAGAAAGCGCAGCCGGTTTTTATTTTAGCCAATGAAACGGACGCTCTGCACAGTATGGATCGATGATTGGTGCAAATGCAGTGTTTTTCTCGGGGCAGTGCAACATGGCACCACATCTGATGGGCAGAATCTGGGGATGTCGATCCGGCGCCGCGGTGACGCAAGCAGTCCAGCGCGACAACTGAGCGCATGTGGTTGGCGTCGCAGCGCAATGCTTCTTCGCAGAGGATATGCCTCCTCGCAGCACAGACAAGCGGCCAACCGCCAGCCAACGACGACCAACGGCCGACGAAGATTCTGGCTCGTCGTCTTCTCAGGTGCGAGCAACTTCAAGTTGAAGTCACGACCTGCAGAACGTGATGCTGGCTGCTGCCTTCGCCTCCCACGTATGCGCGATGCGCTGCTGGTTGTACAGTCGTTGGCAGCAGACGCATCATGCCAGACCACAATATCCTCCGTGGTCAATTCCTGGGTGTTACTGCAAGCTGCCCGCTATCCACGTGGCGCTTGAATATTTCGCAACGTCACACGGCGCAAGCGCTGAGAGCCGTTCAGATTCCCCCAGATGGCGCCGTTGCAAAGTGGAAATAGTTGGTACCAAGCCCGTGGACTTGAAGAAATCAAATATATGTAAAGAGACAATAATGTTGTCGTTCTGTCCGTGGAGGGAGGGACCACGTCCTAGTACTGCGGCCGCAACCTCTCGCAGAGGATGGGAAGCGGCGCATCGTCGAGTCGGAAACCAAGATTCGTTGGTTCCATGAACCGCAGAAAGAACGGCCAACCGACTACCGTTGCCGGCTTGGAATCGGAACGTGCTGCAGCGACGCGCGATCTTGTTCGAACGATCTGGCATGCTGGATGGATGCGAGAGAGATATGGGACAGAAGGGACCGTTGTGTGGTATCTACCTACCGTAGAAATACTGGTAGTGATAATGACCTAGCTCAACGAGGCCCATGAATGTGGCGTGGTCAAGGCCATACATTTTGGTAAATTTATGGCCTTGGTGTGGTCTGCGGCCCAGGCTGCTTGGCCCTTCCCAACGTGTGTTAGTACTCGTGTACGGTACGGTACTGTGTCCGAGCGGCGACAATTGGGTCACTTGCCTGCTCCATGTCACACGCCAACGCGTCCGTCAGCTCCAAGTGACTGCCGAGGCGAAGCGTGGGGACATGGATGAGGTCCACGACGTGTCGGCCCACTGGATAGTTCCGAGGACGCCACTGGCTGAGCACAAGTCCACGCAACGTGATCGTTGGCGTGGCTCTTCCTCCAACTGGACCGTTCTCTGGGGCGAGAAGAAGCGACGGGCGACAGCAGAACCAAGGCAGAATACCAAGACAGAAGAATAAAGCTGAGATCGTGATCTCGAGGCTGGTCCGATCGTCACTCTTGCCAGACACCGTGGGCTGCGTTCTGGACACGTCACGGGCTCGGGCCCATGGGCGAGCATAGGGCGCGCCTTGCATTTCAAATGCGCGCACTCCCATCGATCGTCCAACGGCGGGAGGTTGCATGACGACCTTGGCCACAGCGCCACAGTCGCCGACCAAGCAGCCACGTATGCACGTTTTGATTGGCCGACGCTCGAGGCCGTGCTCCGATTGGCCCGTTTTTCATAGCGTTGGGTTATTGACTGAACCGCAGTGGCGATCTTGGTCATGGCACGAACCAAGGCGACGCTGAAGCTGGAGAAGCGCGGGCGCAAGCATAAGGCAGCAAAACGCAAGCCGGCGCGCGCCCGCAGCGGTCGGTCGCAGCTTGCCGCGCCCGAGGAGCCCAACGACCTCGCGGTGGCCATCGCCGAGTGGCGAGAGCGCCAGGTGCGCTCCGTGGAGCTCATCGACCTGTCATCGACGCCGGACGACGAGCTCTTCGACGACGAGCGCGACGCTGACGTTGTGCTAGTCTACGCGCCGCCGGTCGCTGCCGTGACGCGCCTCTTCCTCTGCTGACCTCGGCGACAACACCGCGGGCGTTCATCGCGTCCATCGTACGACTACATGTAGTATCCCTCATAACGTTAACTCCTTGCGATGGCAATGCAAGCCCGCAATATGCAGAAACGACCCAGCCACAGCTCGCAGCCCCAGCCTCCACCCACCTGGTAACTGATCAGAAAGGCCCGTCGACCAATGACCAAGAGCAGGATCGTGGTGCTGCAGAAAGGCCGTGCGTTTGATCGAGTCCTCGGGCACTGTATTCTTCGAGTCGCGACGATCCAATCGAACACGCGATCTACTGATGCATCGGACGGAGCCGGCGTTGAAACGTCAAAGTCGTTTTTCGCGGCCGCTGCATGACCTTCGTCGATCATTTGCCGTCGAGCTAAAGGATGGCAGGCGCCTCGTCGGGCAACTCGCGCCGGAGCTCAGCGCCGATCACCAAGAAGACGCTGGACGCGAAGGCGCAGGTGAGCCTGTGCCTCGTTGCCAGTCGCATTGGCTCCAACCTCGTCGCTGGCGCGCTTCTCCTCGTCTCACTCCTCACGCTCGCCGTGCTCTTAACCAAAGGCCTCTTTGATCGCCACGTTGTCATGACGTCGCCGCAGACCGCCGACTACTGGGCCCCGCTCGGGCAGTCGTGCATGCTGACGCGGCGCGGCTTTGTCCGCAACAGCTGCTCCGCACTCGAGGGCAACACGACGTCGCCGGATGCGTGGCGCCGCGTCGGGTCGGTCCTCGCGATCTCATGGCTGCCGTCCTCGTCATGGTACATATCCACGTGCGCGGTCGGGCCGCGCCACAAGGGCTGGGTCTATGTCGTGCTGCTCGCGTCCTCGACGGGGTTTCCGAGCTGCGTGCCGACCAACGGATCGCAGCTCATTGACGGCATGGCCATGCTCACGACCACCAGCACGGTCGATGCACCGTACAGCGCGTACGAGCTCACGCTCTATGGTGACACGATGAATCGGTCGAGCGTCACGGCGGCGACCAACTCGGACGGCACGTCTGTGCGGCTCTTCGCCAACACGACGCAGTTTCTCATCGGCGTCAACGGCTCGGTGCCGGCAACGTCGTGGGGCGGCGGCAAGTCAGTGATCGTGTCGGCGCCGCTTGGGCCGCGCTACACGGTCAAGACGACGGACGCCACGTTCTTCGTCGACATGACCGCCAACCCGCCGTCGACGCCCGGCTGGAGCGTCGGCCGCGTCAACGGCAAGGTCATTGTGATTGCAACGTCGGCGGCGTCGGTCGTCGCCAACTACATGGACATTGTCATCTTCCAAGGCGTTATCACGGGGCTCTCGCTGCTCTTTCTGAGCGGTGACGTGGTCATGACGTGGAAAGGCCTCGCCGGCGTCCTCCGCCGGCAGCCCGTCTTGACGTACGACCTTCTTTTGGGTCTCGAGCGGCGCAAGCTCGTCTTGGTGCTCTGGTCGCTCAACGCTGCGCCGTGCTTGCTCTACGCCGACGTCGCCCGCGTCTACTATGGCACGGCCAACGGGGACGAGATTTGGCTCCTCTCCCTCGTGCTCCTCGGAAACCTCATGACGTTTATGACGCTGCTGGGCATTACCGCGTTGCAGTACATTCCGTCGCCGTTCAAGCACGTGCTACCGTTCTCGACACCCGTCTTCCTCTTTGGAACGACCGTTGGCGTCGTTCTGAGCTGTCATTTGCGCTACGCCGACGTCAGCAACGCGTTCTTGGAAGGACCGTGGAGCCTCGGGCTCAACATCAACGGTACGGACCGCCCATCCGGTGCGTATATCGCCGAAGCCGTCACGTCGGTGGGCGAGCTCTTGCTGCCGTCCATGCTGCTTCCGACAGCCATCGCGTTCGGCGTTGCGATCGTCTATGGCCTTTTGCAGCGCTACTATACGTGCCGCAAGGTTCGCGCCTTGATTTGAAGCGATGGGTGGGTGCTGATAACGTTGTAGTGGCTCATTCCCATGGCGTGGACCGCCAACAATAGCTTCTTGCGCGGGCGGCGGCTGCCGCACTTTCTGACGAGCTTACCGCTCGGTCCTGAAACGACGATTCGCATCGGGCACAAGTCGTTTCTGAAGCCAAGCGTGCAGGCCGTCATGGGCTACGCATCGATCGTGGAAGCAGTCGACGGGCACCAAAGCGGCTTCTTCTCCAAGCGCAGCAGCAACACGAGCGTCGTGCCGTCGACCAACGGCACCCGAAAGGCGTCCGAGGCCACGTCGATCACCGTCATCATTAGCACATACGCGCTTGTGCCCGTGCTCCTCGGCTGGCTTCGGCCGCGCCCCATTGGTGCGATCGTCGCCAATGCCTTCTTAAGCGCCAAGGTTGCCGCCACAAGCACGGAGCGCAAGACGTTCATGTACAGTCGGGGCGCGTGCGTCACGTAAGGATTGTGTGAACGCATGTATACCCACGCTCTCGTGTTGGTCTTGCTCAGTCCCAGCTCTCGCGTCGTAGCCAGTCTGAGGGCTTAAGTCGCGACGAGGAGGACGGGGCCGGCACACCATGTGATCCAGCAGGTCCATACAGTGGTCTTAGCACACCGTTTTGGTGCGACCTGGGTCAGAAAGTTGACGTGCCCTCACGAAGCTTCACTACCTCTGTCCAAGGGTTGCCGCTAGCACAGCCAAGGCTACAAAGGATCCTCGTCAGGCACGAAGCCCCAACCCTGGTTGAAAACCTAGCCCTAGCGTCGATCGCGCCCTGCAATGAACGTGATGGCTGCACCCCGGCAGCTGCATCCGTCCGGAAGAAATGGAGTAGAGATTGCATCGGTATGCATGTGAACGCCAAGGGTCATGACGACTGAAGGTCATTACGAAAGTGGGCGAACTACGAGACGCAGTACCCGCGGCTGTAGTCGTATTGAGCCGGCGCACGGGGCACCTCGGAGCGCGCCACGGTCTTGAACTCGTTGCCTTGGATGGTGCCGAGTGGCTTGGGGCGAAGGCAGCCAAGCAGCACTGGTACGAGGTTGTACGTGCTAATGATATACGCAACTGGCGTCTCGGTCTTTGAATTTACGACTGCAGACGTCGTATCCGTCGTCGACGTCGCATAGACTTTGGTCGACGGGCGCTGGACGACCGAGGCATAGCCAAGAACGGCTTGCGTGCTCGGCTTGCAGAACGTCTTGTTGCCAATCGAGATGGCGGCTTCGGCGCCGAGCGGGAGGCCCGAGACAAAGTTGGGCAGGCGCGTGTGCTTGAGGAAGCCATTCGCCTTGGTCCAGCCCGTGGGCACGACCCACTACAGTCGTGGGTACTAAAAACAACCAACCGAGGAGATGTTGTATCTACCTGCCGATAGAAAGCAAATCGCTGGAGCATGGCCCAGACGATCGCGGCAGCAAAGGTGCCAAGCGTCGTGTAGAGCATGCCGGGCCAGAGAGTCGCGCTGGAGGGCGGGATCGGGTCGCTGCCGCACGCGCCGCCAATGTGATCGATGCCATTGACAACCAAAGGCAGCGTGTAGGCTTGGCAGTTGTAGCTCCAGCCGAGGGTCTTGAACTTTTGGTTGGCGAAATACGCGATGAGAAACGTGTTGAGGTACAGAAACAGCGTGGCCGAGAAGGGCACGATGCGAGCCATTCCCGACGGTAGCCGCTGCAGCAGCGATAGCGCCAGAAGAAAGCCATACGAGCAAAATGTACCAAGCATCGTGCTCGCCATGAGCCAAATCTGCGGCGCGGTCGGCGTGCTGTGGAACGCTCGGGCGACCTCAAGGTACACGAGCGACGGCACGCCGTTCATCGTTAGCACCACCAGCAGGAGCCGGCGGCGCTCGAGGCCAGCGACAAGGTCGTACGTCAAAACCGGTTTTCGCCGCAAGACGCCTTCGAGGCCCTTGAGCGTCATGATGAGGTCGCCGCTGAGGAGTACGAGCGACACAAACCCAAGCAACGACTGGACAACCGCAATCACGTGGTAGCTGCCAACGACGAGGTTGGTCTGCGACGCCGGCACCACCGCGCGCTGGCTGCGCCGACCGACGCTCCACCCGGCAAGCCCGGACGACGCGATTTGGTCCGTGGCGTCGGCAAAGAACCAGATCGAATTCGATGCGACGGCCGCGCCCGCCGACAAGGGCAGCGATGAAATCTCCATGTTCAAGCGCGTCTCGTCGGGTGACGCGGCGCCGTCGACACCAATGAGAAACTGCGACGAGTGTACAAAGACCGTGTTGATCGAGCCGTCCGTGTTGGTCATCGGCGCCGTGTCGCGCATCGCGTCATCACCAAGGACGATGAGCTCGTACGCGCCTTTCGGATAGAGCGGAAGGCGATTCGTCGTGCCGAGGGCGGCGATGCCGTCGATGAGCTGCGGACCTTTCTCGGGAATGCACGCGGGGTGGGCCATGGACGAGACGAAGAAGCTCACAAACATCCACGCGGTCACGTGCGGAGGGCCCGTTGCGCACGTCGTGAGGTACCACGTCTCGTTGGCAGGCACGACAAAGGTCGACGCAAGCAGTTGGCCGATCGTCTCCCACGCCGGCGCCGTCGTCATGCTGGCCTCGGCGACCGAGCACGACCCTGGCACAAACCCCGACGCTGAGAGACGGCAGGCCATGCCGTACGTGGCCCAGAAGCCGTCGTTGCGCTGCGGCGCAGTGACGACGTCGTGGCGCTCAAAGAGGCCGGCGTTGAGCAACACGAAGAGCGTCACGATCGAGAGAACGATGAGGCCGGACGCGACCAAGTTGGACGCGATGCGCGAGAGCACGTGGAGCAGGCTGACTTGCTGCGCCTTCGCGTCGAGGGTTCTGGCAGCAGTGATCGTCGTCACGTCAGATGCCCGCGATCGCCTCGTCGGCCCGAGCTTGCGGATCCAGTGCATCTTCACAAAGTGACTCGGCGCAGGTTGACGCTAGAGGGGGCCCAACGGACGCCATGATGTTCGAAGTCAACAGTTCGTACATTGACGGCCCAATCCAAAACGGGATGTTGATGGGTACGAACCCGTCATCGTTCCAAGCTTGGCTCACCGCACAGCGCTCATCTCGACGGTCATCCATTCTGACAGGCGCATGAAGAACGCTTGATCCTGCGAGACCAGTAGCGCATTCTCGTCCATACCATACCACAGTGGCACCGACTGATTCGAGAGCTATCATTGCAATCGTCGGGAAATGCAGAAAGCGCGAGAAATGGCCGTTGCTGAAAGAGTCGCAATCACACAGGCGTGCGCCACGTGCCTGTGCGCTGATTGGCCGGAAATCGACCAATCCGCGAGCGCTCCAATGGTGCAGTTGACGAGCGGCCATGACGACGACCATCATGACGGTCCGCGGGCCCATTGACGCCAGCCAAGTCCTGCCCGGCGGGATCCTCGCCTGTCAGCGGGTGCTGCAGAAGCTGCCAGCACACGACGCCGACGTGGCGATTGCGCCCGAAGATCTCATGCGCCTGCGCGAGCACCCGCTCGAGTCGCAGAACGCGTGCTTGGTCAGCGAGGACAAGGCCTTTCGCGAGCTTGAAGCGCTGCGCAGCGTTGGCTGCAACACGATCGTCGATCTGCAACCGAAGGCACTGCGTGATCCGCGCCGCTTGCAGTCGCTCGCGCAGCGCCTCGACATGCATGTTTTGGCGTCGACCTCGATCGATGCCACGCAAGACGCCTCCGTCGACGCTGCCGCCAAGGCGCTAACGCTCGAGCTCCAGTTTGGCATGGACGACACGTCCATCCAAGCCAGTGTCATCTACCACGTTGTCGACATTCGAAACGTGCATTCCGGGCACTGGGCAGCCGTCGCACAGGTGCCACGATGACACCACCGCTCTCACGACATCATCCGTTGGGCGTCTAGGCGCAGCTAGCCACATCCGCGCCCGTGTACCTTGAGCTCAACCCGTTCCCGACATGCGGCTACGAAGCGGACGGTACACGTTGACCTCTGGTTGCCCGAGGCTTTACCGATTTTGAATGGATTAGTGCTCGCACTGCTCATATCGTTCACGGGTCGTCGCGACAAGCTCGTGCTCTGTCACTGCGACCTATTGCCACTGTCGATGCTCACGCAGTTCGCGGCGCTGCAGATCGTTTTGAGCTTTGACCTCTCGGGGCTCGAGGCCGTGACCGAGGTGCTGCCCTTTGCAACGCTGCCACCGGCCGCCTACGTGCCCCGCGACCGCGAGATTGCGGCCACCCTTCACGTGCTGCTCGCTGCTGTACCAACGGCCAAAGTTCTGATCAATAGCACCGTTCATTTCAAGACGCAGTACACCCGGTACGGCGGCGGCGGGTACACTCACATCTTTGCCAGCTTTGCCGCCCGGGCGCTGACCACCGCTGATGTGCGCGCCCGCGTCCTGCTGCACGAACCGTTGGCGCTGCTCGCCGGCTACGTCCCACCGCCTAGTGCGGAGATTCCGAAGAACTACATTGACTGCTCGATCTGCAAGACAGCGTTCGAGCCGATCGTGGGCGAGTACTTTACCAAGTTTGCGTTCGTCTACTGCTCCACCAAGTGCCTTCGAAAGCACCGCATCGCCAACTTTGCCCCGCTCGAGGAGCCAAGTCGGTAGTCGCTGCAACCTGCAATACATAGAAGGACCTCGTTATGTGTTTCGGTTGGGCTGCAAGGGCGACTGAGATACCGTACGTGCATGTATTTAGGTGCACTGTGATGGCTCCATGCAGCCGCTCCTCATCCGTCGTCGACCGTTGGACTGCGCTGCATGCTCCCACGCATGTCTGGACCAAGCGCTGGCTACTCGACCAAGCCAAGCGCGGCGAGTACTGCTGCTGAGCACGAGCGGTGCTAGGCCACGCTAGCGCCTTGGACCTCGATTGCGGCGGTAGGAATGTCTGGAGGTACGAGCGAGTGCCCGCATTACCGCCATGCTACACGCCTAGACAATGGCCCCAGGTGGTGGCTGTCACCGCCTGTCGCGTCGTCTTCGTCCTCGCCGGCAGCCGCGCATCGAGGCTTTTCAGCATCGACGACATCGCATCCACGTGGCGACTGCGAGGATCGGCTACAGTACGTCGCGCAGTAGTGTAGGTACCGCCGGCAGTCGCCGATCGCGCTCCGCGTCATGACGTGTCACCCTGCCTCTGCCGTCCATTGCTACAAAGAAACTTCATGGCAACGTATCCGGCGTCCTGGCACGGTATCCGGATTGTCAAAGAAATGGGCCCGCCTGGAACCTGCATTATACCGCTCGAGGGGCCACTCATCACCGTCGCCGCTTGGTGCATGCGACCGTGCTCGAGACGACGAAGACGATCCTCCTCCTCCTCGTACTAGACCAAGACAAGCAGCAGCATGGCGTTCCTCGCCGACCTCAAGCGCAGCAATGGCAAGGCCAACCCGCTCCTCGGCGGCGGCATGGGCAAGAAGACCAACTTTGCGCGCGCGCTCAACCTGCCCACGACGCCGCTCTTCCCGACGACGACGGCCAAGAAGGACGATGGCGAGATAAACGATGGCACGTTTGCGACGCCGCTCGCCAAGTCGGCGATCGAGATCTTGCTTGAGCTCGAGGCCAAGCAGGAAGAGGAAGAGCGCCTCCGCGGCGGCCACGTCACGGACGACGACGACGACGCGCCGCCGATACGCAGCACGATACGAGGCCCCATGCAGCGACAGAATGCATTTCTCGACACGCGGCCGCCGCCCGGCCCACCCAAGTCGCTCGAGGACATGGTACAGCAGAAGCGCAAGCCGTCCAAGAAAGGCAAGAAGGGTCTGCCGCCGGCCAAGAACCCGACGCTTGAAGAGATGATGAAGAGCCGACAAGCAACGACGACGGATGCGCCGCCCCGCAATGCGATGCTCGAGGAGATGATGAAGAAGCGCAATGCGTCGCGGGGTGGCGACTCGCCCAAGAAGCCGGCGCCAAAAAATGCAATGCTGGAAGAGATGATGAAGAAGCGGGCAGGACCGGTCGAGCCCGAGCCATCCGACGCGCCGACGACCGAGGCGCCACCTCTGGTCGTTGAGGAAGCGCCGCCGTCATCGCGCAATGCGATGCTCGAAGAGATGATGAAGAAGCGAGCCGCGCCAGTCGAAGAGCCGCCTGCACCAGCACCGGTCGCGCCGCCGACATCACGCAATGCAATGCTGGAAGAGATGATGAAGAAGCGAGCCGCACCCGTGCAAGAGGCACCTGCACCACCGTCTCGGAACGCCATGCTCGAAGAGATGATGAAGAAGCGAGCCGCGCCGGTCGAAGAGCCGCCTGCACCGGCAGAACCACCCTGCTCTCGCAACGCCATGCTCGAAGAGATGATGAAGAAGCGAGCCGCGCCAGTCGAAGAGGCACCGGCCGCGCCACCCGCCTCTCGCAATGCCATGCTGGAAGAGATGATGAAGAAGCGGGCGCCACCGGCCGCCGCACCCACACCGTCGTCGGACGGCGGCGGCAAGAATGCCATGCTCGAGGAAATGATGAAGAAGCGGGCACCGCCAGCCGCGCCGTCATCGGGAGGCGGCAAGAACGCTATGCTTGAGGAGATGATGAAGAAGCGGGCGCCGCCAGCCGCGCCGTCATCGGGAGGCGGCAAGAACGCTATGCTTGAGGAGATGATGAAGAAGCGGGCGCCGCCAGCCGCGCCGTCGTCGGGAGGCGATGGGAAGAACGCGATGCTCGCAGAGATGATGAAGAAACGTGCGCCTCCCGATGCGCCGTCGTCCAGCGGTGACACGCCGGAAGCAACGCCCGAAGCCGACGCGGCATCTGCCGGTGTGCCCCTGCGCGAGGACCCAAAATACTCCAAGTACTTTTTAATGCTCAAGCGCGGTCTGCCGCGGCCCGCCGTGCAGCACAAGATGATCCAGGAAAGCGTGGATCCCAACATTCTGGACATGGACCCGAACCTCCCGTTCAAGCTGCCGACGCTCGCCGAAGACCCGACGTACGCCATGTACTACAAGATGCTTAAAACGGGGCTGCCCAAGGAGGTCGTTCAGCACAAGCTGTCGGCCGATGGCATCTCTGCTCGGCTCCTCGACCTCGACCCGACGCATCCGAGCGTGCCGAAAAACAAGATCGACGACGCCTTTCGCGCGCACCAGCTCAAGGTCATTGAAAAGTACAAGGTCATGCTCAAGCGCGGCATGCCCGAAGGCGCGGTGCAGCACAAGATGAAGATGGACGGCGTGGATCCGAATTGGCTCTACCCCGAGAAGGCGCCGGCGGTTGCCCAAGGCGCCAACTTGGCGCGGCGTCTCACCAAGCCCGACTCGATCCGGAAGAAGCTCCATTGGTTTGTCCTCTCCAAGGACAACCTCACGGGCAACAACGCGACGCTTTGGAAGCAAACCTCCCAAGGTATTTGAATTCTAACCATGCGTGCACGAGCAAGGAACCGTACTGCTGTCTCTAGTCAAGCTCTCGTCGGCCAGCGTCGAAGCCCTCGAGAAGACCTTTGTCAAGAGCCTCAAGGAGGCCGAAGCGCCGAAACCCAAAAACTTTCAGCGCCAAGAGTCGTTCCGCGGCGGCGCGCCGTCCAAGATCTCGCTCCTCGACATGAAGAAGTCCCAGAACATTGCCATCACCCTCGCGCGCGTCAAGATTCCGTTCGAGTCCGTGTTTGCGTCGACGCGACTTAAATTGTCTGATGCGACAACGCTAGGCGCATCAAGACGGAGATTCTCGACATGAACCCGACCATCATGTCGTCCATGCACCTCAAAGCACTCATTGATCTCTGGCCAGACCATACCGAGATGGACACGATCCGCAAGTTTCCGGGCGACGTCAACATGCTCGGAACGGCCGAGCGCTTTTGCCACGAGATGCGCGACACGCCGCGCTTCACCGACAAGATGCACTGCCTCGTGTACAAGCAGGAGTTTCCGACGCGCAGCCACGAGCTCCAGTGCGTTCTGCAAGGACCTCGACCATGATTCTGATGCTTCTGTAGCGAAACGATCCTCCTGGTCCAGCGCTGCGTGCACCAGATCTGTGAAAGTACCGAGCTGCGGGTACGTTAATAGTCTTGCGTTTACCTTGCATCACAAGACGTAGGACATCTTGTTGCTCGTGCTGCGCATCGGCAACCTTCTCAACTTTGGGAAAGAAGCCGCCGAGACCCAAGTGGCGCCGGGCTTCTCGCTGAGCTCGCTCGTCAAGCTCTCGCAGACCAAGGCGTTTATCGGCCAAACGACGCTGCTCCAGTTCCTTGTCGAGACGGTCGATGTACGACGCTTCCCATGCATGCGATGTCGGTCTCATGCGGTGTGGGGTAGCGTGACGCGCCCGAGCTGGCAAAATTTGAAGATGAAATCGGCCTCCTCGAGCGAGCTTCGCGGGTGCTCATTCCGCAACTGCACCAAGAGAAGAAGGCGCTGGAGACGGGGCATGCGCTCTTGGTCGCTGAGGCCGAGAAGATTGAAGACGAAGAAGGCGAAGACAACTTGACGGCTGCCGCGATCCGCAACTTCGCCGACAAGTCGGCCATGGAGCTCAAGGACTTGACGCACCAGCTGAGCACGCTCGCGGATCGGGTACGTGTTGTTGGCGCCGTTTTCTTGGTTGAGAGATTGACAGATTGATATTTGTGGACTAGAAAAAGCAATTTCTCGACTATTTCGGCGAGCAAGGCGACTATGAACTGGACGAACTGTTTAGCGCGCTCTGGGCGTTCACCGAAGAGTTCCGCGTCGTGCATCGCAAGTTCCTCCTCAAGAAGGCGCGGTCCAAGACCAAGCCGGCGGCGGCCGCCGCCGAGTGCGCCTAGTCCACAACGTCAAGGAGAAGCAACTGTACCAGTATATATTTACAAAGCTGTACACATATCTACATGAGACATGTCGGGTACGAATGACAAAATTGTCGACCACAAACGGCCTTTGTATGTGTTGCAGCAAACACGCCAATGGGTCTTGATCGCTAGCTCCTTTCTCGAGTGGCTCAAATGAGCCCACCGGCGCTGAAGGGATTCTATAACAAGCTTTCGGTCGTCCCTCTTCTCGCCCGTACGAGGCCGGTATCGACGTCAACTCTTTTGCGTTGTACGGAGATCAAGGATGACGTGGCAGCCTCACACGATAGGAGCGGATTGGAGCGCAGGTCATTTTAAAATCGCACGGTTCTCGTGTGCGGACGTGTACAATTGAAATACGGCCCACGGTTTGCCTGCACTGAGGCGTTCTCCTACGGTGCTATATGCTGAACGACCGGCCATGCGCTCCATGTGCACACGAGGCTGTTCGCGCAGGCCGTGTGCGGCTCTGGGTCGATGGGCTGCGTTCGCGGAGCAGCGCAGACTTGGTCCTCTCAACGTCTCTTCTCATGGCACATGCCAGCTCTTATTGTGTCATCTTCCGTGCACGTGTTTGGACGAGGAAGGCGTCTTCATCCGAGTCTTCACAACGAGCGGTCATCATGACACATGGCGACGAGCTACACCAGCTGCATCCGTGCAGGTCGATTCAAGCGCCGCATGAAGCATGTGACTGCTAATAGCTAGTACTACGGGCCTCGAAGCAATCAACGGGTGCGTGCAACGGGCGTTCTTCATGGACGAGGACCGTGCTGGCCTGTCCAGCTGCCACGTACAGTAGCCATCCGCAAGACCGAACCGGTTGCGCAGAAGAAGCTTTTACGAGCCAGTTTCGAACAAGCATGGCCATGCCGGGCGACGTGATCGAGCGCATCTTGAGCTTCCTCGACAGCAAGTCGGTCACCCGCGCGTCATGCGTCGCGCGCGCGTGGCACGACGCAAGCCGCGCGCCGTGGCTCTGGGCGCGGCTCTGCGAGCACCACTTTCGCAGCCCGTTCCTGCGCACGCGCGCCGACTACATCCGGCAATGGACCATCACACGCGATACACTGCGCCTCCACATGGCCATGTACAGCGTCTTCTTTGACCAAATGTACCTTTTGCTGGGCTGCGCCAGCGCGACCGGATGGCTCTTTGGCGCGCAGCCCGTGCTCTTCGCACTGCGCCTCGACGGCCTCGACGACTCCATCGCCATGGCCTCGGCGCGGCCGTTTGTACTCTTGCCGGCGCTCTACCTGCCCATAAAGGCTAGCGTGCTCCGCCTGCTCTACACGCGCCTCCGACCGCTCGAGCGCTATGTGCTCTCGTACGCGGCCGAGATGCGCCACGTCATGCTCACACGCGACTCATGTCGGCTCTTTGTCTACTTGGCCGGCGGCTGCGGCGGCCTCCAGTTGCTACCCCCGCTTGTGCAACTTCTCGCAGCCCTCCCGCTGTGTGCACGGGTGCTCGTTGCATGCAGCGGTGCAACGCTCGCCGTTCACGCCGCGTGGCCCCGAGCCGCACCGCTCGACGACACTGCGCTGCCTCGTGTGTCTGCTGCTGAGCGCGCTCTCGCACGCAGTCGCGCCAACGACGTCTCTGGCGCTAGTGCCTCTCAGCGTCGGCCTTATGCTGTACGGCCGCGCGCTCCGGACGTTGCTTTGGCGCACGTCGCTGGTCGACGCCATGCGCCGAATGGTCCGTGACGGCGGGTTTCCTCCGATCCTCACCGCGCTATTGTGGTACCTGCGCTATACGCAGTGGCTGCCACTGCCGTACACGCTGCTGCTGCTTGTCGAGTACGGCGTCTGGGTCGCCGATGGCCCCCTCTTGCCGGCGCTCGAGCGGGTCTTTCGTGCTGCGATGGCCGCGCCACCGCTGGTCCGTGGGTCGTCGCCGCGACCGTGCGATTCGGCCGACGACGATTACCGTGCGACCGTGGCACGTGCGTAGATCCAAACACATATTGTCGTGTGTGCATGTCGCATCGTATATATATATTGGTCTTAATGTTTAAATAAAAAACTCGCCGTCCTCGCGCCGTGTCGACGGCGCGTCGTCGTCGTCGTCGTCGTCGGTGATGGTCGTCACGTCCAGAAGCAGCGCTTGCATCGGGACGTCGTCGGCGTCATTCTTCTTGTACGACCGGCGCGGCGCCGTCGCCTCGATCACGACCCGGTCGGTCGAGAGCACTTGAAAGACGACGGCGCCGAGGACGAGGAGCGCGCTGGCAATGTCAAACACCAAGTCCCAGTTGCCGGCGCCGTGTCCGAGGAGGTAGCCCGTGAGGACGTTGCCAAGAATGCCGGGCAGTGTAGCGATCGTGTTGCTGACGCCCATGATCTACGCCGATTAAAATATCAATCTATCAATCCATCAATTCATCATGGAAAAACTGGCGTACGTGGCCGGCGCAGGACGGGCCAATGTCGACCATGTTGACCCAGTACCCAAGCGTCGCGGCGCGGGCGAAGAAGAGCGTGAGGCAGAGCATGGCGATCGCCGACGGCGCCGATGCAGCGTAGCGCAGGAGGTACAGCGCGAGGGCGGCCCCGAGAAGGCCGATCGCGTTCATGGTCTGGCGCACGTGCAAGACACGGTAGCGCTGCAGCAGTCGATCCGAGACCATGCCCCAAAAGAGGACGCCGACGTACCCCGCAATGTACGGGCACGCGGCCGCGAGCCCGGACGAGGCCAGGGAGAGGTGCAGCTTCTCGCGAAAGTACTGCGGCATCCACCCCAGCAGCACGTACCAGCCATAGTTGAAGGCAAAGTGGGCGGCGTAAACCGCCCATGCGTGCTTGTTGAGAACGAGGCGGCGCCAAGGCGGCGGCGACGACGCGATGAGCGACCCGCGCTGCGAGAGAATCGTCGCCTTCTCGGCGGTGGTGATGTACGCGTCGGTCTCGGGCTTGCTGCTGCCGCGCCAGAGGAAGAGGAGCACCCATGATGTGCTAAGGAGGCCAAAGAGAAGAAAGATCGAGCGCCACCCGAGCGACGCGAGCAGCAGCGGCGAGACGGCCATGGCGACAATGGTCCCGAGGTCGACGCCGCTCGAGACGATCGACATGAGCCGACTGCGCTCGGTCGCGGGGTACCAGGATGCTGAGAGCGTGTGCAAGGTCGGGAACAAGATGCCTTCGCCGAGGCCCATGCCGACGCGCACGACGCGAAGCCAGGCTGGCGACGACGCGGTCGTGATCGTGAGCACATCAAAGCACGTCCAGACGACGACGCCGGCGACGAGCACACGCTTGGGCCCGTAGATCGAGGCCCAGTGGGCGCCAAGGAGCTGCGTGCAGATGTAGCCGTAGTAAAAGGACGATAGGATCTGGCCCTGCTTGGCGTGGTCGGGCTCGATGGACGGGATCGCAATGCCAATGTTGGTTCCTACGCGCAGTGTGACCATGAGGAGGCGTAGGACAGCGTTGCCTACGGTCGGCGTAGCAGAGAAGCGTGCCCATCGTGCAGAGCAGCGCCATCTCGTAGCGCCGGTACGTCTGCTCGGGCCAGAAGCGCATGGTAATCGATCGGCGGCCAGCACGGAACAAATATCTTTGTGGAAGGATCAGCCGTCTGCCAACCGGCTGTCAAACCAGCCCGTTAAGCTCCAAACCGGTTATGAAATAGAAAGTCATGGATTGGCCATAAATATTTCTTTATCGACTTGTGATTGGCTGAATCACGGCCATATAAGGTCTTGCAACCAATCCAAGGCGTCATACGTGGAACGCGGCCCTGCCGGACAATAATGTGGCATACAACTCGAGCTCTTTTGCGAAATCGATGCAGAGGCTATAGGAAGCGTGTCATGCTATAGCTCGCGTGGCTAAGCAAAACCCATCTACGCACAACCCAAACCACCAAGACCCTATCGAATCACAGCACCATTATTAGCAAGATGTCGTTGATTTTGCGCAAAAGTGTTCGTTGTATGTCCCAGTTGGTATGCATTTCTGCACAGCATAAGTCTCGGAAGCGACGACCGGCGGTCGAGTCTGTCCTACACGATGCGTACGACACGGACGAGTCTTTGTTGTTAGTGAAGACTCAGTGGCAGTGCGTACTGCGCAGCTGCATACTTGGGGTGCTGGGGTGGGCACGGCGTCGGGGCCAGCACCAAGATGCGCCAGAGTTTGATGTCGAGCACATAGTAGATGCCGTCATAGCGCACGCTGAGCAGCCCATTCAATGCGGCGGACGCCCGGTCCAGGTAGTAGACGTCGTTGAAGATCCACGGCGCGTGGTAAAAGAGAAACGTAGCACCCGCCGAGAGCAGAAGCGACTGCACCTTCTTGGTCGGCGCTGGCACACTATCTTTTGGCCGCCATTGCGCGGGCACGAGCCGCCAGAGCCAGCGCCAGCGCTGCAGACTCCGCACAATGCTATAGCAGAGCGCGTTGACACTTAGTGTCAGACATGCGAGCGTTGCAATGCGCTGCCAGTGGCCGATCGTGATGGCCGCCGTCTCGCACGTGACTTGCAAGTCCATGTGACTCAATCGACAGACGGGTGCGTAAATGGCTGTAAACGTCACCGGGGCGTTCCACGAGAGGAGCGCCGTGGCGGCCCAGACGCTGAGGCTGTTGATTGCCGCGTACTGCGCCGCGTGCGACCGCGTGAGTACCATGGCCATGTCGTTGACGACCTCGACGAGCCATGTGACTTCGCTCGATGCGAGCAGCACAGAAAGCCACGAGGTGGCTCCTGGCGCCAGAAACGCGAGGCCGTCGGTGATGTGGAGCTCGAGCGACGCGGTGGCGAGGAGCATCATGGCGGTCGCCGACCGGACAAAGATGAGCGGGCGCCCGACGTAGCTCATGGCGCCGATGCGGTTCAATTTGAGCACGTTCCGGCGCTCCACGTAGCCGCGCGCGAGCCACATGTAGAGTGTGAGGAGCAAGGCGATGAGCAAGAGAAGGCTCGTGACAAACATGTTGGCCGACTGCGCATACGATGCGAGCGCCGACGGCAGCTCGGCAGCGTAAATGGCTTGCGCGATCGGCGTCGTCTTCTCCGAGAGCAACGTGAGCGACATGTTGTCGCCTTGGAAGTGTACCACGTCGCGGTCACACGACACCCATTCGAGGAGGTAGGCGAAGGCAAAGAGATCGTAGGTGGGATCGGCCGGGTTGAGCAGCGGTAGGCGCTCCAGCGAGAGCGGGTCGTTGGTCGAGGCGCTGCCGTACTGGAGGATCTGGATGTCGAGTGCTGCTACGGACGCATAGACATCCGAGAGGTGGATATCATTGCGCGCCATGGCCTCCGCCAAGCCAAAGGTGGATGTAAAGGACGTTGTCGAGTTCAGGTACCCGTCGCACGCCACGAGGTTGTATGGGTCATGCCTGCAAATGTCAGTCCAGTTGCTCTGCGTGTGAACGGCGCTGAGCAAGGACGCGGGCACGAGCGTTGCACGGTTAAGCTGCAAGCTGGCGTAGTAGGGCACCGCGTCGCAGCCATAGTCGAACGAGAAGAGCACGAGGAGACCAGCGCCGACGGCGGGCGCCGCTGTCGGCAGAATCGCGTCACAGAGCACCGAGCCGCCAAACGACAAGAAGTTGGCTTGGATCCACGGCCCGGGTACGGGCCACACGGACACGCTGGTGTCGATTGCAAGAAAGGTTGCGAGAGCCGACGCGTTCTCTGCTACGAGCGTGTGCAGTAGGCGGCGAAGACCGTCGACGGCAGCCCGCAGCACTGTCGGCACAGGAACGAAGTACATGTCGGTCGAGCCAAACGGACCGAGCTCGTCACTCACAAGTTGCAGCCCGCGCCCGATCGGTGCGTTGAGAATCCCGTTGCGCAACAGCACAGCTGCCGGTGTCGTGTTGGCATACGCGTAGTTGGCGCTATTGGAGAGGAGGCTTTGGCCGGTCATGCCACTGCCATTGCGGAGGGTCGCGCGGAAATCGTTGGCCAAGCCCCAGTACATTTTGTAGCTCGTCTCGGATGGAATGCGGTACGAACCGTTGAGCGACGCGAGCGTAAACGGGTAATACGCACTCGACGCACTCACGACGCGGTATGTGTTGACGAGTCCGATCGTCTTGAAGTTTTGCCACTGCAGCGTGAACGTCGTGAGGCCAGAGCGACGCCAATACGCTGCTTCGACATCCGGTGGGACCCAGTTCGTGGCCGCGGCACGGACCGCGCGCAGCCAGTTGATGCCCATGTTTGTCGCTTCGAGGTCGCGCCCGAAAGCCACGTGAAAGGCATTCCCCCACACTGCGAGGAGGTCGTCCCACTCGGTGTTGCGCAAGATCGTTTCGAGGTACACGGCGCCGTTGGTCGTCATGTTGCGGCAGCGCGCTTGGCGCTTCATCGAGTTGGCCATCGCAAACGTCTGGTTCAAGTCGAGGTAGCAGTAGGCGGAGAAGATCCACGGCATGTCCGCGGCAGGCGTGCTGCGAAGACCTTGAATGGCATCGCGCAACGCGTGCTCCAGCGTCCGCATCTGCACGCGCGCGCCAAAGTTGCCCGGCAGCGTCATGCGTGACGCGTCATCAAGCGACGTCGTGACAAGGTTGACGTCGATCGCATCCAACTGCAGCGGTCGCGCTGAGAAATTGCCAAGGGCAAAGTCAGCACTAAGGATCGACGCGAGAAAGCGGTGCGTCGAATGCATGGAAAAGTTGGCCCACGCGAGGTCGTTGGAGAGCGCGGTTGCCGAGACACGGAGATAGAGAACGCTCGTCTGAATTGAGAGCGCCATGTAGCCCAAACAAACCAGAATCGACGACCCATACACGAGCTTGGACCACCACCGCGTCCAGCGAGAGACCGGCGGTACGAGCATGCGCATCGGCGCCGACACGGACGCCTGTGGTCGCTGCAACGTCGTTCGGCGAGACACGCACAGTACGTTCGAGTGCAGCGGTCGGAACGCTTCGTTGGCGTTCAAAACACTTTTCACGACAAGCCACCGGTTCAAGTCGAAGAGGTAGATGCTGTCATCGGTCGTGAACGGAATCAAGCCCGCGAGGAGACAGGCGACGGGGTCGTTGGGCACTGCGTCGACACCTGTCGGCGACGTCGGGGCTAGGTACAGCGTCGCGAGGCCTGATAGCAAGTAGAACGGCGGCTCCATATCGCTCGCCGCGCGGCGCGTCTCGGTACGGCGCCACATGCTTGCACTCACGATACCGAGGAGCGTGAGCAGTACGTGGGTGGCGACGAGCACTTGGGCCCGGTCAACGCTGCCGATCACAACGGACGCACCGGCACAGACCACCACCGCGTCCAAGTTGGTGCTGGCACACGTGCGCTGTAGCGAGGCGACGGGCGTGATCGGGTCGAGGACCTCGAGGCAGATGTGAATGCCGCAGGCGAGGGCAGCACACGGTGTTGCGTAGGAGTGGGTGGCCTCGGGCACGAGCAGCCGCGCCACATCTTGCAAGAGCAGCGAGAGCCACGTGGCTTCGATGGACAACACAAACACATCGATGATCGACCGTGCGTCGCATGAGAAGTAGCTCCCGCCATTCGATGAGTGCTGCAGCTGAACGTTGGCGGTGCTGAGCATGATAATGGCCGCGCCGCCGCGGATCAGGAGCAGCGGTCGGCCGACCCACGCGGCGCCCACGAGCCGATGGAAGGCGAGCCAGTTGGTGGGCTCAACGCGCGCTGGAAGAGCGTAGGTCGAGCAGAGAGCGGCCAGCAGCACAACCGAGGCGACGGCCGTGGTGTAAAGAATGATGTACGCGATCATCTGCGTCGAGTTGGGCACATACAAGTTGCCGCCGCTCGTGGGATACGTCTGCACCGCGTACGTGTTGGAGATGAGCGTCAAGGTTGAGACATCGCCTTCAAAGGCGACGACCTCCCGGGCACCAATCGCCCAATCGTAGAGCATGAGCCAGCCATAGAAACGGAACGCATCGGGCGAGAACAGCGGCTCGTACAGTAGCGTCCAGTTGGAAGCGTTGGTCGTCGATGTCGCATATTGCATGATGCCGACCGGCCCGAGGGTCGTGGGATCGAACCCCGCTGTGTTTAGCTGCCGTTCTTTCAACACCAAATGGGCTGCCGCAAGGGCCGGTGCACACTGGCCCGACACGTCGCAAGCACAGAGATCGGCGGCGGGTATGGCCATCGTCATGGCCCGCGCGAGGAGCAAGGACGGAAATGAGAAGGGTGTTGTCAGGCGATGCGCGCCTGTGCAGAGCGCGTTGGCGTCAAACGGCGGTTGTACAAAAGGCGTGGGGCTGCTGTGCAGACAGAGAGGACTGCCGCCGTGGTAGTCGTACCCCGTGGCCCAGGTCGGCGGCGTCGGTTCCAAGACGCCGCTGTGAATCGTCTCGTCGGCGAAGGGCGGGGCCAGCACACTCGCAGCTTGCAGTACGAGTTCCTGCAACGCCGGTGGCACGGGCAGAAAAAAGCGTCGATCGAGAGGAAGGGTCCCAGGGTGGTGTGGACGAGGAACCTCTGCGCCGAGTACGCTCCGTTCGCATCGTAGAGTGCTGTGAAAGTATCGAACGTCGGTACACAGTTGCCAAGCGTAAAAGAATTGGATACGTTGTTGCGCAAGAGGCTTTGATTGCAGGCCTGGACGCTGTAGAGATCGTTGTTGAGCTGCCAGTTGAGGATGCCGGACGACCAGCTCCCGAGGCGCCGCGGCAGGTCCTTGAGCGTAATCGACGCCGTGTGACCCAAAGCGTTGAGAATCGTTGCGTGCTCGGTGATACCGGTTTGGTACTTGTTGTGCCACTGCAGTTCAAATCGGTCGAGTCCGAACGACATCCAAATGTCCGCTTCTTGGGCGATCGGCGTCGTAATGATCTCGAGCGACTGTAGAAATGCCCGGCCCGTCGCTGTCTCCTGCAAACCGAGCCCCAGGCCGACGGTGAAGGGACCTCCGATGCCCCCAAAGATGCTTGTAAAGGCGCCATAGTCAATATTGCGCAGCACCGAGGCAAGGTACATGGCGCCGTTGGCAGCGTAGCGGGCGCACCGTGCTTGGCGCGCCGCCGTGTGGGCCATCTCGAGCTCCTTCGCAAAGTCGACCCAGCAGTATTGCGATTGCACCGTGAGAGCGTCGCCCGGGCTCATCGTCCGCAGACTTGCAATGCCATGTTCCACCGACGTGAGTTCGTGGAGGACGAGGTGGCGCATGTACGTGGGGTAGATGCTTGTGAACGCCGAGGCGATGTCGTACGTCTTGGCCACGCGCGCGGAGTCACTCACGAGGTTGACCGAGCCGTTGGGCGAACCGAGCAGCGCGTCGTTGAGGACGTCGATGAGGTACGCTTGGTACGCGAGCGAGTAGCACGGCCACCAGTGGTCGTTACCAAAGCTCTGAAAGACGAGAGCGCTAAAGTGCCAGCCAACGACCACCGATGCGATGGCCGTTGCGATACCGAGGCCGAGTCGATACCGCCGCGGTGTGGAACGAGGCACGAGGCTGGTCGAGCTCGTCGAGGTCGATGGCCGGCGCTCGACGGCGGTCTCCAACGGCTGCACGCGCCGGGACGGCATGGGCACTCGAACTCGATGGGTTGTGAATGTGACCGTTGGCTTGTACTGCGCCCGGCTATTTTTGATTTGGTCGCTGGTCTTCCAGACAACAACGGCGACGTACTGTCGGCGCATTATTACGTCCACGCGTGAAGCGAATTGTTGTCGTGATACCTTTGGCTCCCATGCACGCAGCAGAGACGCGGGAGCTGCATCTGTGCACACCAAATGTCCCTTTCTCTCGACATCGACATGTCGTCTAATTGGATCGAGTGCACGTGAAGGAGTCGCAAGAAGCTAGAAATTAATGCATCATAATATGGACAACGGGAATGGTTCAAGGGCGATGAAAAACGACTCGCTGCGCTGAGACGCCATTGCCATCGAGAAAAATGAATGGCCGTGTCGACGAGCGAGCGCTTGAAAATGTCGAGCGTCGGGTCTTTGATCGTCTTGGTGAGGAACCGATTGAGGTGGAGCCGCAGCGACTTGACGAGAACGCCGATGCGCGCGACGGCATTGAACCGAATCCAGTCGTCCACGACAATGAGCCCCTACACCTTTCCGTCTCCGACCCACAGGCGCCTTATATCCCCCGAGCACACTGACACTTTTAGGTGGTAGCCTCGGTGGTAGCCTGGCGCTGTCGTCCGTTTGAACAAACGATGCTAAGGTACAAGCTCTCTAGTCCTGCGCGAGGTTGCTTCATGGAGCAGGCTTCTCTCGCGACTCGGAGAAAGCCTCGATCCCGCCCGTGTCCCTGCCACCTAAGCTTTCACAGATATGCACGGTCGCCGTGTTGATTTATCGCAAAGACGGTGTCGTCCGTGTCATCCAATCGTTGTTGGTCGCGCCATCGCGATGCAACCAGTTTCACTTTGCGACGTGGCGCGGTGATTGCAAGGCGATGGTGCTAGTGGGCGTGGCCCAGCACTTGGTAAAAGCATCACCGCTTGTCGTGCATCAAGCTCACTTGCTCTATGAGCACCATGGCCCAGAGTTTCGACCCATATATCCTGCTCGGCGTACCGATAGCCCAAGTCAATCCGCAACGCGACGGTCGTCGTGCTGTATTTCACACTTGGTAACGAAACAGACGTCGTGGGTTGCCAACGAGGCGCTGGATGATATGCTTATTGGGTCCGACTCGCTCAAGCCCAACGGAGCTGCCTGGCTTGCTTTGCTTACCACCAGCGACCGTCTTCCCGTGGCGGATGAAGCCAAGCTGTGGCAATCAGCGGGTCTCTTGACGTATACGACGCAGTGGCAAAACTACAAGGCGCTCGGTCTCCATGACGTCTTCTCAATTGAGAATGCATTTGGTTTGAGATACGACATGACGCTGCAGTCCAAGAATGGTTCGTACCACACGGCCATGTCAACGTCGTGGAAGACCTACTGGACGCTTGCGAGTGATCTCTGGGCACTTTCACTCGCACAATATGACTCGATGTCTGCCATCAAAACGCGATGCACACATCCCAGCGCCATCCAGGCCACCACCGCACTTCGCCCTCCAGCTCATCATGCAGCGTGTGTACACCCCATCGATGGGATGGCTACCGTTGAATATAGAGTACATTGGCTGCTCGGTGTCTATCCTTGACGCCAGTGGCTGCTGTCATGACGCCGACAGCAGCGGTGGCGAGGGCGACTCTTCCAGCATCGTCATGCTCGGGCCCACGAGGATCTCGACCACGTCCGCCATGGTCGGTCGGCTCGACGGGTCTTCGTGGAGGCAGAGGGCAACCACGTGCTGGAATTGCCCGCGGAAAAACGTGAGCGCGTGCCGGAGGCCGACGAGCTGGGCGACCGGCATCTTCTTGTCCTGGAACGAGAGACACTTGCGCGTGAGGTACGTCTTGGCGCTCACGCCCACGTCGATCTCCGCCAAGAGCACGCCAAAGGCGTAGACGTCGGCGGCCGGCGAGGCAAAGCGCACGCGGCGCGCGGTCCCTTCGTCGTCGTCACTGGACGGCGTCGCCTTGGACTCGAGCAGCACCTCGGGCGCCACGTACAGCGCGTCGGTCGAGTGCGTCGCATACACATGGCTCGCGAGCACATCCAGCGGGTTGAGGTAGACGTCGCCGCCGGCATCCACGAGCACCGTGTCGGCGGTGAGGTGGCCGTGGACGATATGGGCGCTATGGAGGTACGCGAGGGCGCGCGCAAGGTCGCGTGCCATCGTGGCTTTTTCAGAGAGTGACGAAGACCGCTCGTAGAGGAGGGGTCCGTTGTCGGAACAGTCGTTGATCACAACTGCGAGCGACGACGGCGACGAGACGACGACGCCCCGCAGCGGCGCGACGTGCGGGTGCTGCAGCTTGGCGAGGTCGACGATCGTCCGCGCCATGCTCAAGAGGTACGACTCGTAGCCAGCGATTTGCTTGAGCTGGATGCGGCAGCCGTCTGGTACGTACACGCCTTGGGCCACGTGGATGTGAGGGCCTTGGTGGTACAGAGTCGACGTTTCCAAGATGTCGCTGGCGTCGAGAAGGTGTAGCGACGGCGCCTGCTGAAGAATGCTCTCGATGGTACTCTCGCCCGAGTAAAGGCGCGATGGCGGCGGCCGGACGTGCCGATCGGACAAATGCTGCTGCTGCGACGAAGTGTCGAGGAGGCTCTCGATCGCCACGTCGTTCCGCGTCTTTAGGGCCTTGGTCGGCACCCGCTTGCTGCGGTAGCGCATGACAAGGCCGTAGAGCATCGTCAACGTCATCGAGAGCAAGACAATCCACGCGCTGACTTCGTTGGACAAGTTGTCATCGACTTGGGTTTGGGGCTTGGGTCCTATCGGCGCACATGAGCGACATCGCTCGCGTCGAACACAGGACGGGTACGGTAGACGCAGATGCTGGCGCCGTGGAGACACAGCTTGTGGGCGTAATATGGGCAGGGCAGCGTCAGGTTATCGAGGGTGAGAGATGGAATCGCGCGGAGCGACAAGAACGTCTTGATCGAGACCGGCGTGAGCTCAAAGTTGGTGTGTCGAAAGCTGAGCGACGTCAAATGAAAGTGTCGGATGCTCTTGCTCAAACTCGCCGCATCGACAAGCGTCACGTTCTCGACCGTGCTAGTAGTCGTTGTAAGTTGTTTGTTGAAGACAGAGTGTCCTACAGAGTGTGGAGCGACGAGCGGAACCCTGACGCGTTGAGCCAAGTGAGGTTGAGGTCGGCGGCCGTGCTCGATCGAATGGTTCTAAACGTCCCATCTCGCATCAGTACTCGCTTCAAGAGACTCTGCGTACAGTGTCTGGAGCGTCGACAGCGTTGATGGCAACCTGAAATTGCCCATTGCGCAGTCGGTGAGCGATCTATCCGACGCGCCATGAGCCGAAAACCTCACATCAAATGAAACAAGGCCACACAGAGTCGTCAAGTTTCGTGGCAGGCCAAACGAACGGGTCTCAGCCATGAGCGGCGTCACATCGAGCGACTGCACGTACCTACCAAGCGATAGATCGTAACGAGAAAGGTGGGCCACCAAGACGACGGTACAGGTTGGAGAGGCGGGCCAGCCCGCTCACGTCCAACGCAGGGACGCGG
The DNA here is from genome assembly GCF_000151545.1 of Saprolegnia parasitica CBS 223.65. Classification (NCBI taxonomy): domain Eukaryota; phylum Oomycota; class Saprolegniomycetes; order Saprolegniales; family Saprolegniaceae; genus Saprolegnia; species Saprolegnia parasitica. The sequence continues at coordinate 202,181 of NW_012156398.1, read as the reverse complement.
GTTGCGCTTGTCGCACTTGGCGTTCCCGAAAAGATGCTACAAGCGCATTTCGTCGTCAGCATCCGCTCGATGGAAGATGCTCATGTAGCGTACATGGTGTTGGGCCCCGTGCTCCTGTCGGCGGCGCTGAAGTTCACGCGAAGCGGCGCGCCGGGCGGCCACATAGCCGTGTTGAAGGTCCACGTCGTGCCTTCGTCGTTCTTAAAGCGCTCGATGCATTGGTCGCACGTGCTGTTGTTGCACGAGTACGCTCCGAGCGCGAGGTTGGTGTACGATGCGCCCGGTGAGGACCGAATGCAAACCGTGCTGCTCACGCCGGGGCAGGCATCGCAGGGCGAGACGAGCCAGAGGTCGTTCAACGCTGCTTGGCTTCGCCGAGACGGCGCAAGTCGTCGGCGCAGTCCGTGTGGCGTGGGGCCAGTCGCCATGAGGCCGGCGTCCGTGATCTGGCTGGTGATCTGGTGCGACCTGCTCTCTGCATGTCCCTGTGGGTCCAGCTGATTTAATTTTAACCAATGGCATCGGCCTACGTAGCATAAACAATGCGCATTGGTTATTAAGCGAATACTTCCAGCCAATCCCCTACCACTGTATGCAATTGGTAATGAAGGAATACCTCCCTGCACCAGGCGTACACATACGGTATATTCCCTTCTTTCAATAGAAATAGCGTTGTTCAAGATGCATTTCCTACGAAACGCATCACGCTGTCAGCGCGCCACGTCGTCAGTTTGCACTTTGACCAAGACAGCCATGGGCTCTTCAACTGTAAGGCTTTGCTACCGTTATACATGTATGGGTCTCTATTAGCTGGCAGCGCCTTGGAGGCCTATGCTTGCGATGACCTTGGTCGACCGGTCGCGCTTGGTCGTGGTGTCGTACTTGGAGCGAGTCGATTTGGCGCTCGTGAGATGGAGCCACGACGGCAGCGCAGGGAAGCGGGTCTTGGCCTTGGCTTTGTGTCGGCGGCGGTTGAACTTCATGACGCTGAACCGAAAGATGGAGGCGTACTCTTCTTTGGAGATCGTTTGCACATGCTTGGCCACGTAATGATAGTACGCCGAGCTCAGGAGCACGAGAAGGGCAAGCGCACCGGCGGCAACATCGTTATCGCCTTGAAACCCACCAATGATCGAAACTGCAAGAAGTAGGTAAATGAAACACGCGTAGTAGGCGCCACGGATCCCAAACGGGCTCTGGAACCCGACTGCGTCCGTCTTGTAGACGGTCCGGAGCATGACAAAGCCGGCAATCTGCCCCATGTAGCAAAAGCTCGCTGCGAGAATGCTAATGTTTTGCAGCGACGCGTCCAGCGCGGGAAAGAAGATCGAGATGACGCAGATCACATACCCAACGGCCGACATGACAATCATCGCTTTTAGCGTCGACGTCTGCCCGAGGAGGCCGAGCCAAGTCGGGAGCAAGTGCGAGTCCGCTAACGCTTGGGCGAGGCGCGCGTACGGCAAGACAAAACCAAAGGCCATGCCAAACTGTGCTGGCAGCATGATCCACTTGCCACCCGTGTCCGAGAGGCCGAGACCGGCCGCGAAGCCGGGATTCAGCGGGTACGGGTTGTCCGTGGCTGCTACGAGACCCGGGGCCACGGCCGGCACAACAAACACTAGCCCGACGTTCAGTACAAAGTTGGTGGCGACCGTCGCGAAGATGCCTCGTGGCATCGTCACGAGCGGGTCGGTCGTCAAGTCGGTCACCAGAGTGAGCGACTCAATGCCTGCGTACGCCCATGTCGTCAGCGGGGCCCACGCAAAGTACGCGGAGGCGAGATCGCCCGTGGCCCACGCCGACGTCGAGCTGTCCTCCGTGTCGACAGGCAGTTTCCCATACGATGCCAAGTCCGCAAACGGACACGCCGCGAGGATGTAGACCAGAAGCGGGAGCCCGCAGACGAGGCCAAAGAATGTCATAAATGGCCAGAGGTAGCGTCCGGGGAGCTGGTAAAGACCAATCGAAACGACGTAGCAAGCAAGGTGGACGAGCGGCTGGTACATCCACGGCATGCCGAGCTCGTCCGTGCAAAAGTTGCCGATGAACACAAAAGAGACGGCCGAGTACGTAATGTACTCGATGAGCTCGAGGATACCGATGAGGTACCCGCAGTAGAAGCCGAGGGTGACGCGCGAGAGGCCGTACGAGCCACCAGAAAAGGCGATCTTGCCGCACACCTCGGCCGAGCACGCCATGTAAATGACGAACGCAAGCCCCATCGAGAGCTGCGAGACCATGATCGGGACAAATCCCGTTGCGTAGGCAGCGGTCCACCCATAGTACTGGCCGCCGGCGACGATGACGACCCCAAAAGCCCAAATTTGGACCCAATTGGCCTTGTCTTTCTCGTCAATGACCGCAATGTAGCCGTCTTGGACGTTCGCACGGGGGTGCGTCGACGCACCGGTTGTCGACGCGCTCCAGCCTTCAGTTGTCACGGGCACAACGCCGCTCGGCATGTGTCCCGATGTATGCAAAAGCGCAACTACTGCTTTCCTGGCTGGACGGCCGCCAAAATCGGGCGTTAGTCGTTACGCCCTAACCCTCGACGAGTTGGGTGCTGCACCGGGCTGAGAACGACCGACAACGGCGGGCGTTGAGGCATCAAGTGCATTCAAGCAAGCATTTGACCTTGTTGTATTTTGATTCGGGTTGAATGCGCGCTATGTGACCGCACTGAGTCGATATACTAGTAGCACACCGCGTCGACGCACGAGGATCGAGCGATTCGTATGGTGAATCCGTGGTCGGCGATCTCCGACCAAGGATTCACCACGTCGTTCCTGTGAGAACCTTCCATTTTTGTTGACGTCACCAGCGCCGGTGGCGAGAAGTGGTCTTCTTGAAGAATCGACAACGACCTTCGATTCTCTCAGCCTCCATACAACGGGCACCCAAAAGCAGACCCAAAAGAATCAGAGAGTTGGTACAAACGAATTTCCTTGGCTCGACGCGACGCCAGACGTGGAATTGGATCTGCTCGAGTGGAGAACCAGATGTCTCTGGCGACTCTATTGTGTCTGTACACAGGGAACGCGACCGCTCGGAATATTATGCAGTAGTGCGGTGCCTCGACACAACTACAACGTCGTCGCTACTCGGTGTTTATATTGATTTGCGACGGCTTTTGTGTGCCTTGGCCGCCTGTACTGAGGAACTTGATGCTGCTCACCACGTGCCTAGCCCGACGGTGCGGCTGCTGCCGTTGGTCTTGCTTGGGCCGGTCGCCAAAAATGCGCGTTTTTAGACACGCCGCCTTGGTTACACATAGGGCTGCATGCCGCGTTGAACTTCATAACGCTACAGATTGAGCTATGTACTCGTCTTTCGAGATGGACAGGATCTTCTTGCACACGGTAAAAGCAAAGCATCATATCTTTGTGATGCTCGTCACCAGTTTGAGGCACTCGGATCGCCACGCAAAGCAGGCGGAGCTGAGGTCGCTTCAATCGCGTCGTCAACCTCGATGGTGGCCGCAGCAGCGACGCGCCACTTAATTGGCGTCTTGGCACGGGTCGACGGCGACAGCGTCACGGTGGAGAGGCTCGTCGTGGGGTTGTCGCTATGGTGGCGTTCGGCTTGTGGCACAGAAAACAACATCAGAACTTTTCGACGAAACCTAACACCGGTTTAACTGCTCTAGGTTGCTCTATGCTAGTATGCACTAGTCGATGAAAAAGATCACTGATGTAAGTGGTTGCTGTAGCATCTCTGGGTACGTCCCTACGAACGTAGCGACGAAGAAGAGCCGCCCCTGGATGGTCTCGAAGGACGTGTCAGGGCGCCTCACCGTACCACCTCGCAAGCTCACCCTCCGGTTGCCTTATGATCGAGCCGTTGTACCAATACCTTGGACACGGTTGAAACGAACGGGGGCACTAATCGAGTTGGCGTGCCCGGTCGCTTTCCATCACAATTTGACGCACTTTGTTGCCGTCTGCACCAACGGCGTGTCGTCCCATTCCAATCGGTTTCGACGCCGCCAATTTGACCTACCTCGCTTGTACTACGCGATTACGTTTGCATCAAATATATATGTCGACTTATGGGCGCTCTAACCGACTTGGTGGGATCGCGCAATCCGATACAAGCAAATCTCCTCGGGGTACGGGACGAGAGTCGCGTAGCGGGCATACTCGAGCGAAATACCGTGGCAGTGCAGGCCTTGTCCTTCGAGTTGCTTGATAAAGTCGGCCTCCATGGCCGCGTTGCGCGTCTCGTACGTCATGTACATGACGCTACTCGGTGTCGCCAGCAGCTGACAAATCGTCCGCACAAGCAGCGGAAACACACTTGCATTGTACAGAATGTCGGACGCAACAACGACGTCCGGCGACAGATCCGTCTCGGCGGCGCCCCACTGCAGCTCGCGCACGCGAGGGCGGCGGTCCGCGCTGAAGTTGAACTCGACGTTCTTTTGCAGCAGCGGGAGACAGTACGCTTGGTCCGTGAGCACGACGTCGGCGACACCGAGGGCCGAGAGCGTCATGCCCACGAGCCCGACGCCGGCGCCGAGTTCGACGGCCTGTCGCCATGGCTGCACGTGACCCTGCAGGTACTCGGCGAGCACGAGTGCAGCGTCCCAGACGCAGTGGCCGTGCGACGCGACGGCGGGCTTCTCGGCCGTGCAGAGACTGCGGTCCTGGATCGCTGTGAGACGCTTGACGAGGTTGCCGGCTCGGACGGAGTACTGGAACGCAGGCGCCGACTCGCGCTCCCAGAGCTCCATCTCGGCCACGTCGACGGCCGCCAGCGCCGGCGGAGGGACTTGCACCATGAGAATCGGGCAATGGGATTGGCGTCGATACACTCCTGTATCCGGATGAAACAATGGTTGTCCGCTAAAGTGCGAGGCGTAACCGCCAATCAACCGACTCTGCCACTCGTCTCGCGATGCAATTGGTCGCGGCGTACGATCCAGGAACCGATTGGTTCCTGCTCCATCATATGCCATGTACAGATTGTCATCTAAATGAGGACAATTCCCACCTCGACTGCACAGCGGGGATAGCAGGGTGGTGTCGCGTCTCGCCAGATCATTGGCCAATATATTCAGCAGGTCCAACACAGTTACATTGACGAAGCCGTGGCAACGGTGACGCGATCGACCACGAATATGGACGAGTTGTCCACATTTCGAACAGGATGGACTAGCCTTGTCCGTAGCGAATCGGTAGTCAACACAGCAGTGCTGGCGGTAAGCTCAATGCAGGAAGCTTGCCGCATACGCGCAGTACCGGTATATTGGCTTGGTCCATCTTCAGTCATCAGGGTCTCTGTAGATGACTGGGTATCTTGATGGTCGCTGGTTTGCGAATCACCCGACGCGGGCTCTTCATGCGTGGACTCGACGAAGACCTATTAGCTTCTCTTCCGTGTAGGAAGATCCAAGACACGATCCTTTGCGTTCGCGCTATGAAAGCAGCCACGTCGAAGAGCACACAGTAGGATGACAGTACTCTCTTCGTCCACGCCACTCCACCATTCGTCAGCAATTGGACGAGCGAGCTCCCAGCGACCTCAATAAATGTGGATTGACGCGCCTAAGCGTCCTCCACCTTGTAGACGACCAAGATGACATTCTACAATGCTAGCGCTGTCATTTTGACGTGTACTCAAAAGCCTTTCGGCACATTAAATCCCGAAAGGTTACATTGCCAAGCAGTGGGCGCATCCGATGCATGTGGGCCTAAGCGCCGAGGCGAGCGCATGCGATCACTTCGTGCATCAAGGCAAGGCAGAACGGGCTGGCGGTGACGCGAAAGAGGATATGCAATTACACGGAGGGCTGGAACGTACTGTACGACACGACGGGGGTCTCGTTCGCCTCTTGTGGCTTGCTAAAGTACGTCGTCGGGTCTTGATCGACCGTGATGCTCGTCGCGAGAAAGCCATTGGGGTACCGGAGGCCGTACCCGAGCGAACGCTCCCAGCCAATGTGCGCCATCCAGATGAGCCCTGCGTAGGCCACGCCTACTGGCGACGACGGCAGCGCCGCGTAGATCGCGAGCACGATGAGCGGGCCCACGAGCGTGTGCGAGAGGTTGTAGACGCTCGCGCCGAGCCAGTTGCCGCCGACGTAGGCGACCGAGAAGAGGTCGCCGGCGAAGAAGCCGCATGCAAAGACGATCCAATTGCCTTCGAGTCGCGCGTAGCCCACGAGGCAGGCAACGAGGAGGAAGAGGCCTTCGAGCTGGAGCAGGACGCGGACCATGCCTGTGGCTGGCGGCGGGCAGCTCGGCTCGGCCATGCTCGCGTTGTTGTGCTGGACTGCCACTGGCACCAAATGGACCTCCGATGTTTCGGCACATGCCATATTTACTATTTTCGGCACATGTCGATCTTGCCTCTCAAGGTCCAGTGGCATCATCATGCTCATGCACTCATGGTCGTCGACGCAACGAGCCGCTTCTTAGTAGCACTTGGTCACCGCCACGAACGCAATACCAAGGACTCTTCAGAGACGCGGCGTGGACGGAACCGAGAGCCCACTTGAGCGGTTGGTCATTGCACCAAGCTGCTAGCAGCTTCCGCTCCAAGCGCAATGCAGCGACGCGTCGTAGCCCATCTACCAGCGTCAGCCAGCGACCCATCGACGCAAAGGTCAATGAACCGCGGTGTGCTGTGTCGGTATATAAGTATACCACCGTTCGAATCGACGAGCTATCCTTCGTCGACCGGTCATCTCCGAGTCGGTGCAAATGGCAGTGTTTAGCTCTGTTGCTGCATGTCTGCTCCCTGTGCAGCACCAACGCCTAGGGTGGCGGGCACCTGTAGCATCTTTAAAAAAGGCAATCACTAGGTACCAGGAGCTTACTGCCCTGTCTCGAGGCTTTGAGGTCCGATTTGAAGCTATCCTAGAGAGGTTGCAGTATGCAACGCTTGACGATGGAGAGGAAAGACAAAAGACAGAAGTAGTTAGACGCACGTTTAGCTCGAGTGCTCGAGGATCGTGAGGAGGAGGTTGCGGAGGTCGCCCGACGTCTCGCCATAGATGCGGTCACGGAGCGACGTGTTGTACTTGGACTGGTACGCCTGCTTGACTTGGGAAGGAGGTGCTGGTAGCGGACGATGGCGCACGCGAGGCCATACTCGTCGGTGCCAATGCCCTTCATCGTGCGCTCAATCTGGACCGCGATCGTCTCGATCGGGTGGAGGATCATGCCGATGTGGTAGAGGAGCGCGTCCTCCGACTTGCCGCCGAACTCCTTCTCGATCGCACGCTCGAGGCTGTTGCCGTGCTTGGCGACATAGGCCGCGTTGACGGTGGCCATGAACTGGGCCGGGATCGAGCAGAGCGTGTTGCAGAAGCCGCTTTCATCCGTGCCCCACTTGCCCTCGCCGGCCTTGTAGATGGCCTCGGCGAACTCCTGGGCCTTGGCCTGCGTGTGGATGCTCGGGTTGTACGGCTGCGCCATCTGGTTGACGATTGCGAGGAAGAACGTCTTGAGATCACCGCCGAGGTCATCGGCGAGGACAACGACCATGTCGTTCTGGTAGTTCTTGAAGAAGGCCTTCTTGAGGATGTTGATTTCCTCGTTCGTGCGGCCGCCAAGCACCGGGTACAAAAGCTTCTCGGTGGTGCCGGCGCCCTTGGTCGCGTCGCGGATGATCATGGCCTCGGCCTCCTCGAGCGGCTGCGCAAGGAGCTGGAGGAGCTTGCCATAGTCGCCCGACGTCTCGCGCTTGAGCTCGTCGTACAGCGACTTGTTGTGGAGCTCCGGGTAGCGAAGCGAGATAAGGTGGCGCTCGGCGGCCGTCTTGGTGCCAATGAGCTTCGAGAGGCGGTCCTCGTCCGTGCCGAAGCCGGCGCAGGCCGAGTAGATCTCGTTGCACCAGTTGTCGATCTGAAGGTTCTGGTGGGCGATGGCGGCGCCGTTGTTCATGTCGTGGGTCTGCTGCGGGTAGAGGTTCATGGTGCGCGAAGGAGGCAAATTCCAAAATGAGCTTTGGCCGAATAGCCGAGCCGCCCGCGATTCAGCAACCAACTGGTCGAACAGATGGTTCTCGAAGCCGCCGGCTGTGCTGCTGCACACTGCCGTTGGCTTGTGACCTCGCCGACGGCGCATCCTTCTTCTTGCAGCGCTGAAACACAGAGATGGTCTCAAGAGCCCGAGCGGTCGGCCGAGCCGCCGACAAGGCCGTCGTTCAGGGCGCCTTTTTGAAGCGACCTATCGCTCTCAGAGCGGGGACATGGGCGAGTGTTTCGTCCCCATGCAACGACAGCCTGCGCCGCGGCATCTATGCGGCGGCCGCCCGCCGGCTGACTAGCTGGGCTGTGCTACTCTTCCTCCCCTCGCGTGCGCAGCTGGGCGCCACGTCACTCGACCAGCAATAAGCTGGTCGGATCCGCTCTCTTCTTCGCCTGAAACGAAGTTCGTAGAATCCGTCCGATACAAATGTGTAGTACGCGACAGGCGGCGGGTGCCATGCGATCGAAGTTGAAGCTGGCGACCAAGATGGGCAGCCGAGGATGATCGGCGGCGCTGAATTCGCGCGGGGGAAACGAAGAGAGACGTCCGCGGGCACTGACTGCGCCGCGTGTTGGTTGTCTATCCCAACAACCTTCGCATTGCCAAAGAAGGGGCGGTCGGCCGCTTGGACATACCGGTAGAATCGGCGTCATGTCGCGGCAGGTGCAATCGAACCCGCGCACAGTGATAGCAGGATGAAGGATTTCCACGGACACGCGTCAGCCGGATTCGAAGCAGCCCACCACGCACGCCAGAGCCGCAGTCGCCATCCTCCTCTCGCAAACACGACGTGCGTCATGACGGGCTCAGTGGAAGCATGATCGTCGACATGGCTATTGCCGGTAGCAGGATGCACGTGTCGGTGTGGTATCTTTGATTCCATTCAAGGTTATCGAGGTGTGGCCGGTCGAGCTATAGTATCAGGCTTGGCCGACCATTTGAGCGTACTGCAGCGTCTGGATCGTCTGGGTCGTGTGCGCGCTCGACGGCGACAGCGTTGCAATCATGCGCGTCGTCGAGCCTGCCGACCGGAGGTGGTCCCGGAGCACCATGGTGAGCTTGGAGGATCGATACGTGGTGCCACTGGCGAGGCCCTTGGCTTGGGCGCGGAAGCAGCTTTGGAGGGCGCTGAGCGACTTGTTGATTTCGCGACACTCGTTTTGCTCGGTCTCGCTCTTGACGATGCCGTCGCTGGCGCTGCCCGCGTACTCGGAGCCAGCGAGGTCGACAAAGAGAAGGGCGCCGCCGACTTCGTTCTCTTGGCGATGCAGCTCCTGGATGGCTGCGAGCATGTCTTGCATTTCATCTTGCTTGGCGAGGAAGCGCGTGTTGAGCTCGTCGAGCGTTGCGACCTCGTCCGGCGTCGGGCTCGTAGCGTTCGGCTTGCGGACCCACTTGCCCTCGAGCTTGTCGTGTTGCCGGAGGAAGATGGCCATGTCGAGCGAGTCTCGTGTGTGCCCGATGGACGTCGTCTCGGCCTGCATCAGCGCCAATGCACTGCGCATGCCAAGGAGGCGGTCCGTGACAATCTCGACTTCCAGCACTGCGTGCGACCGCGAGCTCTGCGCATGCACGTTCGAGTTGCCCGTCTTGCGCGTCGCGAGACCGTCGGCAACAATGGCCGTGAGATCGTCGAGGCTCGACGCTGCCTTGGTCGTCGACGACGACGTGTACACAAGTCCGTCGTCGCCCGTGGTCGTCGCACTGCGGATGTGCACCTTTCCCAGCTCATCCTCGCGCACAAAGCACTTGGCGCGGTCGTTCAGGAGGTCGTACACGTCGCCGTTGTAGATCTCGTTGAAGCGCACTTGCACGTGGAGTCGGTCCGCGTCCACGTCGATGAGCTCGTTGGCCGCGGCGATGGCTGCAAAGAGTGCGTGGGATGCGAGACGGTACAAGCCAGGCTCGTCGTTGTAGCCAAGGATAGTGTGGGTTTTGCCCGACCCGGTGTGGCCATAGGCAAAGCAGCAGGCGGCGCGGCCGGCGAGGGCTTCGTCGACGAGCGGCGCGACGACAGCGGCGTAGATGTCGGCGTTGGTGGACGCTTCGCGGAACGTACCGCTGAGACCACGGAACGTGCGCGACTTGACGGGTTGCGATTTCGGCACGACGAGGCCGTCGAGGACCTCGACGAATTCAATGTCATCGTTCGGGCAGTGGGGTGTTGTCAGTGTGAGCTGCGACGGCGCCAACGTCTCGAGGGTCAGGAGTGCGTCCGAGGCTTCCGATGGGACGACAGGGCGGATGCGTAGGAAGACCTTGACGCGTGGCGACCGGAGCGCAGACTTCTTGGCAGGCGATGGCATCTTTTGAAATGACATAGCGCAGCGAGCAACGGGAAACTTCGATGCGCCAATCACAGCGCAGGATGCGTGTGATGAGTGCCACGAGATGGTTCTAATCAACGCAACAGCCAATGAAAACGCCGAAAAGAGGGGGTTTGTAGCCAATCAAAGCCGTCGATACTCGATCTTCAGAGCTACGACACCCAAGTTGTTGGTAGCGTTGTGGCCATCGGTACCCCACTACACGGTCTGCTACAGGCACGGAAAGCTGTCGGGAGCCTTTTGCCACGCACTCGACGCTCCTACCGTCGAAGCGGGTCACTCATAGCTGGGTATTACTCCATACTGCGTGTGAGCAGTTGGGATAGGGCTGATCGACGTGAGCGCAGTAGAATGAGATCGTGCCTCTCCTGTATTTCATAAATGACATGTTTGTTGCTTGGCGACGTCTGGGACACTGCGACACGAGAGCCAAGTCGCTCGACACATGTCACAACCTGTAGAACAGTGTACTCGGACCCATCCAGTGCTTTTACAAGACAACATTTATACGAAATCTACACTTGGCCGACCAGTTGTGCGTACTGCAGCGTCTGGATCGTCTGGGTCGTGTGCGCGCTCGACGGCGACAGCGTTGCAATCATGCGCGTCGTCGAGCCTGCCGACCGGAGGTGGTCCCGGAGCACCATGGTGAGCTTGGAGGATCGATACGTGGTGCCACTGGCGAGGCCCTTGGCTTGGGCGCGGAAGCAGCTTTGGAGGGCGCTGAGCGACTTGTTGATTTCGCGACACTCGTTTTGCTCGGTCTCGCTCTTGACGATGCCGTCGCTGGTGCGACCCGCATGCTCCGATCCAGCGAGGTCCACAAAGATCAAGGCACCCCCAAGGGCGTTCGCCTGCGCCTTGAGCTCATTCGAGGCTTCTCGTAGGTGCGACGCACGCTCCTTATGCGCCTTGACTTCTTTGGCCAACGCCCGGAGGAGGTCGCACTCGTCGGTTGTGGCACCGACGGCGTCCGGCTTGCGCACCCACTTGCCCTCAACCTTGTCGTGCTGCCGCACAAAGATGCCCATCTCGAGCGAGTCGCGCTCATGGCCGACGCGGGTGGTGTTTGCCAGTGCCGTCTCAAGCTCAGTCGCGAGCTGGAGTTGCGTGGTCGTGACAAGCTCAACTTCCAGCACTGCGTGCGACCGCGAGCTCTGCGCATGCACGTTCGAGTTGCCCGTCTTGCGCGTCGCGAGACCGTCGGCAACAATGGCCGTGAGATCGTCGAGGCTCGACGCTGCCTTGGTCGTCGACGACGACGTGTACACAAGTCCGTCGTCGCCCGTGGTCGTCGCACTGCGGATGTGCACCTTTCCCAGCTCATCCTCGCGCACAAAGCACTTGGCGCGGTCGTTCAGGAGGTCGTACACGTCGCCGTTGTAGATCTCGTTGAAGCGCACTTGCACGTGGAGTCGGTCCGCGTCCACGTCGATGAGCTCGTTGGCCGCGGCGATGGCTGCAAAGAGTGCGTGGGATGCGAGACGGTACAAGCCAGGCTCGTCGTTGTAGCCAAGGATAGTGTGGGTTTTGCCCGACCCGGTGTGGCCATAGGCAAAGCAGCAGGCGGCGCGGCCGGCGAGGGCTTCGTCGACGAGCGGCGCGACGACAGCGGCGTAGATGTCGGCGTTGGTGGACGCTTCGCGGAACGTACCGCTGAGGCCGCGGAATGTGCGCGTCCGCTTCGGCTTGGACTTGGGCACCATGATGCCATCGAGGACCTCGACGAATTCAATGTCGTCATTGGGCGTTGGCGGCGTCGTCAGAGTGAGCTGCGACGGGTCGGGCTCCGTAAGCGAGAGCGGGGCGTCCTTGCGCTCGACCTCGGACGCCACCATCGGGCGCACGCGCAGGTAGACTTGGACACGCTTTGTTCTCTGGGCGCGGGGCTTCTTGGCGGCGATGGTAGTCATGGGCGAAATATAAAATGCGCTGGTGACGACGACGACGTGATGGACAGAATGTTGGTGCGGGAATGATGGCGCCTCGGAACCATACGACTTGACCCATTCGACGTCAATGCTTGTCCTTGGCACGAACACTCTTGAGGCTTTCGGAGCCATTGCTTGCATTTGCGTTTGTTGTCTGCGGTCGTACAAGGTGCTGGGTGTATAGTGCCAGGGTGGGATCGGTGCTTGACGAACGGCTTACGCAATCAAGCATATGTCATGTACTTGCACAGTAATACAGTACATGTACTCGTATGCTACCTTGATTGAGTCGATCTGGCCATCGAAATGTAGTTTGTACCGCCGCCCATTCAGATGATGGCCCGCTGCGTGGCCCGCAATTGTGGATGCCACCGCGCGCCGTCACCATCAAGAGTCGGCTGTTGGGCATGCCACTTGTCTTTGGCACGAGATTAGCGTAGGCAGTGCCGTCACAACGTGCATCCAACGCAGGCTCCGTGTGAGGCGTGGATTGCTGGGAGGCTAGCTAGGATTGTTTCGAGTGAAAGCGACGCTGGACGCGTGGGGATGACATACAAAAGTGTCATTGTATACCGGGTGCAAGGCAATGGAAACGGAAAGCGGTCGATTCTCAACACGCTCAATGTCGCGTTTCAGATACAACGAATCCGCTGTCACAAATGCAGAGCCTTGTGTATCGTTGGGCTGTAAATCCGACCTCGCTATGTGCGATGTTTCTAGCGCTCTACTCGAGGCAGAAGCTGCAAAAAGTTCCGAAATCCTGCTCGTCCACCTACACTACGCATTCGGTTGCCTTCGTCCCTCACTATCAATTTCGCTGAAGGCTCCTAGCTTGAATCACCTTGCGCGTGCGGCCGATGGGACCCGTCGCTGGCGACCGCCCAAGATCTTTTATTCTCCAATCACCGCCGTTTCTGGATAGGAATGCATGCGTGTAACCATCATTCCGTTCTATCAATAGAACCTATAAATAGTGTTAGTACGCGAGCTACGTGTCCACGAAACTCGCCATGCCTTCACATAGACAGCCCTATCTCACGTGCAGCACACAACCTCGCTCCTGGCATACGCTCGTGTAAACAATAGTCGAACGAAACTACTCCCTACAGTCTTTTTGATACCGCGTCGGTTTCCTGTATCCAACGATCGCACCGGGAACAAGAGGTGCACTGAAATAGTGTATCCTAGAAGCACACTATTTCAAGGTTTCGATCCCCAGAGCTCAGTGCGCAAGAAGCGAAATGAAGGGAAAGGCCAAGCGCGTCGACGTGCATGTTCGCATCCGCCCGCTTGTCGGCGACGAGGTCGACCGAGGCGATGAAGAGCTGGTCTTTGAGACGCCGGCGCCGTCGACGCTGGTCGTCGAGGCGCCCAAGACTGACGCGGACGACGTCGACTACGTCGAGGTGCTTGGCTTCACCGTGCCCAAGTCCAAGCCGAAGCGGCGCAAGACGTACCGGTACTTTGCCTCGATCCAGCGCAACACGACCAACGACGAGTTCTTCGAGGCCGCGGTGGGCCCGCTCGTGGCGACGGCGCTCGACGGGCGCACGGCGTGTGTCTTTGCCTATGGCCACACGGGCTCGGGCAAGACGCATACGATCCTCGGCTACGGCGACGAGCGGGGCATGTACGACCTATCAACGGTCCAGCTCTTTGGCGCGCTCGACGAGCTCAACGAACGCAACACAGATCCACAAGATGTGCTCAAGGTCCAAGTCCGCTTCAACGAGATCTACAACGGCGAAGTCTACGACCTCCTCAACGACTCGGCAAAGTGCTTTGTACGCGAAGACGCGCATGGCAAGATCCAGATCCGCGGCGAGCTCGTGACGGACGACGAGACGGGCTTGGTCAAGCCGTCCTCGAGCGCGACCCGCGTCGCGACGACGGCTGGCGAGCTATGGGACGTGGTCCAGCTTGGCATGCGCGCGCGCTCGACCGGTAACTCGAACGTCCACCGTGCGAGCTCCCGATCGCACGCGCTTCTCGAGCTCGAGATCGTTACGGATCGCATTCTTCGCCTTCGCGCGCACGTGATCGAAGTCGAAGCCGCCCTCACGCGCGTCGGCCACGAACGCGACACGTTGGAGATGGATATCTTTGTACGCCAGCACGATAAAGTCGAGGGCAAGTGGGTCAAGAAGGCCGATGCACGCGGCGCATCGCAGGACGAGTGCTCGCTCCTCCTCGACCTCCGCAAGGAACTCGTCCAGCTCGACAAGGCGATCGAGGCCGCGCATGGCGCCGTGGCCGCGGCGCAGGCGGCGGGCGCAATGGGCCTCGGCGGCACGCTCGTCTTTGTCGATCTCGCGGGCTCGGAGCACGCCGGCAGCGCATCGGACGGCATCACCAAGAGCGATTCGGAGCAGCAAGAGTGCCGGGAAATCAACAAGTCGCTAAGCGCGCTCAAGGCGTGCTTTCGGTCGCAGGCCAAGAGCCTCTCCGGCACGAGCTGCTACCGCAACGCCAAGCTGACGCTACTGCTCCGTGACCACTTTCGTACGGCGCAGTCCAAAACGATGATGGTGGGCACGATCTCGCCCTCGAGCGTCCACGCGATGCAGACTACGCACACGCTTCAATACGCCCAGCTCGTCGGCGAGCCCTAGCATCGTGCCACGTCATGGCGGGCTGCTTTTTTATATTGTATCCAATCGCATTCAAACGGCAAGCTTGTTTCTTTTTAGATTAAATGGGATGCCGATTTAAATTCGGCATGTGCCGAGCCGACAGCATGGTACGACGTGCTACGCCCTTGGACCAGCTCCTTGGACCCTGTGCGCCAGTTATAGTATCTGTAGTAGTACCACATGCTTACTCTTACACAGGTCGTTTACTCTCCTGCACCGACGAGGGTATACAAGTCTGTACAAGATGTGCCACCTGTGCGCGGTTGGCGGCGCTGATGCCGAATTTGAGCGAATGAGATGCCGAATGCTACAATCCGTGACACCACCGCGGGCAAGATGACGGCGCAGCGCTGGCAGGGCTCGCGCAGTGACTACGCGCGGGCAGACGCGATATCCACGACGCTCCAGCACAAGGTCTTTCACGACAACGTCACGCCGCACTGGTCGTCCGACAGCGCCCGCTTCTGGTACCTCCGGGCCATGCCGCCGCCGCAAGTGCCCGAGTTGCACTTTATCGATTGCCGCCATGGCGTGCGCTACGTCGACGCCGCGCGGCTCCAGCTCGCGATCGCGACGCACATGGGATTGCCCGAGGTGCAGCTCACGCGCGCGGCGTTCGTCGACGACATGGCCCATCTTGTGCGAGTGGCCGTCATGACGGTGTCCGGTACGCTGGCTCTTCATCCGCCCATCCTCATTTGGCGGCGGTAGGTCTGCGCTGGTTCCTCTGCGATGTACACTCGTACGATGCGGATATGGAGCCCACCGACGCGTCCAGCGACATCGCCTCCAAGGCCGAGGCCATGGTCTCGACGAACGGCGGGGCCGAGATCGACCTCGTGGTTGTCAACGCCTACAGCGCCCCGATCGTCATGCGCTGGGTCGACACGGACGGTATGACCACGCCACAAGGTCTGTGACGCGACGCGCGGTAGGCGAAACCCATGCGTACAGCGAGATCCGCCCGGGCGGCGAGGTCAAGCAGCATACGTACGAAGGCCACGTATGGCAACTCGTCCACGCCGAGAGCGATGCGATCCTTGCGTGGTATCGAGGCGCGGGCCATAGCGAGCGCATTGAACTTCAAGGGCCCGACGCCATCATCGCGTCCGAACTTGTCCCAGACGCTGCTACGCCCGACGACGCATTCAATGTCGTGGTCGATGGCGTCGGCCTGACGACGGATGGCAGCCCGCTCTTGCAGTACGACGACGTGACGATCTGTCCGCAAAAGCATTTGTCGCCTGCTTTCGCGTACACTACCCGGCGGTAGACACGACAAGTGCTCGCGAAGGCCTCATGCAGCGACGCTAGGCTCCGCGACAGCTCACGCTGCTTGAGATGGCGGCGCAAACGACCGACCCGCGAGCGATGCACGTCTCGGCGCGCGTTCAGACACACGAGTACCTCAAGCCGGGGGACCCTATGCCATACCGCGAGCCGCTATTGATCGAGATTGCCGTAGCTCCACATTGCATTTTTGGTCGAGACTGACATGCATGTGCGTAGACGAAGCGCGTCATCGTTGTTCAGTCCCCTGATCTCTTTGCTGCGAGCTATAGCAACGCGCAGTGGCATTGGCACCCGAGTGGGGACTGGGCCTTTTTTCTGCACGATGCGCGCGGCCACCAGTGCCAGCGGCTCATTGCCGTCCACGCCAGCACAGGACAGGTACTCTACCGCATCATAATTTTTCTATCACAGGTGGTCATGCCGTTCGTAGAGCAAAGTGCTACTGGAAGAGACCAGTGACACGTTTATTGACCACCCGCGCACGTACCTCAAGTACTTGCAGACGTCGAACGAGCTGCTCTGGTCGTCGGAGCGATCCGGCTACCGACATTTGTACCTCTACACGCTGCCGTCGCGCTTCCAGGAACTCGATCGTCTCTGCGGCTTCGCACTCACGCAAGGTCGGTTTGTTGTCTCGGGCGTTTCCGCAGTCGACGAGACGAATCGCACGGCGCTCCTCAGCGTCCGCGGCTTTGATGCTGACATGGACCCGTACTACGTCCAGTACGTGCGCCTCGACCTCTCGACGCGGGCGCTCACCCGTCTGACGACGGCCGATGCGACCCACGACCCACCTCACTTCTCGCCCGACAAGAGCGTCTACCTCGATCGGTGCGCATTTCACTGTACCCCTACCCCTACCCTACCCCTAATGCGATATAGGTACTCGCGCGTCGACTTGGCGCCGATCATCGAGCTGCGCCGCGCCGACGATGGCGCCCTCTTGTTGCACGTCGAGTCGGCCGACATTGCTGCGTTGGTTGCGACCGGGTGGCAGCCTCCGATGCGGTTCAACGCCGCGGGCCGCGACGGCACCACGCGCATTTATGGCATTGTGGTGGTACCGCTGATGACGACCGCGCCACCGTCCCGGCCGTTCCGTGTGATTGAGAAAATCTACGCGGGGCCACACGATGCGTTCGTCCCCAAGAGCTGGAACCTCTGCCTCGAGATGCGGGCGCTCGCAGAGCTCGGCTTTGCCGTCGTTCAGATCGACGGTATGGGCACGGCCCAGCGCTCGAAAGCGTTCCACGACGTTTGCTACCGCAACCTCCTCGACGCTGGGCTTCCCGACCGTGTTTGCTGGCTCATGGCCGTCGCTGCAAAGTGTCCGAGGCTGCTCGACGTCGTCTCTGGGGTTGGCATTTATGGCGGGTCGGCCGGTGGCCAGAGCGCAGTCGCCGCCTTGTTGTTGCACGGCGACGTGTACCGTGTGGCCGCCGCCGACTGTGGCTGCCACGACAACCGCGTCGACAAGCTGTGGTGGAACGAGCTCTTCATGGGGTACCCCGTGACCGCGTGCTACGCGGCCAACGCCAACGCGACGCACGTTGCGCGCTTGGACTCGCGGCGCCAGAAGCTCCTCCTCACGGTGGGGCTTCTCGATACCAACGTCGACCCAGCGTCGACGTTTCAGCTGGCGCAGGCGCTCATGGACGCCGACAAGGACTTTGAGCTACTGCCGTTCCCGCGTCTCGGCCACGGCGCCGGCGACAGCGCCTACGGGAAGCGAAAACGCATGGACTTTTTTGTGCAGCACGTGCTCGGGACGGTGCCGCGCCATGACGATTAAACCTGCACACAGAGAGTCGCTAAGCGTTTGCCCGTTTTCGAGCCGAGGGGTAGGGTAATGAGGATTCAACGACCTGCAGAGTTGCAAGCACAAGAGAGGTTGCACTGTGGGTTGCACATACAAGTGCAATCAATACAAGCGACGATGAAGGCACTTGGGCTGCGTTGGAATCGGCCCTCGAGAATATCATCATTCGAGTGCGAATGCATCCAGTTCGTGCCGTAAAAAGGTGCCGTTAGGGCCTGGCATGCGATGCAAGCCGTGGTTGCCTTTTCTCGCCAGTAAGGAATGCAGCAGAGATGGGTGTGAGGCGGCAACGATGGCAGGGCATTGAATATGTCGTACCAGTCTGCCTATAACTCGCCTTTTCGTCGTTGCTCAAGTGATCAACACCCTCTTGGAGAACGTCAAGCACGTCTTGCAACGGCACCCAGGGCGACCTTTAATTTGTCATTGCCCGATCGATGCCATTGGCAACGCCGCCCGATTGAGCGGCAGTCGAACACGCGCATTCAACTCGGCTTTTCTCGGCGTTGTGGGATCCTTGTGCCAGGGCTGACAGGGAAGATTCGTCCGATCTATATAGTTCGCAACTCTTGAAGATCACACACGACGTTGCTCTCTCTCGTGTCAATCATACAAACGACGCTTGACATAAGAGTACACAGTCCGCAACGCAAGCAGCGCGATCGCCGATATCTTCGCACAAGCTGCCACGTATTAGTATTACATCAGCCAATTGGACGCCGTTATTTGAATCCACAGTAGTACGTGCACTCATAATTCACAATTTGGGGCTTAGAGCAGTCGTATGTGTGGTGTGTCCTTCTTTGTGTATCAATTGAGGTTCGTGGCGCGGTCATCGACCCGCCGGAGGCTCACGGTCTCGTTCCCGCTTCCTCCCGAGCATCTCTCAGAGGCAAAGGGCACAGTTGGTTTCAGGAAGGATTCTGATTGGCGATTGAGCCCAAAAGAGTTCAAAGGGCGCCCAAACGAAACCACGGCTCCGACTCAGAATTCCAGCGCAGCACACGGAATGGTGTGGCACTCGACGTCGATCAAGCGCGTGCTTGGCCTCACGTATCTCGGCGCTTCCATGGGTGCGAGTCTCTATTTCCTCGATATTGTCGGTCCTGGCCTCTCTAACGATCTCTTCTGGCCCAACTTTGACCCAACGTCAGCCCAGACGTACCTCATCGACGTCTTCAACCGCCACCTCAGCACCACCAACGCCTCGGAGATCGACCTCTTCGACCCGAGCCAAGCCATTCACAAGACATACGGTCTACCATCAACAACAGCATTTGCGAAGCCCACGTATCCTCGTATGCGAACGCTGGTCGAGTACACGTCGGTGGCCGATGCGATCATTGGTTTTCAGTCGCTCGACCCTGGCTACGTCTTTAGTCTCATGACGTTGTACTGCTGGGCGGACTTTGAGAAGCGCTGGGAGCTGGCTCATACAGCAGCCCGTCAAGCACGATGCGCCTCTGGGATGACGGACAATGGCGCCGTGTACCTCGAGGCATACCTTCGCAACGTCCACTGGGATGCGTGGTATGCTGTCTATGGTGCCAGCGTCGATGCTGCGGTCGGCGACGCTATCGTGGTCACATCCGAGGGCCGTGACTGGTACAAGAGTCTCCAGAACGCGTACCAGTCTCTAGACGATGAAGAAGCGTACTGGAAGTCGTACCAGATTTCGCACTTTCAGCTGCAGTGGAGCAACGATGTTCAGTTTGGTGTTCAAGAGTCGATTTCGATTGTCAACGCCTTTGGCTGGCGACAAGATCTGACGATTCAGTCGATTGCATTTGCAAAACGGGGCTCCAAGTGGACGACCTTCGTGCTCAACTGGGCGTTTTTCGACGATCTCTGGGGCTCAGCCGTCACCAACGGTAGTCTCGTGCGCAGCGCACCAGACTTTATGGGTGATGGAACCATGGAGATGCTTCTCAACCTCTATCCGTTCACGCCAGCGAGCGTCGTCATCCACAACACACTCGGACCCTTTCCCAACATTGACATGATGCTCCTGGCACCACCATCACCACTTATAGCTACCTTTCGCAGCATACAAGCCGCACTCATCTTGGGTCTTCAAGCCGACTTGACTCTTTTACGTCTCTACTCGGTCTTGCCAGCGCCACTCCTAGATCCCGTGCCGCTGTCGTGGCAGAGATCCAACTGCACCTTCTTCGGGGGTAGTCCGCTCTGCCCGTTCGGCTCTGGTGCGACGTTTGTGCAGCCATCCTTTACCTTTGACGATACGTGCGGCAGTCAAGTGCCGAGCCGCCTCCTTGTGGAGCCTTCGCCAGCGGTGATTGCGGCAATGACCATGAAGCTGCTGCATCAATCCGATCGTAGCAGCTGCGCACCTTGCAGCTCTGCGACCACCGACGTCTGCAACCTACTCGTCACCCAAGCGACAACCATTGCCCATCAATTGCTGACCAACGCTACGCTATCTAGTCTCTTGACGCCAATGGTCCAAGCTGCTGCTCATGCCACCCAACATCTCAACGTGGAGATCATCCAGTTTGCACTGACACCTACTGGCAACACGACCGTCTTGCGCCAGCCGCTGCTCGGGGATGACACGTGGTCGTTCATGGGCTACGTGGCGCTGCACGAGTGGGTCCGTGGCTACCGAGAGGTCGTCTCGTTCCAAGGTGACGCCGCGACGTTCAACTTGATGTCGGAGCGCATCGAGCCGATTCCGTTTCGCGCCAAAACGATCGAAGTGCCTAAAAGCACGTGCAACTACCTCTACAGCATCGCCATCGTAACATCGGTCGTGCTGGTGGGCGTGGCTTGCATCACGGCAGCGTACGCGGTTTTCCAGCCATCTCAAGGTGCCGACGGTCTCCATCTCTTGATGTACAACCGTGTCGCTGGGCTTGTGTGGATTGGTCGACCTCTGCTGCTGCTCCGTGCGGCCGCTGCCATCACCATGCTGAGTACAACGTCGCTGGACTTTCTCAATGACGATGGCGTGGCAAGCTTCCGCTTTGTGCCTCGTCCGTTGATGCACATTGGGGTTCTCGCAGGCGAAGCCACGTGGGTGACGTATGTCCTCAACGACATTTTGCTAGTCGTCGCCAACCAGAACTCACGGTGGGCAGCGCCCCTAAGCAGCTCATTAGTCTGGCTCAGCCTTTTCGCACTTGAGTGTCTCAACCCGATTCAAGCCACCGCTGCAATCGATCGTGAGTGCACGCGAGTCAATATGGATACTATGGTGACATGCCGCAGCGGCGTCGTCCACCTCGGCTCTCGAGACCGCGCGTGGCTCATTTTTCTCCTCAGCACGGTGATCGCTCTTGGGGTGTATGTATTGGCCGGGGTCTCTGCGTTGCGGCATCGCCAGGAATCCGTTGTAAAGAATCTCAGGACACCGTACTTGGTCTCGGCCGGCGCAGACGTCTTCTTGGCGCCGAGAGGGGATATTTGGTCCATGGATGGATCAACAGCTGTCATGAGCGGCTTCCTTCACGCACGCTTTGGATCGCAGCAGTTCATCTTTGACACAAAGCTCTGGAGCGGCTTTTACGCGAACAACATTGGACCGGCTCTCGCGATCAATCACAAGCACTGCGATTCCATTGGCGTCCGTCGTATCCCGGCAGTGGCCCGTTGCACTGCCCGGCTCAAAATCTCGTTGGGCCTCCTCTACCTCGCTGCGACCGTCGTAGGCAGTGTCTCGTATCTTCGGCTCTCAACAGTCAATCTGGCCAACGACCTGTGGTGGGCCACCTACAACACCACGGGAATGCAAACATTTCTTTCCAACTGGTTCAACCGACACCTCGCGATCCAGGCGACACAGCCATCGACACATTTAGATCAACCGAGATATGCCGATTGGACCGACTACTCTACCTCCAATGCGCTCGTTTCATATTCCCAAGTGTACGCAAGGCTCGTCCAGTACGAATCGGGCAGCGACCTTCCCATGATGATCCGAGGGCTTCGCTCCATGGACGCCTGCAACGCGCCGTGGATCGCTACCAGCTACTGCTGGCTCGACTTTGATCGACAAATTGAGATGGCCAACACACTCGCCCGTCAAGCTCGATGCAAACGCCAGTATCGTAGCAACGGCGCCGTCTACTTGGAGTCCATTTTGAGAAACGTCGACTGGCCCACTTTTGAGTCGTGCTGGAAAACGTCGTTTGAGATTGGGATCGCACGAGACATTGCCTCTGTCAAGCCCAACGGAGCTGCCTGGCTCACATCGCGAATCACTGGCGACCGTCTTCCCGTGGCGGATGAAGCCAAGCTGTGGCAATCAGTGGGTCTCTTGACGTATACGACGCAGTGGCAAAACTACAAGGCGCTCGGTCTCCACGACGTCTTCTCGATTGAGAATGCATTTGGTTTGAGATACGACATGACGCTGCAGTCCAAGAATGGTTCGTACCACACGGCCATGTCGACGTCGTGGAAGACGTACTGGACGTTTGCGAGCGATCTCTGGGCGATCGCCACCAATGGTTCTGGGATCGCCGGCAAGTCGCTCTTGCGGCAAAGTCCCCACTTTGCCTTTGCAAATATGTCCCTGGCATCTGTCATGGTCATGAATTTGACCCTCCAAGCCCCTCTCGACGGCGTATTGGCGACATTCCACAATGCCGCTGGCCCGTTTGGTGCCGTGGACATCTACCATGTACGGTGTCCGTCGTCGCTCGCGCTGCTGCTGCGCGATGTTCGTGAAGCGCTCGGTGTGATTCTTGCCAACACGAGCACTACCGCCCAGTTCGAGTACGCAAATCTCATTTTAATGAGCTCGATGAGTCCTGTCCCAAAACATCTGGATCGAAATACGTACGTCTGCGGAAGCGGCAACGTATTGTGTGGTCAAGTGCCTCGGGACCTGAACTTTTCGTATGGTCTTTGGCAGTTTGCCGGCGCCGATACCGCGTGCTACTCGAGCTTCAACGAGTGGATCTGGGTCTCGCCGATGCAAGCCATCTTTAGCGTCATTGGCGCTGGCATCCCACTAAACCCGACGACGTTGATTCCGCAGGCGTGCGCCGCCGAAGCGGTGGTGCCGACACAGTGCCTGGCTTTTCTTGAAAGTGTGTCTACCTTCGTCTCGAGGTTCTTTTCAACGAGCGCGCTACAAGCGTACCGATCTCGAGCGATAGGCGCCGAGGTTGATGCCATCGCAACGTCCGTTGGCTCTATGCAGTATGCCCGGCACGTGCCCACGCAGCGTCTCGAGCTCTTTCACCAAGTGCTCTTCGATCCATCCGATGCGACCATGATGTACGCAAGCTACGCTCTCGCCTACGACTGGGTCGTCGGAGAGCGTGAAGCTATAATGGTCGATGGCGACGCTGGCGCTGCTGGAGTCCTTGCAACAATGTCATTTGCGGCGTCCTTTGCCGCCAGCAGCATTGAGAGCCCGCGCAACGTGGCCACGTATCTGCGAGGGCTTTGCCAATATGTCTCGTTCGTACTCGTGGCACTCGCTTCGATCACCGTACTCTACACCCTTGTCGGTGGTAGCGCTGGTGAAGGGTCCAACCTTTTCCAGGTCAACCGCGTCGGTGGCATGGTCTGGGTTGGGCGGCCGCTGCTCTTGGCACGGAGCATCACTGCGCTCTGCATTCTGAGCACAGCGACGCTCCAGCTCAAGAAGATGGGCAAAACCACAATCTTGGTCCCGTCCCGCGACGACGTCTCTCCGGCCATTGTCGTTGTGACGCAGATCCTCGCAGCCGGCGAAGTCGGTTGGCTCGTCTACATCTTTGACGACATTTGCATGTCGTTTACGCGTGAACACAGTGCTGCTTATGCTACCAAGACAGCCCTCTTGGCCTGGCTCATTGTCGCCACTTTGAGCTTTACGAGCCCCGTCTCGCACAGCGCCACGATCCAGCGGTCGTGCACGCTGGTGGAAATGGACTTTGAGATGATGTGCCACAGCGGCGTCGTCGCCATTGGCTCCATTGCGCGCTTCTATCTGCTTGTTTGTATTGCGCTTGGCGGCTCGACGCTACTGTACACGATCGAGCGACTTCGGCGGCCCCGTGTGCCGCTAAACGAGCGCGACTCGCACCTCCTCTCGTGCAGCGCCAAGTACCTCTTTAAACGGAAGGCTGGGTTCACGATCGAATCTACTTTATCGATTTTGCGTCCGCGGCCTTGACGGGCCTCCTCGCCTGCCGCCACAAGGGCGACGTCTACGTCTTTGACATCAAGACGTGGCGCACGCTCGTGCTCACGCGCGACGAAATTCAAGTCACCACATCGTTTGATGTCGCCTCACAACCACGCCTCGCCCGAGCGCTTCCGCTGACCACGTAGAGGACCAACGACGCGTCATCATCAGTCCTTCTAATCGAGCGGCTTTTGTTTTCAATTGTTGGACACTATGTCTGTGGAAAGTTCAAGATTCTGTCTGGAAGAGGGAATGGCGCGCTATGTTGTGGTATACTGTTGGGGGCATTGACGAGGAGACAAGGACGTCATGGACGAGATAGTGGCTCTTCCCGTGTTTCGGCGCGCGAGTGCGATATTTTAATGGTATAAACACTCAAGTATCGTCTAGTTGTACACTGCGTCGACGACTTGGTCCAGCACGCTGAGGTAGTACTTGGCGTAGTACGGTCGGTAGTGGTGGTCGTCCTTGAGAATCGGCTCGCCGCGGGCCGTCGAGACGACCTCGCACACGTCGTTGTAGCACTGGTTCTGCGCATAGTCGATGATCGTCGCGTTCGCACCGCGGATCGCGCCTTCCAGCAGCGACAGCAGTCGGGCATTCTCTTGGCGGTACGCCGAGAGACGGACGGGGGCTATCGCACGGATGTCGCCGCCCGCGAGCATGTTGCGGTAGTGAAAGCGAGGGCCTTCGGGGTTCAAACTGGACGCAAATACATTTATGCCCAAGTCTTGGAAGCGCGTCATTTCGTCTTGAAAGGCTTTCAGCAGGGTCGCTACGTCGCCCCAGCTCTGGTAGGCGCAATCGTCTCGGTAGCCCGCGGCGCAGCAACGCGGCGCGTCGTGCAGCCCGTCGCCACTCGGTCGAAGGAACTGCGACCAGTCGCTCGAGTAGAGCAGTGCCTTGGGCTGCATCCGGCGCACAATCTCCACGTGGCCAGCGTGGTCACGGACGCACGGCAGTGGCGGGTGGGCGCCCTGCGCCAAAAACACAATGGTTGGAAACGGGTCGCCCGCGCGTCGTGCGAGGTCGTACAGAAACTTGAAGCGCGGGCGAAGCATCTCGGCGTGCGAGTCGCCGAGGACCATGACGAGGTTGTCGTCGTCGCCCGGGTTGAGCACCCACGCATACTCGTACTCTCCGAATTGGGACCCGCGCGGTAGCGGGGCGTACCCGTCGTTCGGGGCCCAGTCGCCGTCGGCTGCAAGGAGCTTGGCGACCGTCGGAGGCTCGCGCCGTGGCATGCGGCTAATGTTGGGCTGTCCTTCATCGTCGAGAACAATGAATGACGTCGCCGTCGCCACCGGTGCCGTCGCCGCGAGGCGGGCCGGGCCCGAAAAGAATCCTGGGTACAATGACACCACCAGCCCAAGGATGGCCATGAGAGCCATGCTCAGCGCAAGCAGAGGGACGGTGCGTGGCGACCGGTGCTTGCGCACGACGTTCTCGACGCCGTACGTGGTCCCAACGCTGAGACCAAACGCGAGCAGCAGCAGAAAATACGGCTGCATGTAGAACGGGCGGTACACGTCGACTGTGTACCGGGCTTTTGCAAAAACGAGAAGCGGCCAGTGCCAGAGGTACAAGGCGTAGCTGATCTTGCCGACAAACACGACGGGCGCTTGATTGAGGACGTACGTATTGACGAGTGCGGACGGGCCGGCGACGACGAGGCAGGCCGCGCCAAGCGTTGGCAAAAGGGCATCGACACCTGGAAACAAGCTCGTTTCGTCCAAGAACGCGTAGCCCGCGAGCAGCAGACCCGCCCCGAGGACTGAGAGTGCGCCGGGATACCTCGTCTTGTGGCCTTGCTGGCGTTGGCGGAATGCAACGAGGCCGCCGGTGGCCATTTGCCAAAACCGGCAGAAAGGAAAGTAGAACGACCACGGGTGCTCGGCGTGCAAGAGCGCCACGTTCAACAGAAAGCTGCTCGCCACCAGTACGATCTGCAGCGTCAGCGCAGACGTGTACGGCAGCGCCAGAATGGCGGCGGTGACACACGGCCAGACCATGTAAAACTGCTCTTCGACGCCGAGCGACCAGAGATGCAAGAGCGGGTTCTCCTTCGTGCTCGCGTCAAAGTAGCCTTGGTTCCGCGAGAGGACTTGGATGTTGGCGCCAAAGATTGCGCCTGCGTACAGCGTCTCGGCCATGTCCCGCAGCGCCGGCGTGAGGTACCAGGCGACGCCGAGGCCGAGCACGACGGCCAGGACGACGAGCAAGCTCGGAAAGATGCGGCGGATGCGGCGTGCGTAGAAATTCTGGTAGCTAAACGCGCCGCGCGATAGGTCCTTAAAGAGAATGCTGGAAATGAGAAAGCCGGAGATGACAAAGAAGACGTCGACGCCCGTAAAGCCCCCGGGCACCAGCGTCGGGTACGCGTGGTAGAGCACGACGGGCAGCACGGCCACGCACCGGAGGCCGTCAATGTCGGGGCGGTACGCGAGCGCGTGCGGCGCCAGCAGCGCCGTCGACTCGGTGGCCATCGTGCGCAGCGGATTGTGATAGCACCAGCATCATCCGGACGCGCGGCTGGTGAGCGATCGCTTTGGCGTCAACATCTGCTTCGTCGCGTGTGATTGGTTCGATCGTTTGGGTTCATACCGGTACAGGATCCAACAGCTTCGCACATACGCCTCGGATGCGGCGTGGCGGTTGTGTAGCAATTCAACGCCTAGGTAGCTCGATTGAAAGTGGTTTATGAAATCGCTGTCCCTGAAACGTACTCTGTGTCGGGCTGTCTGGCAGGCGCACACCACTACTCGAATATGAATGAGTCCCTCTGCACATAAACCAGTGTATTCCTTCGTGCCGTGCAGGATAATGGAGCTTGCAATGTCCACGCTAATAAGAGCGTGCCGGCAGCCGCCAGCACTCTGCTCCTACACGTGGCGCTCTAGGGTAATTGCAGTTTGACGCCTCGCCAACGTGATATCGTGCTAGCATGTCATGATGCGTAGCCGCGTCGTCGGGTCCGTGGCAGTTTCTTG
Organism: Saprolegnia parasitica CBS 223.65; assembly: GCF_000151545.1. Classification (NCBI taxonomy): domain Eukaryota; phylum Oomycota; class Saprolegniomycetes; order Saprolegniales; family Saprolegniaceae; genus Saprolegnia; species Saprolegnia parasitica. Next base: position 175,067 of record NW_012156398.1, on the reverse strand, counting down.
GCCGTTGCATTCCAAGTCTACACCGTAACGCCCATGGCTACGTGGCCATCGTCGTCCTCGGACCTTCAGCGTTCGTATGAGAACAAATTCAAGCTGCAGCGTTGATACCCTAGTCGTGCTGTGACTGAGGACACATGTCTTTGGTAATTTTCATTCCTTGTACGCACTACTCGATGGAGTCTCGGCGCAGAGTGACATGTGTGGCGGCGACGACATTCCCTCTATCAACAGGTTCATGCGCCAGCACCACATGCCCTAAATCTGCAAGCGTATTGTGGCTCGGACGTACGGTTGAAAGGTATTAAAGCGCGCGTTCGGAACCCTGCCACGTCACCTGTTGAATCCTTGCAGCAATTTGGAGAAACAAACTAATAAGTCCGTCGTCAACGCAGTGTCATAGCGTCAGGCTTGATCGCGCACATAGCATTCATTTGCTAGATCGCAGTGGAATCTTCCAGTATCCGTATGTGATCGGATACCGTGCCGAGCTGAACCGGTGCAGCTATTGTAACCGTGCTTGCACTAACCGGTTATGTAACCGTTCGGCGCCAGCCACCGCTTGGTAACCGTGAGTCACTCGTAGTTCGAAGTGCAGAGTCAGGGTACGTGGCAGGCTTTATCTTGGCGGAACGATGTCGCGTGCGAAGTTCGAAGACGCTCTATGCCAGTCGTGGACGAAGTATCCAAGCGCCGCAGGATGGTCGCGCTTGCTTGCTTCTCCGTTGCGTTGCCACAATCGAAGCAGATCGATCGGAGCGACGATGAGCCTCAAGCACGCCGCGCTCACGGACCTCGCGGCAGCACGCTCGGCCGACAAGCACTGGGCCATGCCGCCCAGTCCGTCCAAGCCAGCGCCCCGTCGCTCCGACGTCGCCCGATCCTCCTCCTCCACGGGCGCGGTCGAGGCGCTTCTTGTCGTCTTGCAGCTGCCCGTCTTTGGCGACTACTGCTACCTCGACGAATGGGTTGCACTCGCTGCCACGTGCCGAGAGCTCCGGCACGAGATGCGCATGTACACGCGCATCCTCGACGTCGTGCCTTTCCGCGCAGCCATCTCGGACGTCCACACGTCGCAGCTCTTGAACACGTTCAGCCACATTACGACGCTCCAGCTCACGGGCTGCGCGACGGTGACGGACGCCGGCCTCTCTGGATTGCACCATCTCTTGCAGCTGCACTCGATCGACCTCAAGGGCTGCGACCGCATCACCGACGCGACCTTAATGCAGCTCGCGCGCCTCCCTCGCCTCATCGACGTCAACCTCGGCTACTGCAGCAAGGTGACGGCCGACGGCATTTGTGCCATTGCTGCCAACGGAACGCTCGCCACGCTCGATCTTAAGAGCTGCAAGCTTGTGGATGACGCCGCGGTCGTCGCCCTGGCGCCGCTCCGAACGACGCTTCGGTCGCTCAACCTCTGGTACTGCTTCCAAGGCCAGCTCAGCGATGCGATTTTCGAGACGCTCTCGTCGTTTTTGCACCTGCGCCACCTCAACATTGCCAACTGCAGTCAACTGTCGGACACGGGCCTCGCCAAGCTCGCGTTGTGCACCGAGTTGGAGTCGCTCGAGCTCGCGAACCTTAGCGACGTGACCGACGTCGGTCTCCACGCCCTCACGCCGCTGCGCAAAATGACGTCCATCGACCTCTCAGGCTGCTACTCAATTACGGACGCGGGCACGTGCGTGTTCCGGTCGTGGCCTGCGCTCACGCACTGCAACCTGTGGTACTGCTCCAACATTACCGATGCGACCGTGATGGCGCTCGGCGGCTGCCACGACCTCGCCTACTTGAACCTGATGAAGTGCATCCAGCTCACGAATGCGTCCATGACCGTACTTGCCAAGCTGCGGTCGCTCCGAACCCTCGACCTCAGTAACTGCGACAAGATCACCGACGACGGCCTCGCACTCCTTGCGACGCTGCCAGCCCTCTCGTCCATCAACTTGAGTGCCTGCGGCGGTATCTCGGACGCTGGTGTCTACGCGCTACGGTCGCTTTCATCGCTGACGACGCTGGATTTGAGCAACTGCCGGCAGCTTGGCGACAAGGCGCTCGAGGGCATCGGACAGCTCGCGCAGCTCACGTCCCTCAACCTGATGCGCTGCAGCAGCATCACAGACGCCGGTGTCGCGCACCTCGCGCGCTTGTCGTCACTGGTCTCACTCAACATGGCCAACTGCCGGGACCTCACGGACGTCAGTCTCTCTGTGCTGGGCAAGCACCTCACCCGTCTGCAATCGCTCGTGCTCTGGTACTGCCACCTCCTCACGGACGCTGGCATTCGCCACTTGGGTGAGCTTTCATCGCTGACGTCGCTGGATCTCGCGAGCTGCAACCTCTTGACCAACGACGCGCTCGTGGCGTTGCAGACGCTGCCACTCGAGTCCCTCGACGTCGGCAACTGCTGCCTCATCAACGACGACGGAATGGTCGCGCTGGCCCGCATCTCGACGCTCAAGTCGCTCAACTTGGCCGAGTGTGGCGACCTCACGGACGCCGGCATATCGCACCTGACAGCGCTCACCAACTTGACGTCCATCAACCTCTGGTATTGCGACAAGATCACCAACGAAGGCGTCAACGTCCTCGCACGCGCGACGTCGATTGCCGTCGATCGATAGAATGTATTAGAATGTAATTTGCGTCATAACTTTCAATGTGTCAAGTGTGTCCCTCCGCCGCCTGCGCAGCCACGGCCTGGCGAGTGAATGAAGAAGATGGCGATTGCTAGTCTCTACGTATGCGAACTCTTTGATTAATAACAACGAAGATAACGCGAAACACGTTCATATACATAAGTGTGTCCCTTGCCAACCGCCGTTGGACCCGGTGAGGAATTCCCTGAAGAGCAGTTGTCCAGAGAACCGTCGCGTGGCCAATGCTAGTACCCGCAAACGACCCGTGATTCTCTGAGGTATTTGTACATCCTAAAATGGCACTTGTCAACAGCATGCGGCTTTGGTGGGTTCCTTTGGTGGGGGTACTCAACCTTGTGTCATACTGAGATGGACCAAGAGATGCTTTTCAGTCACTTGTGCCGCGCTGTTTTGCCCCTTGAGCTACCGATCCACACAAGATAATCTAGACCATGGACGCAACCAAGGGAATCATCTATTCCCTTGCACGAGCGCGTCAAGACACTCTTGGCTCTCGTGTACAGGCCACAGAATTGACACCATACGTCATGTTTTGCAACTCATATTCAAGCTACTTGAGGTACAAGTAATAGCAACCTAGGCTTGCGCGAGAGTCGTCAAAGTCTCTCTACGTGATGAGCGGGAGTGCGCGGGCGAGGTGCGCCGCCGACGGGTGCGATGCCGTGGCCGCTTGGATGTCGCTGCGAAGAAGGACCAGCGTGCGCCACGTCTTGATGTCAAAGACATAGAGGTCGCTTTTGTACGAGCAGACGAGGAGGCCGGTCAAGGCTGCGGATGCAAAGTCGATGTAGTAGATTCGGTCGTGGACCCAACCTCGCCGTTCAAAGAGGTACTTGGCACTGCACGAGACCAAGAACGAGTCGCGCTCGTCCAGCGGGGAAGCTTGTGGCTGGCGCGATCCAGTATATAGAGGAGCATCGAGGCACCGAGCGCGATGCTGACGAGCAAAAGCAGGCGAGAGACTGACCCGATGGCGACGACGCCGCTGTGGCACATCATCTCAAAGTCCATTTCAACCAGAGAACACGATCGCTGGATCGTCGCGCTGTGTGAGACGGGGCTCGTAAAGCTCAAGACGACCGCCATCAACCACGTCGTGAGGGCTGTCTTGGGCGTGTAGCTCGCACTGTACTGGCGCGTCCAGGCCATGCACAGGTCGTCAAAGATGTAGACGAGCCAGCCGAGTTCGCTTGCTGCGAGGATCTTGGTGACGTACGCGACCACGGACGTCACGTCGTCTCTGGACGAAATCGGTCGCGTCGTGATCCCAGTCTTCTGGAGCTGGAGGGTCGCCGTGCTGAGAATGCAAAGCGCTGTGATGCTCCGCACAAAGAGCAGCGGGCGGCCGATCCAGGTCAAGCCACCGACGCGGTTGACTTCAAAGAGGTTGTAGCCCTCGCTCGTGCAGCCATTGGCTAGCGTGTAGAGACCCGCGATCAAGGCAATTGCGGCCAAGACGAACGAGACATACTGGCAGAGACCTCGGAGGTACGTGGCCACGTTGAGCGGCATTTCGATACCGCTGGTGGCAAACCGAGACATGGACGATACGGCTGTGATCACAGCCACCGAACCCACGTCGCCGTGAGCTGCGACAACTTCTCGCACGCCAATGGACCAGTCGTACGCGAGGGCGTAGCTCGTGTACATCATGGTCGCATCGGATGGATCGAAGAGCACTTGGTGAAAGAGCTCGATGCGGTTGGTTGGCACGTGCCGGGCGTACTGCGAAATGCCGACCGAGGTCGATATCACATCCGCCTCGACGACTAGCGCTTGAGCTCGGTACAGTGCAAGTGACTTTGCCGAGAAGTATTTCGAGACAAAGCTGGACACACTCTCAAGAAATGTGAGGCACTGCGAGGGTGCAATGACTTCAGCGGCGCACGCCTGCGGAATCAATGTTGTCGGGCTCAGTGCTATCCCAGAGCCAATGACGCTAAAGATGGCTTGCATCGGGTTGACAAAGATCCACTCGTTGAAGCTCGTGTAGCAGACCGTATCGACACCGGTCAGCTGCGAGAGACCAATGGAAAAGTTAAAGTCCGTGGGCAATTCGCTGCAAAAGAGACTGCCACCAGCACATAGGTACGTGTTTCGATCCAGACGTTTTGGAACAGGACTCATCGAACTCATCAAGACGAGGTTGGCAAAGTCCTCTTGAATGTGGTCGGTTGTGTTGGTGAGGAGATGCATGAGATCTTCGCGAATCGCGCGTTGCAATGTGGCAATCGATGGAGGGAGTGCCACGTGGAATAGATCCACAGCACCAAATGGCCCGACGCCGTTGTGAAATGCATCCAAGACCTCGCCGAGCGGTGACGGCAGTGTCAAATTCACGACCATGACAGATGCCAGGGACATATTTGCAAAGGCAAAGTGGGGACTTTGCCGCAAGAGCGACTTGCCGGCGATCCCAGAACCATTGGTGGCGATCGCCCAGAGATCGCTCGCAAACGTCCAGTACGTCTTCCACGACGTCGACATGGCCGTGTGGTACGAACCATTCTTGGACTGCAGCGTCATGTCGTATCTCAAACCAAATGCATTCTCAATCGAGAAGACGTCGTGGAGACCGAGCGCCTTGTAGTTTTGCCACTGCGTCGTATACGTCAAGAGACCCAGTGATTGCCACAACTTGGCTTCATCCGCCACGGGAAGACGGTCGCCGGTGATTCGCGACGCAAGCCAGGCACCTCCGTTGGGCTTGACAGAGGCAATGTCTCGCGCGATCCCAATCTCAAACGACGTTTTCCAGCACGACTCAAAAGTGGGCCAGTCGACGTTTCTCAAAATGGACTCCAAGTAGACGGCGCCGTTGCTATAATACTGACGTTTGCATCGAGCTTGACGGGCGAGTGTGTTGGCCATCTCAATTTGTCGATCAAAGTCGAGCCAGCAGTAGCTGGTAGCGATCCACGGCGCGTTGCAGGCGTCCATGGAGCGAAGCCCTTGAATCATCATGGGAAGGTCACTGCCCGACTCGTACTGGACGAGCCTTGCGTACGTCGGCGCATACATGACGAGCGAATTTGCCGTTGAGTAGTCAGTCCAATCGGCAAAGACTGGGAGATCGAGGCGTGTGGCGGGCTGTGTGGTATTGAAGAAGAGATATCGGTTGAACCAGTTGGAAAGAAATGTCTGGGTGCCCGTGGTGTTGTAGGTGGCCCACCACAGGTCGTTGGCCAAATTGACTGTCGAGAGCCGAAGATACGAGATACTACCCACTGCCGTCGCAGTGAGGTACAGAAGGCCACACCACACTTTCAGCCTTGCAAGCGCCGAGCTCGAAACCGAGACCGTGCGAGGTATCTTTCGCATCGACGCGCTTGGCCCAACAAGTGTCTTGAGTAAGACGGGCCCAGTCGCAATAGAAAAGAAGAGCCACAGTTTTGTGTCGAAGATGTACCGAAGGGATCGAAAGCGGAAGCGAAGAAAGCCGCTCATGGCCGCTGTCGACGCATCCAGTCTCCACATGTCTGCTTCTTTCGGCAGTAAAAACGCTTCGGCACCTGCCGACACCAAGTGCGTGAGGGCTGGCTGGCCACCCGACGTCACTAGCGCCGATCGTCGCAGCGACCGATAGGTCAAGATCCCGCTGTACGCGAGTCCGATAGCCATAGCGTTCACGCCCAAGATGAGCCACGCGCGGTCCGGTGACCCGAGGTGGACAACGCCACTGTGACACGTCACGACAGCATCCATATTGACTCGCGTGCACTCACGATCGATCGCAGCGGTGGCTCGAATCGGGTCGAAGATCTCAAGTGCAACAAGGCTGAGCCAGACTAACGCGCTGCTGAGAGGCGCTGCCCACCGTGAGTTCTGGTTGGCGACGACCAGCAAAATGTCGTTGAGGACATACGTCACCCACGTGGCTTCGCCTGCGAGAACCCCAATGTGCATCAACGGACGAGGCACAAAGCGGAAGCTTGCCACGCCATCGTCATTGAGAAAGTCCAGCGACGTTGTACTCAGCATGGTGATGGCAGCGGCCGCACGGAGCAGCAGCAGAGGTCGACCAATCCACACAAGCCCAGCGACACGGTTGTACATCAAGAGATGGAGACCGTCGGCACCTTGAGATGGCTGGAAAACCGCGTACGCTGCCGTGATGCAAGCCACGCCCACCAGCACCACTGACGTTAGAATTGCGACGATATAGAGGTAGTTGCACGTGCTTTTAGGCACTTCGATCGCTTTGGCGCGAAACGGAATCGGCTCGATGCGCTCCGACATCAAGTTGAACGTCGCGACGTCACCTTGGAACGAGACGACCTCTCGGTAGCCACGGACCCACTCGTGCAGCGCCACGTAGCCCATGAACGACCACGTGTCATCCCCGAGCAGCGGCTGGCGCAAGACAGTCGTGTTGCCAGTAGGCGTCAGTGCAAACTGGATGATCTCCACGTTGAGACGTTGGGTGGCATGAGCAGCAGCTTGGACCATTGGCGTCAAGAGACTAGATAGCGTAGCGTTGGTCAGCAATTGATGGGCAATGGTTGTCGCTTGGGTGACGAGTAGGTTGCAGACGTCATCGGTCGCAGAGCTGCAAGGTGCGCAGCTGCTACGATCGGATTGATGCAGCAGCTTCATGGTCATTGCCGCAATCACCGCTGGCGAAGGCTCCACAAGGAGGCGGCTCGGCACTTGACTGCCGCACGTATCGTCAAAGGTAAAGGATGGCTGCACAAACGTCGCACCAGAGCCGAACGGGCAGAGCGGACTACCCCCAAAGAAGGTGCAGTTGGATCTCTGCCACGCCAGCGGCACGGGATCGAGCAATGGCGCTGGCAAGACCGAGTAGAGATGTAGAAGAGTCAAGTCGGCTTGAAGAGCCAAGATGAGTGCGGCTTGGAGCTCTGCATGTGCGGCGACAAGCTGTGTTGGTGGCGGTATGAGAAATGTGTCAATTGACTGGAACGGCCCCAGTTGGTTGTGGATGATGATGCTTGCGGGCGTAAAGGGATACAAGAAGAGGATGGCTTCCATGCTTGTGTCGCCCATAAAGTTTGGTGCGCTGCGCGTGAGACTACCGTTGGTCACCGCCGCGCCCCAGAGATTGTTGTAGAAAGCCCAGTTGAGCACAAATGTCGTCCACTTCGAGCCCCGTTTGCCGAATGAGATGGACTGAATCGTCAGATCTTGGTACCAGCCAAAAGCGTTGACAATCGAAATCGACTCTTGAACACCAAACTGAGCGTCGTTGCTCCACTGTAGCTGAAAGTGCGAAATCTGGTGCGACGTCCAGTACGCTTCTTCATCGTCTAGAGACTGGTACGCGTTCTGGAGACTCTTGTACCAATCACGGCCCTCGGATGTGACCACGATAGCGTCGCCGACCGCAGCATCGACGCTGGCACCATAGACAGCATACCACGCATCCCAGTGGACGTTGCGAAGGTATGCCTCGAGGTACACGGCGCCATTGTCTGCCATCCCAGAGGCGCATCGTGCTTGACGGGCTGCTGTATGAGCCAGCTCCCAGCGCTTCTCAAAGTCCGCCCAGCAGTACAACGTCATCAAGTTGAAGACGTAGCCAGGGTCGAGCGACTGAAAACCAATGATCGCATCGGCCACCGACGTGTACTCGACCAGCGTTCGCATACGAGGATACGTGGGCTTAGCAAATGCTGTTGTTGATGGTAGACCGTACGTCTTGAGAATGGCTTGGCTCGGGTCGAAGAGGTCGATCTCCGAGGCGTTGGTGACGCTGAGGTGGCGGTTGAAGACGTCGATGAGGTACGTCTGGGCTGACGTTGGGTCAAAGTTGGGCCAGAAGAGATCGTTGGAGAGGCCAGGACCGACAATATCGAGGAAATAGAGACTCGCACCCATGGAAGCGCCGAGATACGTGAGGCCAAGCACGCGCTTTGTGGTAGCGGCGATCGGAAGTCGATCGAGACCCGTCATCTCGTCCTATTCGCGGGCGTTTCTAAAATGCACGCGGCTGGCGCGTGTTAATAGCGTCGTAACGGGTCGCGGGATGCTGTCTTGAAGTTGATCTCGGATGTTGCGCGATGCTGAAGTCGGTTGGGCCTGTAGTAGAAGGTGCATCTCTATTGACTTGTAGACGACGACCGTCGACAAGCAGCCAATCCTTACTCAAGCCATAGTATCACACCAAATGCGCATACAAAAAAGCAGGTCACGATCCAAGATACTCCGTTGCATCGACAACGGTTGGCACGCTTGTCTTGATAAGGCCGAGGCACGCGGCAGTAGACCATACAGCAGGCCTTTGCGCGGGACTCGAGTGTGCCCCATGTATAGTATCGGCGTCGAAATCGACTGGTTTTGCCGCTAAAATCCAAGATAATCCGACGCCTCCGTACATTTCAAGTCGGTCAATTCCTCTCTGGCTCTGGCTCTTGATCCGCCTCCAAAGCTGTTGGTGCGACCTGTTGTCATTTCCCAACCTTCGACTCGACGTATGCGCCGCCTACTCTGCGTGGTCGCCGCGCTCATTGCCACGGGCAGCGCCTCGTACATTGACGGTGGAGATATTCTCGCAGCCTTCCAGCACCCATGGCGCGGTACCTTTACGCTCAACGAAGGTCGCCAGCACCGGAGCCTACGTCAAGACTGAGCACCTTCCTGCAACCCTTGCATCATCGGCTCGCTTCGTTGCTCGTCCGCGCGCTTTGGTCGCCTTTCTGATCTGACGGTCGATTCTCTCCAATCAACGTTGTTTTCTCTGTAAAAAAGATTGTGCCCATGACGTATGATACAAAAAGAGAGAGATTCCCTCATTGCAGCAGTTGAAGTTGGATTGCCGACATGACACGGACGTGATTTGCAGGATGTCCTCAGTTTGCACTTTCCAGCATTGCGCAACGATGGCCAGTAGCAAGGTGCGCGACGTGCTTATCGTCGGCGGCGGCGTCATGGGTTGCTCGACCGCCTACCACTTGGCCGCCAAGGCCGCGGGCTCCCTGCGCATCACGGTCCTCGAGCGAAGCTTTGCGGTGCGTGCTATCACACATGGTCTCTACCTGCTCACGCTCGCATAGTACAAGCGCACGTCAGCCGTGCTCTCGGCCGGCGGCATCCGAATGCAGTTTTCGGAGAAGCCCAACATTGAGATGAGCCAATATGGCCTTTCGTTTCTGCGCAACGCACCCACGGCGCTCGCCGTGCCTGGCCACGACCCCGTCGACGTCAACTTTGTGCAGAACGGGTACCTCTTCCTCGCGACCGAGAAGGGCCAAGCGACCTTGAGCAACAACCACGCCGTCCAGCGGTACCTACCCATACATAATTGCGAGTCTTCGGTGGCGCTCAGGCGGCTTGCGAAACACTAGATCGGTGGGCGCGCCCGTCGAACTCTTCACACCCGAGAAGCTCTCACAGCGCTTTCCGTGGCTTGCCACGAACGACATTGTCGCAGGGGCCCTCGGTGTCCGCGACGAAGGCTGGTTCGATCCCTGGGCCTACCTGACCGGGCTCAAGCGCAAGTGTGCGCACCTCGGTGTCGAGTTTATCGAAGGCGAACTCGATGGCCCGATGACCGTCGCCAACGACACGATCGAGCGCGTCACGATCAAGACAACGAATGGTGACGGCGTTAGCATCACGCCGGGACACGTCGTCAACGCCAGTGGCGCATGGGCGCAATGGGTCGCCTCGGCCGCCGGCGTCAACGACCTGCCTGTTCGAGCGAGGTACCGCGTCCGCTTCGAGTCCAAGTCTTCCACTCCAGCATGCTAGAAAACGCACCATTTTCGTGTTTCAGTGCCCCGAAGCCGCCACGTGGACGGGCGACGCGTGCTCGCCGCTCGTGGTGGATCCGTCCGGCGTCTACTTTCGCCCGGAAGGCTGCTCGGGGCAGTTTATCTGCGGCGTTTCGCCCGACGCCGCGAACGACCCGGACTGCGAGAGCGACGATGTGCTCCAACCCGACTATGCGCTCTTCGACGACGTCATTTGGCCCACGATTGCGAACCGCGTGCCGGCGTTCGAGGCCATCAAGATGGTCAACGCGTGGGCGGGATTTTACGACTACAACACGTTCGACCACGTACGATGCGTCCCCTCGATGGTGGCGAGACTCATGGATCCGACCTAGAACGCCATCATTGGCCAACACCCGGACCGCAAGAATTTCTACTGCATCAACGGCTTTAGCGGTCATGGCTTGCAGCAGTCGCCGGCCGCCGGGCGAGGCATCGCCGAACTCATCCTCGACGGCGGCTACACGAGCCTCGACCTCTCGTGTTTTGGCCTCGAGCGCGTCCGCGCCAACCAGCCATTTTTTGAAAAGAACATTGTGTAGATCCCCGTACCGCGACTCGAGAAACAAATTTCCTCGCATCCTCCAACATCTCTGCGCTTTGGTCGCATGAAGTACGAATGTGAAGGATTGATTGTATGACGCATGCGAATACGTTATTGTCTTGTTGTCGTCATCGGCACGACGCGTCCTTTTGCACGGCGCACCTGCCACCGGAAAGGGCTAGGGTAGGGCTAGGGCAACACCATAGGTAGGACCAGGACATATATTTCCGTGCTCAAATAGGCCAGCAACAACCATGACGCGCCACCAAGCCAACGACCGCAAGCATGACGCGTTTGGCGACGGTACACCGTGCGATGGCGCCGAGACGAGCCTCGATAGCCTCGATGCGGGCGACGTCGCGGCCCTCGAGACGACGATCGCGCTTCGGAGCCAGCAGCGTCGGAAGATCAATTTCAACCCGTCCGAAGGCGATGTGCACGATCGCGAGCGAGATCGGCCCTGGCGCGTGGCGATCAATGCCAAGATCGCGGCGGCCAACGAGCGGGCGCAGGAAGAGCAGTGGGAGAAGCGTCGGTTCGGCCTTGCCAAGCAAGTACCGCATCTCGATGCTGTCGTCGTATGCATGGATGTCGTACTAGGTGCACGAGGGACTCTTGCACAACTACAATATTTACGTGGGCATCTCCGAAGTGAGCAATGTGCTCAAGGTCGGGCAGGACCAGCGTCGGCGCGAGACCCAAGGCGACGTCGTCGAGCACAAGGACATTGCCGCGTCTGCGATTCTCGTCGCGGCCGAAAAGTACGACCTCGCACGCATCGCTGTCTTGCTCGACAAGGTCCCCAAGAAACTCAGCGATGGCAAAAAATAAGCCAAATGGAACGACGGATTCGCACATGTTCACGTTCTTTTTCATAAACTGTACAAACCAGTTTCCACACTTGGCACTTGAAATAAATAAAAAGTCGATTCATTGAAGAAGAGGAAGGGCGCGTCGCAGGCGGTTCGCGGGCGGATGCAGCGTCGCCGCCTCGTCAATCGCCGTTTGCGTGAGCACGAGCGTGCGCCACGTCTTGATGTCAAAGACGTAGACGTCGCCCTTGTAGCGGCAGGCGAGGAGGCCCGTCAAGGCCGCGGACGCAAAATCGATAAAGTAGATTCGATCGTGAACCCAGCCTTTCCGTTTAAAGAGGTACTTGGCGCTGCACGAGAGAAGGTGCGAATCGCGCTCGTTTAGCGGCACACGGGGCCGCCGAAGTCGCTCGATCGTGTACAGTAGCGTCGAGCCGCCAAGCGCAATACAAACAAGCAGATAGAAGCGCGCAATGGAGCCAATGGCGACGACGCCGCTGTGGCACACCATCTCAAAGTCCATTTCCACCAGCGTGCACGACCGCTGGATCGTGGCGCTGTGCGAGACTGGACTTGTAAAGCTCAGAGTGGCGACAATGAGCCACGTGAGGATCGACGCCTTGGTCGCATACGCAGCACTGAGCTCTCTTGTCAATGGCATGCAAATGTCATCAAAGATGTAGACGAGCCAGCCGACTTCGCCGGCTGCAAGGATTTGCGTGAGGGTCGCGATCCCTCGGAACGACGACACATCTGGCGATGTGACCAGAATGGTTGTTCTGCCTGCCTTTTGAAGCTGAAGCGTCGCCGTGCTCAGAATACAAAGCGCTGTGATGCTTCGAGCTAAAAGCAGCGGCCGCCCGACCCAGACCATGCCACCGACGCGGTTGATCTTGAAGAGGTTCATACCCTCGCCAGCGCTTCCACCGAAAAGCGTGTACATGGCGGTGATCGAAGCGAGGGCCACGAGAACTGATGATATGTACTGGCAGAGACCTCGGAGGTACGCGGCAACATTGCGCGGCACCTCCATGCTACTGGCCGTCACCGTGGCCGAGTACGACGTAGCGGACACAAGTGACATGGACGACGCGTCACCCTCCACGCGGATGCCTTCGCGCCCACCAACGGCCCAGTCGTAGGCAAGCGTGTAGCTTGTATACATCATGGTTGCGTCGGACGGGTCAAAAAGCGCTTGGTGGAAGAGCTCCATGTGATGCGTCGCCACGTGTCGGGCGTACTGCATAAAGCCGATCGGTTTTTCCAAGACGTCGGCCTCGACGACGAACGCTTGAGCTCGAAGCGTCTGAAGCGCGCTCGTTGAAAAGTACGTCGAGACAAAGGTAGACACGCTGGCTAAAAAGGCCAGGCACTGTGTTGGCGCCACAATCTCAGCGGTACACGCCTGCGGTATCAGCGTCGTCGGGTTCAGTGGGATACCAGCACCAATGACGCTAAAGATGGCTTGCATCGGCGAGACCGCGACCCACTCGTTGAAACTCGTGTGGCACATGGTGTCAACGCCCGTAAACTCCAAAAGACCGTAGGAAAAGTTCAAGTCCCGAGGCACTTGGCCGCACAATAGGTTGCCGCTTCCGCAGAGGTACGAGTGTCGATCCAGGCGGCGGGGCACGGGACTCATCGAGTTCATTAGAATGAGATTTGCGTACTCGAACTGGGCGTTGGAGCTTGTGTTGGCAAGAATACGAGCCACAGCGTGGCGTATGTCTCGCACCAAACGAGCGAGCGACGGCGGGTATCGAACGTGGTAGATGTCCACGGCTCCAAACGGGCCAATGCCATTTTGGAAAGCGCTCAGGACGCCGTCGAGCGGGGCTTGGAGGGTCAAATTCACGACCATGACAGATGCCAGGGACATATTTGCAAAGGCAAAGTGGGGACTTTGCCGCAAGAGCGACTTGCCGGCGATCCCAGAACCATTCGTGGCGATCGCCCAGAGATCGCTCGCAAACGTCCAGTACGTCTTCCACGACGTCGACATGGCCGTGTGGTACGAACCATTCTTGGACTGCAGCGCCATGTCGTATCTCAAACCAAATGCATTCTCAATCGAGAAGACGTCGTGGAGTCCGAGCGCCTTGTAGTTTTGCCACTGCGTCGTATACGTCAAGAGACCCAGTGATTGCCACAGCTTGGCTTCATCCGCCACGGGAAGACGGTCGCCAGTGATTCGCGATGTGAGCCAGGCACCTCCGTTGGGCTTGACGGAGGCAATGTCTCGCGCGATCCCAATCTCAAACGACGTTTTCCAGCACGACTCAAAAGTGGGCCAGTCAACGTTTCTCAAAATGGACTCCAAGTAGACGGCGCCGTTGCTACGATACTGGCGTTTGCATCGAGCTTGACGGGCGAGTGTGTTGGCCATCTCAATTTGTCGATCAAAGTCGAGCCAGCAGTAGCTGGTAGCGATCCACGGCGCGTTGCAGGCGTCCATGGAGCGAAGCCCTCGGATCATCATGGAAGGTCGCTGCCCGACTCGTACTGGACGAGCCTTGCGTAGATCGGACTAAACGAGATCAACGTGTCGCGTGCTGAGTAGTCGGTCAAATCGGCAAACTCCAAAAGGTCGAGGCGCGTGGAGGGTTGGGAGTTATGGTAGAAGAGATTTTGGTTGAACCAGTTGGAAAGAAATGTCTGCATTCCCGTCGTGTTGTAGGTGGCCCACCACAGGTCGTTGGCCAAATTGACTGTCGAGAGCCGAAGATACGAGATGCTACCGATGACACTCGCAACCAGGTAGAGAAGCCCAAACACGATTTTCATCCGTGCAGCAAAATGCGCGTTGACGGCAATGGGCTTGGAGCTTACTGCGACCCTTCGTCTGGGACCCGTAACATCGAATGCCGGCCCAAGGTTCTCGCAGTAAAAGACAGTCCAAAGCTTGGTGTCAACGATGGCTTCTTGCGAGCCAAATGGAGTGCGAAAGAAGCCGCTCATCGCCGCCGTCGCTGCATCCATGGCCCAAATGTCTTCTTTTGGCGCCAAGAAAACGTCAGCGCCGGCCGAGACCAAGTACGGCGTCTGGACGGTCTCCCCAACGCGCGAGCGGTGATGAAAGCACAGATAGGCTCCATTACCAATGTACGACACGAGCACCACACAGACGTTAATGACCAAAATGAGCCACGCGCGGTCCGGTGACCCCAGGTGGACAACGCCACTGTGACAGGTCACAACAGCATCCATATTGACTCGCGTGCACTCACGATCGATCGCAGCGGTGGCTCGAATCGGATCGAAGATCTCAAGTGCAACAAGGCTGAGCCAGACCAACGCGCTGCTGAGAGGCGCTGCCGACCGTGAGCTCTGGTTGGCGACGACCAGCAAAATGTCGTTGAGGACATACGTCACCCACGTGGCTTCGCCTGCGAGAATCCCAATGTGCATCAACGGACGAGGCACAAAGCGGAAGCTTGCCACGCCATCGTCATTGAGAAAGTCCAGCGACGTTGTACTCAGCATGGTGATGGCAGCGGCCGCACGGAGCAGCAGCAGAGGTCGACCAATCCACACAAGCCCAGCGACACGGTTGTACATCAAGAGATGGAGACCGTCGGCACCTTGAGATGGTTGGAAAACCGCGTACGCTGCCGTGATGCAAGCAACGCCCACCAGCACGACCGATGTTACGATGGCGATGCTGTAGAGGTAGTTGCACGTGCTTTTAGGCACTTCGATCGCTTTGGCGCGAAATGGAATCGGCTCGATGCGCTCCGACATCAAGTTGAACGTCGCGACGTCACCTTGGAACGAGACGACCTCTCGGTAGCCACGGACCCACTCGTGCAGCGCCACGTAGCCCATGAACGACCACGTGTCATCCCCGAGCAGCGGCTGGCGCAAGACAGTCGTGTTGCCAGTAGGCGTCAGTGCAAACTGGATGATCTCCACGTTGAGATGTTGGGTGGCATGAGCAGCAGCTTGGGCCATTGGCGTCAAGAGACTAGATAGCGTAGCGTTGGTCAGCAATTGATGGGCAATGGTTGTCGCTTGGGTGATGAGTAGGTTGCAGACGTCATCGGTCGCAGAGCTGCAAGGTGCGCAGCTGCTACGATCGGATTGATGCAGCAGCTTCATGGTCATTGCCGCAATCACCGCTGGCGAAGGCTCCACAAGGAGGCGGCTCGGCACTTGACTGCCGCACGTATCATCAAAAGAAAAGGATGGCTGCACAAACGTCGCATTCGTGCCAAACGGGCAGAGCGGACTACCCCCAAAGAAGGTGCAGTTGGATCTCTGCCACGACAGCGGCACGGGATCGAGCAATGGCGCTGGCAAGACCGAGTAGAGGTGTAGAAGAGTCAAGTCGGCTTGAAGAGCCAAGATGAGTGCGGCTTGTAGGCTGCGAAAGGTAGCCATAAGTGGTGTTGGTGGTGCCAGGAGCACCATGTCAATGTTGAGAAAGGGTCCGAGCGTGTTGTGGATAATGACGCTTGCGGGCGTGAAGGGATACAAGAAGAGGATGGCTTCCATGGTTGTGTCGCCCATAAAGTTTGGTGCGCTGCGCACGAGACTGGCGTTTAGGGCCACGGCGCCCCAGAGGTCACTCAAGAAGGCCCAATTGAGCTGGAAAGATGTCCATTTGGAGATGCGAGCAGTAAATGCAATCGACTGAATCGTTAGATCTTGTTGCCACCCAAGCATATTGACCACCGAGATCGACTCTTTGACGCCAAACTGATAGTCGTTACTCCACTGTAGCTGAAAGTGCGAAATCTGGTGCGACGTCCAGTACGCTTCTTCATCGTCGAGAGACTGGTACGCGTTCTGGAGACTTTTGTACCAGTCACGGCCCTCGGATGTGACCACAATCGCATCCGAGACGCCAAATTCAAAACTGGCACCATAGACAGCATACCACGCATCCCAGCGGACGTTGCGGAGGTATGCCTCGAGGTACACGGCGCCATTGTCTGCCATCCCAGAGGCGCATCGTGCTTGACGGGCTGCTGTATGAGCCAGCTCCCAGCGCTTCTCAAAGTCCGCCCAGCAGTACAACGTCATCAAGTTGAAGACGTAGCCAGGGTCGAGCGACTGAAAACCAACGATCGCATCGGCCACCGACGTGTACTCGACCAGAGTTCGCATACGAGGATACGTGGGCTTAGCAAATGCTGTTGTTGATGGTAGACCGTACGTCTTGAGAATGGCTTGACTCGGGTCGAAGAGGTCGATCTCCGAGGCGTTGGTGACGCTGAGGTGGCGGTTGAAGACGTCGATGAGGTACGTCTGGGCTGACGTTGGGTCAAAGTTGGGCCAGAAGAGATCGTTGGAGAGGCCAGGACCGACAATATCGAGGAAATAGAGACTCGCACCCATGGAAGCGCCGAGATACATGAGGCCAAGCACGCGCTTGGCACGTGGTCGCGCGCTGTCGAGGTAACCCATCCAGTCCAGAGTCGAGCGCACAGACCGTTTCGTGCTATCGAATAAAACAATTGTTTTATTCCATTGGTTTTTGGCGCCTTTTTGCAGTTCGTAACAATCGGCGCCAAGACACTGCTGTAATGTGTCGCCTGCTCGACACGACGACTGCGAGGGGACTGCACCGTTTGATTCGTGCCGGTCGGGAGGCGGTCGGTTGTTGAGTGGCGAAATCAAGAGTATGGATTGGATGATAGTCTAATCTTTTTGGGCCAATCATACACAAGTGAGACAGCATGGTCCGGGCTCGGCGCCGGCGGCAGAGCGGCGCCTCCAAGCTCGCCAGGTAGCCTACTACCGTGACGCTATACGTGTAGAACGCTCGTGCCATGTATGTAGCTATCAGTCCAGCCTGGCGCTGCGCGCCGAGGTGGCGGCGACCGTGGCGGAGCTTCGGCGCGAGGCGACGGCTACGTCATCGCAGGACAGTGTTCGCGTGCCACTGCGCCTTCGCCCGCGCTCTGTCATCGCCTTGCCCGTGCCAGCACTAGCGGCAGCCAGCTTGGCGATGGACCGCACGCCGGACGTCGCGCTCTTGTTCGCCAAGACCCATGTGATCCACGACGCCCTGCCATCGCTCGCCGACATGTGCGTTGGATCTGGCTTGCGTCGTCTTGACTACTTGTTCTAGCTGCCTCCACGCAATCGCCGACCAATTCGACTGCCTTGACGAGACCTGCGACGTCACGCGAGCGGCGCTGTTTATGCTGCCGCCGGCGCAGCTCGCGCGGCTCGCGGTCCTCGCCACGTGGTACCGGCGCTGGACGCACGCCGCGCAAGTGTCGCTTCTCGCAGCACCGACCATTGAGTCGCTCTGCCTTAGCTCGCTCTCTCTGCAAGCGGTGTTGCCGCTGCTTATGCCCCGTAGCGACATGACAGTCGACGACGACGCGTCCTGGGAGGACGCGACCGATATTTCAGTGACGTGGCACGGCTGCCCGCGGCTGCGATCGCTCGAGCTTGTACAGTGCCGGTCCATCACAGGCGACGTCTTCGAGTACAATGTCTTCCTTCTTGTGTTCAATATTGTCTGATGGTTTGCGGACAGGGCGTTTCCCGCGCTCGAGCACTTTGCACTTGTCGGCAACTCGGAGTTTGATGCGATCGACGCGAATCTGTTGCTCTTGTTGCCCATGTCGCTGCAGTCGCTGTCGCTTCTTGGGTGTCCGTGGCTCACGACAGACAAGGTCCTTGCGTTCATGCACCAGCGGCAGTCGCTGCTGAAAGGTGCGCACCTCACGTGCGTCCGGCTCCTCGAATGCCACCGTGTCGATGGCCATGTCGTGCAACGGCTCTGGCGCCAGCACCTGCCCACGTCCATCTCGTACTTGCATAGAAGAGTTCAAGATGATGGCTCGGATACTCGTCTTGTAGCAGCACCCGCTAGGTCGAGCTTGCATCAACCACGTTAGCACTCTCGCAACAAAAAGGTATAGAGGCGATGGTAGTGGTATCGTATGTACATCCCTAGTACACTCAAGATCCTGTCGATGTTTTGTTTCGTTTCACGGTTTAGACATTGGTTCACCTCACCACCCGGACCGTTGGGCTCGATCTTGGTCACTGCTACAACCCGTCGTCGTCCGAGCCGTCGTTTTCCCAGTCGCTTTCGACGTCGATGTCGTTGGCGGCCATGGCAGCGGCCGCCAGCTCTTCGCGCGAGAGCGCACGGTTGACGTCTTCGTTTTCCATGTGCACGCGCTCGGCACCTTCGAGAACCCGCGCTGCGTACAGTCGGAGGAGGTCGTCTTCGCGCATCATGGCCTCTTCTTCGCAAATCTCTTCGATCGTCTGGCCGCAGAGACGCGTGTCCTGGAGCTCCATGCGCCAGTTCTCATAGCTCGAGAGCGTGTAAAACTGAAACTTGTCTTCGTCCAGAATCCGCTCGGCGCACGTCTGGAGCGTTCGGCGAATCATCTCGGGCGTCAAGACCGTCAATGCCGGGGCCCGCACCTGTGTCTGGTCGGCCGCCTTGGCGCGGGCAGCGGCCTCGGCGGCCGCCGCCGCCATCGCTTCCTTGTGCTTGTGCTCTGTGTGCATGAGGTCGTACGCCTGCCGAAGCAGATCGTAGAAGAGCGTGCTGCGGGACTCGCGCTCCTGAAAGTCGATGCGCTGGAGCCAGCGCGGGTGCGCAAAGCTGGCGGACGACTCGTGTCGCACGTCTTCGCCGATCCATTTTGGCCCGACCCGGAGCACGACGCGGGCAGGTACCTTGATCGCAAACTCGTTCCGGGACGCAAACGAAATGTCGAGAATGAACGTCTCGACTAGCTTCATGGCGACGCTTGGGATGGGCTGCCACGGCACCCACTGCAGCGTGAGGAGTTTTCGGATAAACTATCAAACAGAAAGTGCAAAGTGGTCAATATTGTCGTGTCACCAAACGTAGTACGGCATGGTCGGTGATCGAAAAGGTGTGTTCAATCTCGTGTTCGCGAAAGTCGCAGCCGGCATTGGCAATGGAAAAGCGCCGCTTGGACACGTGCAGCGACGCGATGCTATTGGCGAGACGATGAGTGCACTTGATATATTGATGGTGTCTTGATACTCGTGGAGTGGAATGTCAAAGTACGATGCGATCGTGGCGTCCGAGAGCTGCGAGACGACCTGTCGCCGCGCTTGGTAGATGGCTTGCAGCGTCGTGGTGGTGATGACGTACTCGACGTGGTCGACGACGACCTTGGCCCGCTTGTACGTCTGCTTGGCATGGCGCTGAATGATCGGTGCGTACTTGTCGTAGTACGGCTGCATGGTTGCGATCGCCGGGTCCGTGTAGCTGTGGACGCGAGCGAGGAGCTGCAGATGGCGCTGGCGCAGCGTTAAGAGCAGCGCGTCGAGCTCGGCCTTGTTGAAGCCGCGGCGGTCCGCTTCTTGGAGAAGCGCGTGGTACTTGTCGAGGGCGAGATGCCAGCCTTGCGCCGTGCGCTGACGCACGCGGTACTTGCGCGCGACCGTGGCAGCCGCGCCCATGCTTGGTTGCGCAGAAAAAAAGGCGGTTACCGGTTGCAGTCGGTTGGTCGACCTCGAGGCAATTAATGTCGTTATCAAGACTGCATGAGAACCACATGTGTTTCTAGGCATTAGCCCACGGAATCGCCCTTCTCGCCATCGCCTGCGGCGACCGACGACCGCCTCGTGAGAAATCAAGTGAAATCAGACAGCGTCAACGCGCGCATAGCCAACGCTCCATTTCTTTCGAATAACGTTATTTCGAAGGTGACCAGACAGCACACATCTCGTGGCCACAAATTGCAGTGGCGATGGGTTCAGCCAGCATGTGCAATTCCCATTCCGCCCCGCCTGTCTAGAATCTGGAATCTGGGCGACCAGTCGCAGGACAAACGAACATGTAGAATTGCCACTACTGCGCACTCGTACCTTGTACTACGAGACGTCCGCTTCTGGGTTCACATCACTTGCTGGTGTCTGTACAAGATCTGGTTAGTGACAACCGAAGATACCGTGCAGCTTCGATTCGAATCTTGCACTGGTGCCTACATCGAAGCAGCACCAATCGAAGTTACACGAGGTGACAAGCATCAAAATTTGAACCCGCTCAGTTTGCCTTTTGCCATGATCGGGATCGTTGGACTAACGTTACTGCTTGTACTGGCGACGGCGGCGACGGCGCTCGAGCCCATTGTGATCAAGGGCCAGCGTCTCTTCGGCGCCGTCTCGGGCGCGCCGTTTATTGTGGAAGGTGTCAACTACTACCCGCGGCCCAACGCTGGCGTCAACGACAAGAACAGCGTCGACTTCTTCACCGACGATCAGAGTGCGATTTGGCTGCCGCACGTGGCCGCGTTCAAGGCCCTTGGCGTCAACGTCGTGCGCATCTACTCGGTGGATCCGACACAGCCCCACGACAAGTTCATGTGCGCGCTCGCCTCGGCCGGGATCTACGTGATGATTGAGCTCGCGTCGAGCTGTCGAGGCTGCGAGATCACGTCCGAGGCCTACCCTGCGTGCTACCCACCGTCGCTCAAAGCGCGCGGGCAAGAAATCATCGCCGCGTTCTCCAAGTACAACAACGTCCTCGTACGTCCAGACAATAATATCCCATACACGACACTCAGTACCATGGTGGCTAGGGGTTTAGCGCTGGCAACGAAATCAACCACCGCGTCAAAGACATCAAGTCGAACGCGCCGTGCCAAAAAAGTTCATTCGTGACATGCGCGCGTTCACAACCGCCTGCCGGGGCTCGATGCGGCAAGTGCCCATTGGCATTGCCGTCGCCGACGCCGACCGGTCGGCCAACGCACTCTACTACAGCTGCCGCACTGACCCGACCGACATCCTCGAAGATGTCGAATGTAAGCAAAATTGGAGACAATCATCGGACCGAATGCGATATGCACTAGGGTATGGCCTCAACGTCTACTTGCAGTGCGACCCCAAAGCCACGACAGCCGTTGAAGGGCCCGGGTACACGGAGCTTAAGACCCAGCTCGCCTCGTACAAGATGGTGGCGCCCGTCATTTTGACCGAGTTTGGCTGCTTGAACAAAGGGTTCCCGACCATCGACGGGTACGCGGCCCAGCGCACGTGGGTTCAAGTCCCGTGGATTCGCAAGGACCCGGATGCGCTGGCCGGCGGCGTCGCGTTTGAGTTTTCGACCGAGAACGCCAACTCGATGGCCGACGCGCCGTACCCTTTCACGTCACACGGCGCACAAAACTACGGGCTCGGGTACTTCTCGCCGGCCACGTGCAACCACGGCAGCGTGCCCTGCGTCTACAACGACATGCCCAACTTTAAGAGTCTCGCGCAGCAGTACGCATCCCGCACAACCAACGCACTCGCGTCCAAGGACCAGTACACGGCGCTTCGGACGCAGCCGCCTTCGTGTCCCACAGGTTTCGCCGCCCTCAAGTCGATCACGTGGGCTCCGGATGCCGCCCCGAACCTGCAGTGTCCCAACTACACGCAGGTGGCGGTGTGCCCCGGCGAGAGCCCCGGCGCCGGACATCTCGATGGTACCAACAGCACGATCACACCAATGCCGTTGATTCTTCTGACGACGGCCCCAGCTTCTATGGCACCCGCACGTACGACCCCAGTTGCAAGCGCTGCCACAAGTGGCGTGGTCGCACTCTCGCTCGTGCTTCTTGGCGCCATGGCGCTCGATTTTTAACTCTCCTGCGCAAAATGCTTCGATATACAGAATGCTTTTCGTGCATAACTACTTGAGCCTGGTATTGTACGCATATGAGTACACTTCCTGGGTATGTGCGATCGATCGCATCAGAAGCAGCTACCGTGGTAAAGACCCAAATCTAGACCAAATCGGGCCAGCTCGAACTCCCGGCGAGCTTCTCCCGGCGTCTCGTCCCACCCTTCGTGATCATGATCAGAAATGCTGTCCACACAGAGACGCGAGTGTTTCTGGCTCGTCGCGGTTGCCTCGTCGCGGCTGCAACTACTCGGGAGCTCGTCTCTGGCCGGAACATCACTAGGTTATGTATGCACCAATGCACAAAGCAGGAAGGCGGTCGAAGTCGATCGATTACAAATCGAATGGGTTTTAGGCCCCTACGAGGCAAAAAACCTACGTTTTTTGTGGGTTATTCGTGCGCGCTGCGTGGCTGGCTGTCTCGCGCTTTGTATGCGCTGGCAACGACGGTGGCATGACGCAAACGACACCGCCGCGCGTTCCGGCGTCGTTCCTATGGTTGCGTCACCATCCACTTTGACACCGTATTTCCCACTAGTTAACGGTTCTTCCCCACCCATGCGACAGTCCTTCTCTTGGTTTGTGTATGCCTCTTGGGTCTGTGTTGTATCGAATGTTTACCATTCTATTGCATACAAATCCCAAGTGATTTAAATACGAAACCATTCCAAAAACCCGGAAATCGTCGACGAAAAACACCGTCAACATGTCTATGGCGATCTTGGCGCCAACTGGTTTCGCGACGACACGCTGCAACTTGGTCAGTTTGCAATTTCCCACCTTCCACCACCATGGCGCCGTACATGACCAAGGAAGACCTCTCGCTCGCACTCAACCTATTTTGCTCCATTTACGGCATCGGCACGCTCGGGATTCCTGGCAACTATGCGCGCGCCGGCCCTGTCTACGCCTCGATCGCCCTCCTCTTCATGGCGTCGGCCAACATCTATGCGTCGGTCGCCATGAGCAAGACGATGGTCGCAGCCCCCTCGTGGGTTCAAAACTACGGCGACCTCGGCGAGTGGATCGGCGGCAAGTACTTTGGCCGGTACACGGTCGTGATTCCGCAGCTCCTCGCATGCCTCCTCACAGCGTGCGCCTTTCTCGTCCTCGGCGGCGTCCTTCTCGATGCGCTCTTCCCCAACGCGTTCAGCGCGACCGTGTGGATCCTTCTCATGGCCATGACAGCCGTGCCTGGCAGCCTCATTCCGACGCTGAAGGAGAGCCCGGGTATGGCGATGGCCGGCTGCCTCGCGACGCTCGTGGCCGACGCCGTCGCACTCGCTGTGGTCATGGTCAAGATGGACACGCACTCGATCACGCCACCGTCGCCCAGCGTATCGTTTGAGCAAGTCTCGACTGTCTTTGGCAACCTCAGTTTGGCCTATGGTGCCGGCATCATCATCCCGACGCTCCAGCGCCAGCACAGCCAGCCCGAGCGCATGCAGCGCGTCATCACCGTGACGCTCTCGCTCATCACGGTCCTCTTTGCGATCATTGGGTCCTTGGGCTACTCGGTGCTCGGGTGCCAAATGCCCCGGAACCTTTTGTTTGCGATCGCAGGCCACGACCTCGGCTTCACCGCGTCGCGCGGGTCGGTGGTCGCCGCGTTCTTGGCCATGCAAGTCCACATTACGATCGCCTTTACCGTCGTGTTGCACCCTGCGTTTTTCATTCTCGAGCGCCTGGTCTGGAGCCAGCGCCACCGGTCGAGTGACACGGCTGCGGACTTTGTCGAAGCCGGCACGCCCGCCGAGCTGAAAGAAGAGGTTGTCGAGACGCCCAAGGAAGGCGTCGAGGTCATGCCGATGACGGTGTCGCGTCAAGCGTCGTCGCTCGGCGTGCGTCTGATTCTCATCAGCGCCGTCGTCGCCGTCGCGATTGCCTTCCAGGACCATGTCATGGACCTCCAGGACTTTGTCGGCGCGTCGACCATGTCGCTCACGTGCCTCATTTTGCCGCTGATTTTTTACTTTATGAAGTTTTGGACGACCATGCCGCTGTACGAGAAGGCGTACGCGGTGGTGGTGCTGGCCGTCTGCTCGGCGCTCGCAGTGTACGTCTCGATCAACGCGGGGATTTCGCTGCTGACGCCGCCCGACACGACACCGTTCCCGTTCTGCGCTGCCGAGTACGAACACATTGTCTTTACCAACACGACGCACTACGCGTAGAAGTCGTCCCATATCGTCGTTAGGAATCTAGTAGTCGTCTCCGTGTAAAACTGTCCTCTTTTCTTCCACCAACGCACGCGTATTCGTGGGTGAAAACCACGGGCTAGATGACGCTAGCATAGCGACAGCATATAGAGCTACCTAGATGATCGTTATAGCTGGTCGATACGAATTTGTCCATGTAGATGTTTCGACCATGCTTGACGATGGATTCGGTGCAGGAATGGAGACAGAGGTTTCGCGTCGGGCTCTTGGGGGTCAACCCTAATAACCTCGTAACCTATTATTACTATAACCCCACTTCCTACATGGATTTCACAGTGAGAGGTGTTGAACGCGCGTGAACAGCTATCTCGAACGTTCGACTATTTTTGTTCGAGGCGATCGGATGCGGCGCTTGTTCCAAGTGTTTAAAGACCATGCGAGAAGGCAGGAACTCAGATGATGTTGGGTGGTAAAATAAGGTGTGTGATGACTGCGAGGATTCGCGGAGCTGGCTAGACCGTCGTGGCTCGTGCAAGTAGCGCCCAACGCGTCGAGTGTTGGCGCAGCACCTTGGCGTGGAGGACGCGGAGGAGCTCGGCAAACGTGATGGTGGACGAGAGGACGAAGTAGAGAGCCCCGGGTCCGTTGAAGACGATCGCCACAAGCAGCAAGAGGACACGGACGCCGTCCATGGTGCTCAAAATGCGAAATGCAAGAAGATCGCTTGGATGATGACGAGCACCGAGAATTGCACCATCGTGTGAATCACACGTGAAATGCGTGAAAACACACATTGTCTGCCATAGCGAATCCAAGTGTACGCTACAGAATCGCACGTTTCCCACGCCGATCTCCCACAACCCTCGGCTGCGGCAGACGCAGAGTTGAGAATGCGCGATCGGAATTGAGCAAGCAATGCTACATGGTGGCAACAGGTAGCGACTACCAGGACCTGAGCCGGCTTGGGGTCCTGCAATAGCCACGCACCGCTGCGGCAATGGGATGCGGTGTTTCCAACCCATCCTAAATGTATTGAGCTAGCACTTCGCCCTTGTGCGTGCAATAGTTGATGCGCTCTTGCCGCCAAGGGTCGACTCACTCGAAGGGTCATGTAGCGTTGGATGCGACCTGCTTGAGATGATCCTCAACCCACAATATATAAGCATGGCGCGTTGCCATGAAAGTTGCGTGGCAAGCGTGGGGGCCGCGGCGGCCCCACGTGGCAGCGCCACAGCGTGAGAAACGTGTCCACTTTGAAAAACCTCTCAAATCACATACCAAGCACGATCGTGTTGTAGAGTTAATCGCCAACATGGAGTTCCTCGCCGAAGAGAACGAGTGTGGGCAGACGCTCCTTCGGCTCGTGAGCCGCGGCAGCGCCATCATCGCCGAGCTCTTCCGCCTCAGCAACAACATCCCAGGGTACGTCTACCTGCCCATGGCCTCGGCGAGCTCATGGCGCATCGGCCAGTATCTTTCTCGGGTCGTCCTTCGTCGAGGACCCGGAGCAGCGCAAGTACCTCGACATCCTCTTCGACTTTGCGTACCTCAAGAACCCGGAGGAGTTTGAAAACGTCGTCAACAGCAACACGGTACGCAGCGAGACCTGAAGCGCATGGGCGAAACCTCGGCGGCTAGGAGCTGCTGGACGTCGACGACGAGTTTATGGACAACCATGAAGACATCCTCGATCGCTTCTACCAACTCTTTGACAGCATCTACAAGTACATCAAGGACTACCTCGACTTTTGCGAGAACCTCGAGAAAGGCTTCTTCATCCAGCACGACCTCGCCAACATCCTCCTCGACACGGACGGCGCGCAGCTCATGTGCGAGTCGCTCTATCTCTACGGGTGCATGCTCCTCCTCCTCGACCAAAAGATCCCAGGCCCCGCGCGCGAGCGCATGGTACGATACGTCGCTGCGCATCAAGATGCGATGCATGCGTAGGTCATTGCGTTCTTCCGCAACAAGGGCGAGTCGGCGCTTGAAAATATTGACGAAGTGTGCAAGCTCTGCCGCGTCACGGGGTACCTCCCGGGCATGGCCAAGCCGCCGCAGTACCCGGAGCGCTTCTTCAAGCGATTTGCGCCGCCGGAAGAGGTCGTGAGCATGGTCATCGGGAAGCTCCAGACCGACGACGTGTACCTGCAAGAGCCGGCGTTCCCGCACCGCGACCACCGCAGCACGCGTCTCGCAGCCCAAGCCAGCGCGCTTTACGTAGTCTTGTATTTCGCGCCCGACATCCTCATCCACGAAAAAGCCAGCATGCGCGAAATCGTGGACCGGCACTTCAACGACAACTTTATCCTGGCGACGTACATGGGCACGGTCGTCGATCTCTCGCTGGTACCCTCGTGTTTGCCTGCTTGATGGAAGGGAGAGCAGCAGCTTGAGGTGTGTGTAGGAGTGGGCGCCGTACCCTGCCGCGCGCGTCGCGCTCGCCAATACGCTCGAGATCGGCAACATTACGCAAATCGTCAAGACAAAGGCCAAGCAGAGTGTCAAGTCGATCGACCAGCTCTCGCACTACCTCACCGAAGGCGTCTTGAACGACCAGTTTGTTCTGGAGAACCTCGACCCGCTCCTGCATTGCATTCGCAGCGCCAACGTGGTCATCCGCTGGACGATCCTCCACAGCCGCATGCAAGAAGTGATCCCGATGATGAACAACAGCCGCGAGCAGCGCGCCGTTTTTGACAAGGGTGCGTATGACCTTTTGGATTTGTTTTGTAAAAAAGGGAGTGTAGCCACGGACCCGGACCGCCTCATCACGCTGCTCCTGCAAGCGTCGCAGCTCGAGTGGAAGCTCAAGCAGATCTTCCAGTCGCTGCTTGCGTCGAAGGAAGAGCGCTGGCAGCACTGCATGAAGGAGACGAGCGACCGGCTGGAAGAACTGAGCGATTACTTTACGGGCGAGAAGCCCCTCACGCGCGTCGAGCGCAACGAAGACCTCATGGGCTGGTTCAAGGACACGGCCGAGAAGGTATTCGGTGTTTTTCGACTCGTGTAGAGACTGCAAATGGACGACTAGGTCAAGAGCCTCGACTACGTCGACCATGTCAAGGCGGGCCGACGCATCAAGCGGCTCATTGAAGCGCTTCTGTCGGTCGAGCAGTTTGACCAAATCGACACGTCGCTTCAAGTCAAGGCCTTCTTGGCCGAGTCGCGCCAGTTCCTCACCGAGATGGTAGAGCGTCTCAAAGCGAAGAAAGATACCATCCGCGTCACGGCATAGGTGCGGACGGTCCGTGTCCGTCAAGAAGCCATGGGTATCATCGAGACGGTCTCGGACCTGAGCTACGGCTGGGAGATCATCAACGATTTTATGCCAATCCTGCACACACGCGTCAAGCGCGATCCGAGCTGCGTCATCTTGCTACGTGTCCGCATCCCATTCTCCGTCGGTTGCATGGCTGCTGAGAGAGATGTGTTGCTAGGCGCTCTTTTTGAAGCTGGCGTCCATCTTGGACATTCCCCTCACGCGTATCCACCAGTGCAACTCGACCGACGTCATCTCGGTCGCCGAGTATTACTCGGGCGAGCTCGTCGACTACGTCCGGCGCGTCATGGAGATCATTCCGCAGAGCGTCTTTCGCATCTTGGCGGGTATCGTCAAGCTCCAGACGGGTACGATGCGCCATCGCCTCGCATCAACTCATGGATTACGACGCATTGGTAGACCACATGAAGACGATTCCGGTCAAGATCGAAGCCCTCTTGCTCAAGAACCACGCGCAGCTCAACGAGCGCTACCGCCTCGCGCGTGCGACCAACGAAGTGTCCAAGTACACGGAAGGTAGATGCCTCCCCACTATCAAGTTGATAGTTGATCGAGAGGATAGGTATCTTGGCCATGAAGAAGACGCTGCTCGGTATTCTTGAAGTGGACCCGCGCCAAGTGCTCGAAGAAGGCTTGCGCAAGGAGCTTGTCTACCGCGTACTACGATGTGCTCGCTCATATGCGTTAAAGTCACATGATGTCGGCAGGTCTCGCGCGCGTACCATGATATTCTGCAGTTTCCTGCGGCGCTCAATGCCGCCGAAGGCACCGCGATCTTCCAGTCGCTGGCGAGCACGCTGCAGGCGTACCGCCTCTCGTTCGAGTACATCCAAGACTACGTCGGGTACATTTTCGTATCTGATCGTCCAATCTTATTTCAAATGGTGTACATTAGCATTTATGGGCTACGCATGTGGCACGAGGAGTTGAGCCGCGTCATCAACTACAACGTCGAGGCCGAGTGCAACCGATACCTCAAGAAGAAGATCTACGACCGCGCATCGCAGTATCAGTCGCGAGCGATCCCGATCCCGCGCTTCTCGCCGCCGCCCCAAGACACGAGCATCAATTTCATGGGCCGGTGCGACTTGCATCAATGTGTGGACAATATTGTCTGATGCCAAGGGGACTAGGCTTCTCCACGCGCTCTTTGTGATGACGGACCCGCACGACACGATTTTTCGTTCCAGTGCCTCAGCTGGTTCCAGGAAGACGGGACCGAAGTGGCTGGCATGAGTACGTTTGGCCTTTTGCACCAGAGCATTGGGCTCCTCGGGCTGGTCGGCATTGATCGTATGCTCAGCTTTCGCATCGTACGTAGCCTTTCATTTTCGTCTTTTCGTGCTTTATAAACTATACTACTGTTGGACTAGGTGCACACGCTCAACAACTTGATCAAGTTTTGGGGCTCAACCGTCACGCCGTACTTGCCGCTGCTCGACCAGCTCGCGACGGGTCTCGAGCCGTACTGGCGCATGCCCGAGAACGCGACCAAGCTCTACGAGGCCGCGCAAAAGAAGGTCGAGAAGCTCCAGAGCAAGCTGCTCAAGGCCGTCTTGATCATTGGCCAGGCCGCGCTGCTTCGCAAGGCGATTGCGGGCGAGCTTGCGTTCAGCTCGCGCCTCGACGCGCATTTGCTCACGTGCTCGATCGACACGCTCGACAAGAGTCTTCTCGGGGACATCCGCTTGCACTACCGGTCGCCGGGCACGACCCCGTACCCGAATCCCGCCGTGCTCGTCGAGGTCAACAAGTACCTCGAGAACATGGGCGCCAACGACCCGTTCCAGAAGATCTACATTACGATGGACGCGCCGCTCGAAGGTCTCGCGAGCCTCTTTCTGCTCTTTGTGCTCGCCTACATGCCAAAATTGCAGTACGATGCGGCGTTTGGGTCGCTCAAGCGCGTGGCACAGAATCCGCTCGACGGGTCGCCGCTCGTCTTGGGCCTCGTCACGATCTTCAAGCAACTCCACCCGTCGTTCACCGACCAGTTTGTCGCGTATGTCGGGCAGTATGTCCGGTCGCAGATCAACGACATTGCGCAGCGCCCGGGCGCCACCGGCGAGCTGCCCCCCGATGTGCTCAACGTGCTTATCTTTCTCGTGCAGTTTGCGCGCGCGTCGCACCTCAAGTCGAGCATGCTCCACACGCACGTGCCGGCCTACATCTTTGATGCAATGCAAATGTAAGCCATTCGTGCCGGCAGGTCGCATGCCTCCACGGAATGAGTATAAAAGGATATGAATGATATTGTCGTCTCCCTTTTACGTGGTCAACTTGTCGTTCGAGTGAATAATGTGCGCGCACTGGTGTAATCAAGCTCCGTGGCTATTATTTGAGGTAAATATGGTATAATGTGGCACATGCCACATTAAACATGGGGGTGAATAACTCGAGCTGCAGCGCTCGAACGCCGACGCGGTGCGTCATCTCGTACTCTCCAAAGCCGTAGCTATCACCTTGCCAACTATGGGCGATTTCATTTTCCACCGTCCTCTGGCCGGGCCAGCCTCGATGGAGCGGCGTGCCACCGGATGGTTCGGACACGATTGGCCAATAAATAGAATAAATATAGCCAATCAAAACAACGTATTTCAAACAAACGCGAAGCACAAGGTCCTGCCACGCCCTTGTGCCACGTCGTCGTCCATCCCAATTGACAGTAAATCGTGTTGCAATGAGCTGTATACGTTGCAGCGCCCAAGCATATCAATCCCTTCTATCCATGGTCGTGCGAGTACTGCTACTTTGCTCGATTCGACAGCACCAAGGTGTTGGCTGATGTCGGCGGCACGTTCAAATGTTGCATGCGAGGAGAAGAAGCTATTACGACTCGACTTCGGGCGGTCGCCACGCGTCCATTCGCTGTTTTCTTGGCCTCGGAGCGCAGCTGGTTGGGCGCGACGAAGACGGTGTTGGTGTTGGTTTTGTCAAGGCGAGGAGCATCCTGGCCTCGCCGCGCAGCTCAGGGTAATCCCACACAAAGCCGAGTTGTTCCAGCTGCGCGCGACGGTCACTTGACGTTGTTCGGAACCGGATGTTGGTGATCGCTTGGCCTAGCTTGAGTGCCCACATGGATCGCGGCCACGGTAGCGCTGCCGGGACGACAAAGTCTTGGGGCACGAGCAGGTTGCCGTGCAGCGCCTTGTAGAGCTCCATCGCACGCACTTTCATCTCCCAATTCGACTCGTGGCTGTCCCACACAAACCTAATGAATACGTCTTTCGTGACAGCATCGCAAACGGATGCGGCCCGCGTACCCCAAAGCGTCGAGCTGGCGCCGGCGGTCGATCGTGAGACTGGCCGCACGGCACCGCAGATCATGCACCGCCCGGCCGAGCTTGAGGCCCCAGCACGGCGGTGGCCAAAGCGACGACGCGTCTGGCACCTTGAACTCGAACGGCACTGCGACGTGGTGAAAGATGGACGCGAACGCTTTGAGCGCCTGCAGCTTGGTCTGGAACACGAGCTCTTGGCTGTCCCAGACAAAGCCGAGATCGTCCAGCGCTCTCTTTCGGGAGGCCGACAGTGACGCGGCGCGCGACCGCAGATTGGTGACGGCGACGCCAAGCTTGGTTCCTCGGACGTCGAGCGGCCACGCGTCCGAGGTCTGTGGCACAACAAACTCGTACGGCACGGCCACATGCCCGAAGAGATCTTTGTACGTGCGCAGCGCAAGGAGCCGCAGGACCCAGCTGTGCTCCTTGGGGTCCCATACAAATCGAAGCGCCTCCAAATCGTCAATGACGCTGCGAGGTAGGAGGTTGGCGGCGTAGTGTTTTCGGAGCTTGGCCACGTCCAGCACGCGCCCATGCAGCGCTGGTGGCCACGGCGTCTCGGCCGGTACCACGAAGCGCGATGGCAGCATTGCGAACTCGGAGGTCGGCGCTTGCACCTGCCGGACGATCGTTATGACGTCGACATACGTCCGGAGGTCTTGGCCCAGAAGCGCGCGCATGATGAGTGGCACAAATAAGCGCACAAAACCGGATTCCGCGTATCTTTTACCGGATGACCTGTGAAAAACAATGTTTTGGCGAAATACCATTTATTTTCAGAGGTTTTGAGGCTAAAAACACGCCATTTACCCATGGGTCTAATCTAGCAGCGTGCTGGGATGCACACGCTTGTAGCAATCTTCTTGTATAGATGAACTCATTTGGATGCTACGGCTATGTTCATGCTGCTCACGGACACACCCGTCATTGCGGTAGAAGGGACTCGATGCAGCTGTACCAAGTTGCGTGCGAATAGCTAGTTCATGGATCTGGCAATTCAGCTGTCAGACGGGACACCTACAAACAGCAACAGTATTGAAGAGCAAGCCGCCATGCAGCGACTGGCAATGCTGCTTGTGGGTAGCAGCCTCCTCGCGGTCGGCGGCAGCAATGAGACACACGTGCGCTCGCACCAGCTCACGACGCCGGTCCGCTCCGAGACGCCAGCACCAACGTACGGGACGCGCCCGCCCACCTCGAGCGACGACGACGACGCTCTCTACCGCTGCCACGAGCTGCCGCGCGTTTGCAACCCGCCGTCGGAGCACAAGGCCGACGCCTGCAGGACGCTCTTTCCCGACTGCTTTCGCCAGCCAAGCATCGTCGTCTCGACCAACGCATCGGGCCCGCTGGATGGGCGCATTCCGCGCTGCGACCGCGTGCAGCTGCTGAACGCACTCACGGCGCAGCCCGAGACGCAGCCGTGCTTGGCCGCGTCCAACCTCTCGATCCTCTCGCTGCTGTACGGGAGCCGCCTCGAGCGCGACCAAGTCCGAGCCTTCAATCGAACGGCCGCCTGCCGGAGTTTCGCGGCCGCGTTCGCATCGGCCGTCGCAGCCATCGCGCCGTGCTCCATCAAGTCTCATATCGTGCATGGCGAACGCTACAGCGGCAGTCACTTTGAGGACTTTGTCGAGCGGCTCTTGGGGTACGTCAACGTCGCGTACACGCCGTCGTACGACGCCTCGCCGGCGCTCGCGGCCATGCACAAAGCGTATCCGAGCGACGCACTCCTCCATGTGGGCATGGACCCGAGCCTCGGTCTAGGCCCGTTCCTCCTCTTGTTGCTGGAAGGTGTCGTCGTCTGTCTCTGCGTCGCGACGCTTTTCTGGCTCGTCCGGCGCGCGTGCGAGGCCAACCCGTATGCGACTGCCTTGTACGACGCCACCTTGCGCGGTATTTCTCTTGCAGTCTGCGATGGTGCTCATGCGGATGCTCCTCGTGCGTAGAGGTCGCTGTTGTCGGCGTCTTTTCATTTCTCGTGCAGCGCTGCCTCCTCTGGGAGATCCTTCCGCTGGAGAGTCCGACGCACCACGGCCTCCTCATCGTCCAAGACGTGCTCTGGCTCGTCGTGCTCGTCCACGCCGCGCAGACAGCAGTCGTGAGCTGGCGCGTCTTTGCGGCGCACCACCGTCGGTGCGCAATGGCCGCTCGGTCGCTCCCCGAGTTTGTCGCAGTCGCCACGAACGGCAACTTCGTGACCTCGGACGATCGCGTGCCACGCCGGTTCCGCGAAGGCGTCGACTTCTTCTTGCTCCGGCACCTCTTCCTATCGGCGCATGCGCTGCCAACAACGTTCCAGTTTGACGTGTACCTCAACCACGTGGAGGCCGCGACGGCGGTCGAGCTGCTGCCACTTCCGTGGTGGAGCTGGCCCGTCCTTCTCGCGGTCTACGCGAGCTTCCTCGGGATCGCAGACGGCGTCGTGCATCCGTCGTGGTCCGCAGCGACAGTCGACGAGATGGCCCGTCTCGCGCCGACGGTGTATCGCCCGGATGTCGCGGCCGCCCGCCTCTACGTTTTGGTTGTCTTTGTGAGCGTCGCGCTGCTGCTCACGTTGGCTGTCGCATGGTACCTCTACAAAGTCACGTCTGGACTCGTTCTCCAAGCCTGTGACATCATCAACGAGCTCAACATGGCCTCCAAGATCGAGTCGCTTCAGGTGCTTGCGTCGCGCGGGGACGAGGGGAGCGTCACGGCCAAAGACGTGGTCGCCGCGCTCACTTCCATGGAACACCTCTCCGAGTCGCTCATGGAGGCGCCAGAGGTGCTACCGAGCCGCCTCGTGCAAATGCCGTCGTGGAGCCGGGCGTCGCTGTCGCTTCTCGTTCGCCTCTGCATGGTGCTGCCAGTGCTCTTCCTTGCCATGCTGTGTGACTGCCTCCTCCTGCTTGCGTCAGCGCCGTGGTGGTACCGCTGTGCGCTTGGGTCGCTTCTCCTCGTCCTCGCGTTTCTTTCGACGGTGCTCCTGCCGCTGGTGGCGCTGCAGCTAGGAACGGTGCTCGGCGTCGCGAGTCCGGACCGCCACCAAGTGCTCAACGCGCTCTCGGCGTCCATTCTCCGGGTCCGCGAACGCGCGCTGCAGCTCAAGGCGACGAGCGCCGCCACGATCGTGCTCAGCCCAACCCCCCAGTCGTGCAGCACGGCGCGATGTTAGCTACAGTAGGTAATACCAAGTCGACTAAAATCTGAACGCGTTTAAACACTTGAAATCAACGTTCTCAGGATGCCGATCGCAATCGACTCGTGGCATCGCATGTGGTCCATCGACGCAGTGCAAATGCTCCCTCGCTTTAGCGTCCTCCGAATAATGCGCGCGGATGTCTCGACTGCATGTCTACCTATCTGTTGCAACGACCCTTGAGGTTAGGGTCCGCGACGAAACGCTCGATGCGCTATTTCAAGTAAATGACGACCGAGGCCGACATCGACCTTGTCCGAGCCCTTCCTGCGACGCCACGTCGTCTCTCGTTGGACTTGACCAAGCTTGATGCTTGCAAACTGCTCAAGAAGCTTAAGCGCCGGGCACCTCGCAACCTAAAGGAACACTTTCGGGCGCTGGATCTCGATGGCAGCGGTACGATCGAGCCGAATGAGCTGCATGGGATGTTGCAACAGCAAGGCTTTTCGCCATCCGAGAGCGCGTCGATCCTCAAGCTGCTTGATCCAGACGGTCGAGGGCACGTCCGGTACCACGACTTGTTCAACGCTGTCCACGGGCCCGCGCCCGCCATGATGCGCAACGACACATCGCCCGACGCCGCGCTCGCCCGCGTCCGGTCGCTCGTGACTGCAAAGCACGAGCATTTGCACCGCGCGTTTCTCCAGTACGACGCCAACCATGACGGTACACGGTCGTTGAAGGGTGGTCTCTCCATGTCGATGCTTAGGACGCATTGACAAGATGGAGTTCGAAACGTGCATGGCGACGTGGGGGGTGCACGCAACGGACGTTGCGACGCTGCAAAAGGCGTTTGATCCGGACGGCGTCGGCGATATCGACTACAAGCGCTTCTTGCATGTGGTCGCTGGCGACGATCGTGACCGCACCGAGCTCGCGCATTTGCACTTGCCGCAGCACGGGCAGAACAAGGGCAAAAAGGCCATCAAGCCGGGGATCGAACCGGCGCCAAAACATACCACTATGACAGGGCAAAGCGGTCCCAAATCCAAAGCGCAGTTGCTGCACCACCTGCGCACGACCGCGAAGGTGGCCAACCCGAAGGATTTTTTTCGCAAGTATGATGCCGACGGCAACGGACTGCTCGAACAGCGCGAGATTGTCTCGTGCCTCGCGTCGCTTGGGTGGAATACGGAAGATACAGACGGGCTGCTACGGGTGCTCGATCCCCGCGGCGCGGGGGTGGTCGCATACGCGAGCTTTTTCGACAACATATCGGCCATCGACGCACCCGTCGTCACGACCAAGTCTGTCGACGCGTCGTTCAATACCGTCGTCGAGACGCTCGCTGCCAAGGCCAAGCACATCCACCACCTCTTTCGGCGATTTGACGTCGACGGCGATGGTGCCTCGTCGCGTGATTACGTCATCTGACGTGGCATCCCCGTAGGCACGATCGACTTGGCGGAATTTCATACGTGCTTGAGCCGCCTCGGAGTGCTTCCCGTTGACGCGGCCAACGTTGTCGCCAAGTTCGATCCAAACCACACGGGCGTCATTGACTTTAATCGATTCCGCGCCGCGGTGCTCCACCACGACACGGCAGCCGAGTGGGCCCCTCTGCACTTGGTGGCGGAAAAGACGGTCGGCGTCAAGCAATTTCCCGCAAAACACTCTCACAAAAGTCCATTGCACGCATCGGAATCTGCCACGTCGGTGCAAGCGACGCTGCACGCGCACTACCTCGAGCGCCTTCGACTCAAGCACAGTGACCTGCGCATGGCGTTTCGCAGCTTTGACAAGAAGAAGCTCGGTCGCCTCGATCGGCGCGCCTTTGAAGCGTGCCTCAAGAGTGTCGGAGGGCAACCCGACGACATTGCCGCCGTCTGGGCGCATCTCGCGGGCGACGGCGACGCTGTGCCGTTTCATCGCTTTGCACAGAGCCCACTGGCGCCTTTGTCGCCGTCGCCAACCAAACTCCAGCACAAGCAAGGCTTCCGTGATGCGTCATTGATTCTTACAAAGTGGCTAGTTTGTTCCCACTTCAAATCCCACCAACGTCGCCGCGCGCCCACGAAGAGCACGCGGTCCAAAGCCAGGTCGGTAAAAGGGGTAGGGCTCACAGCTCACAAGATCGCAGGCACTTGAAGCGCTCCAGAAGAAGACAAAGGTGTCGTCCAAAGCGCTGCGAGCACTCTACCGTGCGTGCGATCCGGACACCGTCGGTGTGTTTTCCAAGGTAGCCGTCGCTCCTGAACCATACCGCCTCGGAATGATGTGACGTGCGGCTAGGAGCGATTGCGGCACGAGATGCAAGCCCAACTACAGCTCTCTCCAGACCAAGTCGACACGCTTCTGCGTCACATGCCGTCACAGATGGAGGAGCGCGATCTCGCCGCATGCGTCTATCGTTCGCCTTCACATGTACCATTGTCGGGTGCAAGCGTGTACCACCATGTTTCATAGGTGAGCCCGGTCGCACCCCGGCTGCACTTTAAAGACGCCCAGCGCCTCTTGCGTCTTGAGGAGACGCATCCCAAACAGCTTCGGGCGCTCTTCCGCACGATGGACGAAGACAAGACCAACCAAGTCGTCCACACGTCACTCGTGCGACGCCTCCACATCGCGTTCTAGGTGTGACACGAAACCGATAGACCTCGTCGGCGCTCAGTGGCGCGCTCCAGAGCTCGTTTGGCATCGAGATCCCGCCCGAGCGCCTCGCCGCGCTGATTCCGCCCGTTGCCACCTACAGCCAAGTGCTGCAAGCTGCGCACGCCGCCGTCAAACCCGAGCCGCAAGAGGCAACGTCGCCAGTCGACTTTCACGGTCGGCTTTTGGGCTGCCGCGCGATGCCGTGTCCGCGTGCGGCGAGCGATCCCGCTTTCTTGAGCCATGACATGCGCCCACGGGACAACGTGGCTGCGATGCGACGGCCGTTCCCAGGGCCCTCAAACACGGCGGGCCTCGACTCGACGGGCTTTCACACCCGCTGCAGTGTCATCCAAGTCGAGACGACAACGACGGTGGAGGCTGGCGTGGACCGTGACGTGGCACCGCGATGGAAGCTCAAGGCCGTCGACGGCGCCCACGAAAAGATTGGTCTCGGAGGCGGCCGAAAGCGCATGCCCGCGCGCAACACGGCGCACGACCACCAAATGCGCTCGCTCTTGGCGCACGACGCCTCGTCATGACATCGGGTCATAGATTAGACATTCGTGACACTAGTGGTATCCTCGTCGTCGTCGTCGTCGTCGTCGTCATCGTCGTCTATCGTAACGTGGTTGTCGGCCGTCGAGGCGGGGGATACTGCGACAGGGCTCACGACATCGCTTATGACATCGGGCGCGTTGGCTGGCTTGGGCGCCTCTGTCCCCGAGTCTGGGCTCTCCGGAACGTTCGCGGCGTCCGATGGCGGATCCATCTGCGACTCTTCATCCGGATCCTCCGCGACTGCCGTCGACGCGATCTCGTCGTCGTCGTCGGTCTCGGCGGGCACCTTGTCGGCGACGTCCGTCTCGGAGCTCGCTTCTTCTTCCACCGACGAGATCGAGAGCTGCTGTAGCTCCTCCGTGTTGAGTGTCTTGGTCGCCTTGATCTGCTCGTACTGACGCGCGAGGTCGTCCAGGGTGGTCCGCATTGACATCCGCGTCGCCTCGACCGTCGCCGCGTCGTACGTATCGCTCCGAATGAGATTCGAGAGCTTGGCCTCGACCATACTGTCGTCCACGCCAAAGTCGGTGCGTTGGCCGCGCAGGCCGTCGTATGCGTCGAGCAGCATGTGCGCGCTCAGTAGCATGTGCACACCGCAATCATACGAGTTGATTTGCTGGGGTGCCTTGACAACGACGCGTGCAAACGCCGACGGGTCCCAGCCGTCGTCATTGCCGTGTTTCTTCGTAAAGACCGCGCCGAGGTACGAAAGGAGCGGGGACCATACTTCGCCTCGCCGGTGCGCGCCACTCATCGAGTCGAGCAGCGTGAGCACGGGTGGGAGGCGTCGATCGACTTTTGGTACGGCCGCCATCCCCGGGTTGAATATGACCACGAGGCTCCAGTGGTTGCTACACCCTTACTTGTCAAAAAAGGGAGCGAGGACAGCAGACATCTGTACCGAATGTTGATGGGCACGACAATCACCTCCTTTGAAAAGAGGTCGTCGTAGCTGTACCACGACGTGACCGACCCGCCAGTTGTCAGCGCGGGAAAGAAGAGCGCGCCAAAGCAGAGACAGTACGGCTTGGTGGACGCGCACGGACCCGCTTGTAACCACCTACGCATGTATGTATACAAGCATGTCCTAACAGACAGAATATCCAGTGGGTACTTGAAGTAAAAGTCGATGAGGTTGTCGTTCAGGTACACCTCGGGCTCGAGGCGATCCAGGTCCTCTTCGGTGATGGAAATCACATCAAGGTTCGCCGGCGGCAGCGGGTACACCACGACGACTTTGCTGGCGACACGGGGCCGCCGTCCACTTTGGCGCGTCTTGCGCGGCTTGGTCGTTGTCTGCGGTGGCAGACTCGCAACGCTCTGCTTGCTGCTAGGCGTTGCGGACCGCAGCTGTTGGCGCTCGG
Organism: Saprolegnia parasitica CBS 223.65; assembly: GCF_000151545.1. NCBI lineage: Eukaryota > Oomycota > Saprolegniomycetes > Saprolegniales > Saprolegniaceae > Saprolegnia > Saprolegnia parasitica. The sequence goes on along the minus strand of NW_012156398.1, from coordinate 136,279 downwards.
GCCGACGAGGCGTCGCTCCATCGCGCCACGCCGCCACGTCGACGAGGCACTTTTGCGCTTGGCTGATGAGCTGGCTACGTCAATAGAGAGAGGTGAGCGTTTGGTATGACGCAGCGTGCATCGATGTACATCTTTCTTGCGACGACGTGCGGAAAGCGCCGCTTGAACGCATTGTAAAAGGGCAGCAAGTCGTCTGCGTCGCGTGGAATGGCCACAATGTACTTGGCCGCGTCGAGGCGAAACACGTTGTTGCGCGTGGCGCTGATGGCGAGGAACGAAGGCACCTCGGGCGTCATCGAGACAAACACGCTACGTCGACGAGGAGCTGGAACGATGTGGGAGCAAGAAGGTATGGACGTACAGCAGCTGTGCAATCTGGCTCACGTACAACTGGCTGTCGCTCCACGTGAGGTATTTCTCTTCGAGCCGAAGCTCAATCGACAAAATCTCGTTGGCGCCAACGTTCAGTGACGCGCAGGCCAGCGGCGCGAGCTCGTGGACCACCGGCGGCGCCTTGGCCTCTGCGTCGTACCCCTCCTCATCTTCGTCGGATGAAAAGCTGATGGGCTTGTCAGCCGATCCGGACGACTTGGTCGGTGCCCGTGTCGAGGCAAACGGTTTAACGGTTGGCAAGCACTTTAACGCGAGAGGGCTCGAGAAGGAAGCGACCGGCGGACGCCGTCGTTCATATAGCCCCGACGTCTTGTGCTTGCTGCGCCACTCGTCGACGGGCGCAGCTGCCTTGGGCTTGTTGTCCAAGCATGGCCGCTTCTTGGGCGGAGCATCCTCCTGGAGCTCGTCGCGCATGCTCGCGTAGTAGCCGTTGGTCGCGCGCTCGAGGACGGACGACGTCGTCGCTGTCGAGAAGACGGGACGCATGGCTGGTTTTGTTGCGTACTCTGCGAGTGATCCAGAGATCTTGCCAGAGTACTTGGGTGTCGTCTATGCACGCACGAGGATGACCCATGCTCGAGCGCTGCAACATCATGATGACGTACCGACGAGGGTGTCGACGAGCCCATGATGGCTTGGCCTGGCACGATCCGTGATGGCACCGTCTTGCTACGCTGGCGGTTCACCTGCTCCATGGCCAGTCGCGGCTTCATGATTGCTCTGGTCGTCGAGTATACAGGGCGGTCGGGCTTCGCCGGCGACGGGTCAAAGCAGGACGTTGGCGTCTCGTTGTCCCAGCGCCTCTCGCGTTTCTTGAGCTTCGCCTCTTCCGTTTCATGCAGCGGCTTGGTTCGCACCATCTTGCGCGTCAAGGGCTCGTACGCCATACTCTTGGGGATATGGCTTGCCGTCGTCGTCGTCGAGCGCGAAGCCAACCCATAGCGCTTCTTGGAGCCCTTGTCCGGGGTCTCGACTTGGTCCACATCCCGCAGGAAGCTCGCTCGGAGCTTCCCAGCCGACGCAGGCCGCCATGCCGGGACGTCGCCATCGATCCGGTCGTCCATGCCCGCGGTCTCGCGCGGTCCCACTTGGCAAATATTGCGAGAGCTGGGGCAATATTCCTATTATTATTATATTCCAGCAAAATGAAATTGAATTCAGTGCATATCATTTGTGCTTCATATCGATGATTCGACACCTTTTATTTTAATATTCCTGAGTTTTGGACCAATCCGAGCTCGAATAAAAATGGCTCGGAAGTCGAGCATCCGGACCAAGCTCAAGCTCGGGCGGTCCGCAGCGACCTCCATGAGCTCATCCCGTCGCTCCCTACATGCGTCCGCTGACGACGCTTTCATGTCCAAGACGATAGCCTGCGGGCATGGCGGACGCACGAAGCATCACACGACGGTAATGCGCTTGTGTTTCATACGGGCTACTAGTATTAGGTTGATGGCCACCAGGCGCTCTGTGCATGCTCCAACTACGTGGCTTGCGGTGAGGCGGAAGAGTATATAAGATCACAAGGAATGTATTAGCGTAGTAGATGCGTCGGTCCTGTGGTCGCTTGAGTCGTAGTCTTTGGTGAAGGTACGGGACATCAGCGGCGACCGGCACAGTATAGGAATAGCGTGCCATGAGGCGACTCGATCGACGCAGCGGAATACAATACGATGCAGAATGCTTCAACGGCGCAGTGCACGCGCCATAATGGACGAGCCATGATGGGTGCGGCGCCGAGGGGTGCGATTTACAATAGCAGCGGCATTTGCATGTCAAAGGTGAGGGCTTCGGCGGGCGTGGCCGTGCCGAAGAGGAGCGTGTCGAGGATACCGTCGTCAATGTCCGAGAGGTCCATCTCGTCGGCGACGGGCACGAAGCTCGAGACATCGCGCGGCGACGACGTGAGCTTGGCCTTCTTGCGGAGCGGCTCGGCGTCGGGCTCCGCGTCCAGCGCGTTCGACTCGACGTACGAGTGCACGAAGTTGGTCAAGATCGAGATCTGGTTGGTCAAGGCCGAGAGCTGCGACTCGAGCGACGACATCTTCTCCTTGAGCGCCGAGACTTCGGTCTTGTCGACCTTCTCGGACACGTCCGAGCTCGTGTTGGTCTTGCGGCGGATCGACACCATCTTCTCGGGCGCATCGCGGAGGAAGAGCGGGTGCGTGAACTCCCAGACCGAGTCGGCTTCGAGGTCGCCGCCCTGGTTGTGCTTCTTGTACTTGTCAAAGCCGTAGAACTTGAGCTGGCGCGCAAAGCTGGTAAAGTTGTTGTGCTTGAAGTAGCGCGGCAGCCACGTGCTCTCGAGGTCCTTGATCTGGTTGACGACGAACGACGTGCCATTGTTGGACCACGCGGCCACGTCTTCCGGGCAGTTCATGATCATGTCGTAGGACTTCTGGAGGAAGAGGGCGGCGCTCATGTTGTTCGGTCGGCTCATGCTGGGTCTAGTGTGGTAATTTCAATAATGAGGAGGATGCAGGGGTCGTACCCGAGTCCCACTGAGTCATTTACTTCCGCGCGGCCCGGTCTCGAAAATATTGGTGCGACAGCCCTATGTCAGAGATTATAATGCATGTATTCTGCGCCTTTTTCTATTTGTACCACTCGATAATGGTATAGAAATAAAGATCTAAATTGAATTGAATTTGGATACCTCTTTTGTATTATTAAAACAAGTATCAACGTTTCGAAATATGCATTTTAAGACCGCAGAGCACGGCTTTTGAAACCCATATTTCCGGTTGTCCCACCCCATACGAGCTGTCGAACGGCGCTCGTTGATTGGTTCGTGGTTAACTTTGAGACCAGGTGGATGGATAGACTTGGTGTTTGTATCCAACCAGATGGGTGGTGCCCGCTGGCGACATGGCCGACCTCGATTAATGTGGATATGTGAAATTTTGTATACAACAGGAAAGGAACTTGGTGTTTGTATGCAGTGGCTGGGCGCGAAGAGCCGGATTACGCGAAAGGTGTGATCAGCAATCGCTGGCTCTCCTCGGAATAATCACACGCATATGAACTGGCGTGCTTACGTGGCTGCGACCGCTGGTCGCGAGGACGACCGCTCTGAAAAGTCGGGAAGTCAGCTCTGAGAAGCGGACGGCGACTTGGCGACACTGCAGCGCCGCCGGCTCTGGTGCACAGGGTGGCGCAGACTCTGGCGCACACGGTGGCGCGGACTCTGGCGCACACGGCGGCGTAGAGTCTGGCACACGGAAGGGCGTTGTGCACGCGCTGAAACTCTATTTTCTCATTGGTTTTTTTCCATGGCCATGATTCGTTCCTGCAGCCGCGGGTCTAATCGCTTTGCACGGTGGAGGTGTTGGACACATGGGCAGTCGAAAGGAAATTGAATTGTGATTTGAGCCTTCGTCGGTATCATAATCGTTTGCTTTTCGTTGATGCGCGTGGACCCCGCGGGGCCTGCGCCATGCGCAGATCGGAACTCTCGGGAAGACCAGCGCTCAAGCTTCTGCGGCGTGGGTCCTCCAAAAAACAATCTTTGGGGCCCCACCCTATACTCTGTGAACCATGTCTTTGTACTGGAGCAAAGTGGACGCAGGGGGGGCCCCATTTATTTTTTGTAGTCCGTTGTCTTTTTTAATTTCCAATCTTTTATCTCATATATTGTGTTTGTATCAAATGCCAATCAATTATATAGAAACATCATCGCGATCGCATTTAAAAAAGGAGGGCGGTCGACGGAATTCGGTTGCGTTCGGGTTCCAGGTGGCAGACTATCTCGCGCGTGGCGCAGTGCACAAGAAGATCATGCAAGCCGCAGCCGCTGCCAAGTCCAAGGCCACGGCCGCCACGGCCAACGCGCCCATCTTCCTCCAGAAGACGTACACGATGTTTGAGAACTCGCCCGACAGCGTCGCCGCCTGGGCCAACAACGGAACGACCATCGTCATCAAGGACCCTGAGGAGTTCGCGCGATCGGTCCTGCCAAAGTACTTCAAACACAACAACTTTGCCTCGTACGTACGGCAGCTCAACTTTTACGGCTTCCGCAAGTACAAGAAGGACGACATTGTCATTGTCGACGACGACAAGACGAAGCACTGGTGGGAGTTTTACCACGACCAGTTTCTGCGCCACCGGCCCGAGCTCATGGCGCAGATCCGCCGCAAGACGTACTCGGAGAACGACTCGACCGAGAAGGAGGATGTCGAAGTGCTCAAGAGTCAGGTGGTCTCGTTCCAGAACCAGCTCGAGCAGCTCACGGGCCAGATCACAAGCCTCACAGCCGTCGTCTCGGCCCTCATGGCGCGCAGTGGCAAGCGCCCGGGCGCACCGGCCACACCTGCAGCCGTTGCCGCCCTGGCCGCGCAGGCCAAGCGGAGAAAAATGGCCGAGACCGACAGCATCGTGCAGCTCTAAGTGTAAGTATAATTATATTGAACTACGAATGAATTTGAATTCAGACCATTGAAAGTCTCTCTTGATCCCAGCGCCGTGCTTTATATGCGCCGCTGCGAGCCAACGAAGGCCTTATCTTGGGGAATCAGACAGCATTTGGCACGTCGGCGTACCGTGGTGGGGTCGCAAGACGCTCAAACCATCCCAGGCACCGTACTTATGACTACTCTCAAGAGGTCCATCCCACGCGTGGCCATTGATCCTTGCGCTTGACGAGCCGTGGGCGCCCACCTCGTAGAAAGCACGGCTATGATGAAACGCTCTTCTTTAGCGCTTCCGCTAAAATTCTTGTGCTATGACTGTGACCCTGCAATGGATGAGCGGCCGACGTAGTTCGAGTGAAGGCATTGCGATATTGGTTGCAGCACTGTGTCTTTACGTACGGGGCTACGTACTAGGAGCAGGATCGCCTCCACGGATCGCCTCGGTCATTGCTCACGATGAAAAGCACGACGGTTTCTCTGGCCAAGTCTGTGCAGGGTTCAACCGACCAGACCGATCGAACGAGCATGACTTGATCCTGCAACGGTGTTTCAAACTAAGAACGCCTTGGCACGGTAGCCGAGATAGAGGACGCGCCCATTCAAGCACAGAACGCGCGCCTATAGATGCAATCAAAGAGCAATTACCTGCATCAGCAACACCCCGTGTGTCGAAAAGATCCGGCATGGCTCCCTCGAGATCAACATCTCCCAAACTGACCATGCAGCGCCCCTTCGACAGAGCTTGCACTTCCGTGACTCCCTGCGCTTGATCGCGTGTGCTGACCGCGTGCTACTGGACACTACTGGCCTCCACCTCTGGCGTTGGAGTTCCAACGAATCGAAAGCGTCGATACCATGCGCGATAGTTGAACACACCGAGTTTCCACGTGACGAGATTCGATTTTCGATGACGACGGGCAAAGCTCTTTTATCGGCGGCCAGCGAGGTGGCGGCGCTGGGCGGCGGCGCTGGGTGGCGATCTCGCGACCCCGTGTTGGTACCCTCGGCTTCATTATTGCCGTGACGGGCGAGCGTTATGTTGGCAGCTGGCTCTATGTTATGTTGCAAGTTGACGCGGTCCCACCCACGTAAGCGTGCATGTGTCGCATGCCGTTGGTCCGAGCTCACTCACCGCCGCTGTGCATCGCGCGCACACCAAGCGCACGTCACCGGTGTACCTCTCGATCGTAGCAGTCTCATTTCGACTCGAGTAGTAGATCTTTCGACTAACTAAGCCACATGAGGATCGCGGGCGAAAACGTCGACCACCCGTTCAGGTCACACAATCCATCAAGATGCGATGACGTGTGGCAACGCCGACCTAAATTTATGACCTCACGAATATAGACCTACTCACGCATCGTCGCGCGTGCGATGACGCGGGTCGTCCCGCGCATGTGAGGAGCGTGCGCGGGCCGATTTGTGGCGGGAACGCGCAACTCATGCTGGGCGCGCCAAACGGACAAGGGCCGGCCCACACGTGTTTACCAGTCGTCGAGAAATACTAACCACACACTGGCTTCCAGGTGGTGCAAAGTGAGCTCGTAATCGCCAATTATAGCCAATGAAAACGATTCAAAATGGGCGACTGATCTCATGATCAATCCCATCAACACGTTTCGGGGGCAACTCCTTGAATGCAGAGGTGCATGATGGGCCTGCCCAGAGTTCTATACAAACACAAAGCTATCAACCGCCGCGGCGTTTCGAATACTTTGCACACCTTTGTTTGTAAGGAATCACCCGCGCACGGCGATGGAACCAGCTGACCGTTGCCGAGTTTGCAGAGTCACGCTCAGATTCAATTCCTTCCACTACCACCACAATGAGCATCCCTGTCTTTCTGCAGAAGACCTTCGACATGCTGGGCTGCTGCGCGCCCGAGGTCGCCGCCTGGAGCAACAACGGCCGGTCCTTCGTCGTCAAGTCGCCCAAGGCCTTTGAGAAGACGATGCTGCCGCTCTACTTCAAGCACAACAACTTCGCCTCGTTTGCGCGCCAGCTGCGCTTCTATGGCTTCGACAAGACCAAGAAGCTCGAGGTGCACCCTGCGTCCGAGCTCGGCTCTAGCATGTGGGAGTTCACGCACGCCAAGTTCCGCCGCGACGACCCGGAGAAGATGGCATCCATTCGCCGCAAGACGTGCACAGAGCCTAACTCCAAGTGGGACAAGGAGGACGTCGACATGCTCAAGAGTAAGATGACGACGCTCCAGACGCAGCTCTCGACGCTGTCGGACCAGATCAGCCTCCTCACGTCCATGGTGCACGAGTACGCCGAGGCCGTCGACGAAGAGGACATGCAGATGATGCCCACGCCCGTCGCGGACGCCACGGCGTCGATGGTCAACGACATGCTCGAGATTGAAGCCGCGGACCTTTACGCCGAGTTCGACTACGACTTTTTTGGCTCGTTTGCGACCGACAAGGCACTCGGCTTTGAGCCCCTGGGCCTCCCGCTCGAGTCATAAACACCACTCGACACCTCTACGATGCACACGACGACCCTTCAGGCCTTCTATCTCATCCCGAATATGAGGCTGCCCACCCGACCTACTTCCCCCAAGACTAGGTCGTCTACAAGGTGTACACTTTGCATTGCCTAATATGCTAAACCTGACTCTGTTGTATTATTAAATTTCGACTCCCACGCAATAGCGGCGCGAATGTAGCTACACATGTAGTCCCCTGCACTGCGGAAGGTGGCTGGGATGTGGCGGCGTCGTGAATAGGCACGGCTGCATTGATGATACGGAGAGGGCCACCTCCTCAACACACGCGTGGAAGAAGAGAAGGAAAAAGGACGTAGGACAGACTCCTTGCATAGCTTCAGGAACGTACGGTGATGCAGGGCTTGCAGCCGTAAACTGCGTGCTTACGCGCGCCAAGTGGCGTGCAAATAGTCTCTGTGGTTGAGAAACCGGTTTGGTCACCAGCCTTTAGAAGAGTGAATGTACGACCTTCACTCACTCGCACCTGACGCACCAGCATGGACATAACGAATCACGGGACCGCGATCACGCAAGCGCCACGTGGGTTCGTGGGCCGGCCCATGAGTTATCCGTCACAGCCTCGGAGCGTTCGCGAAGCTGCTGGCATTTTGGCGGTCGCATCGTCCAGGCACGCTTCGAAAAATGCAAGAAGCTGCGAGCTGGAAAGCAGTTTCGACACTTGGAGATGTTGCATCGATGATACTACCAGTGTACAGTAAATGAAAGCTTTCTGTGCCTCGGGCGGTCAAGAAGAGCCTAGTTGTGATACCTCAGGTAACGCGAGTACATGGATGACCACGACGCACGGCAGCCTGTCTGTGACCAAGTGTGCCAATCGCGTAAGCTCGAGTCCAAGGATACGTGTGTCCTGGTCAAGGCGTCACGTGTCCTGATTTCAGCACAAGAGTGGGCGTCACGCTCCTTTCCCAGTCATCATAAAACTCCCATGTCATACCGATCTTGTTGAAGTTGCTCTTGGCGCGCACTTGAGCATTCCATTTCGGACTGGTCCGATTTGAACCGAATTCAAATCCTACAGCTAGGATAGTTCCGAAACTTGGACGAAATGGGGCATTGACGTGGATGGACTTGCTCCCGAGTAGCGACGACGAGAGCGATGGCGGGCTGCCGCTGGCCCGTAGCGCTGCATTGCAAGGCGTGATCGACCGACCAACCGCGCAGGCGCGAGCTGCAGTGCCAAGCGCCTCCGCGCCATGGACGCCCGCCGAGAAGAAGCCCATGATGTCGGTCTTCGAACGGCTCCTGGCGCTCAACCCACGGGCCAGCAGCCTCCCGGTCTTCCAGAACGCAGCCAAGGCTGCCCCGCCGCCACGAGCCGAGCCCAAAGCACCAACGACAGGTGATCCCGTAGCGGCCAAGCAAGAGTCAACCGCACCTGCAGCCGTCGACCGCGCCACCTACGACATGACGACACGCTTGCAGTCGACAGCGCGACCAGCGACAGTCCGTCCTCGTGAGCCACCGCCGGCGGCCTTGCGACCGACACCGCCAATAGATTCAGACAGAGACGCGTGGACGATCACGTACCCATCGGTGCCCCCAACGCCCGACGCGGAGTCCATGCCGGTCCAGGAGGTCGACAGGCGGCCAACATACGTCTCGCCGTTCGGGCTCCATACGACTCAGCCCGTGCAGCGCCACGCCGCAGCGCCACGCACGCAGCTAATCACGCAAAACGCGCTGCTCGCTGCCTTGCAGCGCGCCGAGGCGGCACCGGGACCGCCCAACGGCAGCCTGAGCGACGACGACGACTGGCTCAGCGACGCCGTGCCCATGGCCTCCAACACTGCGCGCACCAAGCCGATAGGCGCTGCCTCTGCGATTGACGTGGCGCCCAAGCGAAAGAGCCAGCCGACGTCGACGACGCCTGCACCCAAGGTAGACGCCAGAGCCATGCATCGCCCACCATCGATGCACACGGTGCTTCGTAGCGCCGGCCCCCGAGCCATCGCCCGGCCAAACTTGATGACGATGACAACAACGATGACAACGAGGATGATGATGAGAATACGTGGCCCAAGCTTTCACCGCCCGCGGTATCTCCACGAATTCCCAGAAAGCACGCTGTCATTGGAGTCGAGTAGGGGGCAATCGACGAGCCTCTCGTGCTACTCGACGGCCCAAACGACATGTTCTCGCGCCGCGTCCAAGTCCCCGGTCGCCTCAACCGGTTTCTCCAACCGTACCAGCGCGACGGGGTTTCTTGGATGTTTCAAGCCGTCGTTGAGAACCGCGGCGCGATTCTCGGTTCGCGACTTGAAGACTTGTACAAGACACTATGTCTCTTTTCATAGGTGACGAAATGGGTCTCGGCAAGACGATCCAGGTGATTGGTCTCTTGTCGGCGCTGCTCTTCAAAGAAGGTGCGAGCTTATGCATTCTTATCGTGTACTACACATGTATGACGTAGGCACGGCGAGCGACAAGGAGGTGTACCGCAACCGCCTCCGGAGTGTGTCGCGTCGCGAGCCGCTCGACTTCGACGTCAACACGATCCCGCCGCCGATTCTTGTACGAACACAGAGTCCTATAAACCTTATGGCTGAGAGACGCGTTAGATTGTCGTGCCAGCGTCGCTCCTCATGAACTGGGAGCTCGAACTAAAGCTCTGGATGTGCTGTCGCCCAGTCATTCTGAACGGCAAACGGCAGGATCGCGAAGCCGTCTTGACGTCCTTGTCTCGGTACGTCGCCGTCCTGTGTGCGTGTTTGCATGTGCTACGTATCTATGGACCACGTCGCCCGTCTGCCCACGATGCACGAATCCCTTGCGTGGTGCAGACAGCGACGCCCAGCGTGTCCAAAAGCAACGAGCTTTTAAACGAACCCTCGAGTTTAAGTCGGACCACGCCAAGAAGCATATCTTGGCTGGGAGGAAGAGACAACCTGTCCACGGACGAAGAAGTAGTCCAGGGTTTGAGAGGTGCTAGGAGCAACGTCACGACGCAGATGGCACCGAGCATGTGCCAATTGCGTCTGCTCCGGGTCTGGCACCGACATGCTTTTTATTGTCTTTTTTCGGTTCGCGTCGCTCATGTCTCAACGTTTGCGATGATTAGCGGGACCCACGATATTGTCATTTGCAGCTACGACATTTTGAAGGCCAACTTGCCGCAAATCCAGGCTGTGCCATGGTACCTCGTTGTTCTGGATGAAATGCACTGCTTGAAGAACCCGGAATCGCAAGCCACGAAAGCAGTCCAGGCGCTTTTCTGCAAGCGGCGGCTCGGACTCACGGGCACACTCATGCAGAACGACACGGACGAGCTCCACTGCCTCCTCAACACGATCCACGAAGGCTCGGTACCTCTTCTTCTTCTGGCTCGTCTTCCAAATATGTCATTTAAAATGTGGTGGGCAGCTAGGCAGTGTGAGTGAGTTTCGGTCATACTACGCCGACGACATCAAATTCGCGCGAAAAAATCGGCGGCGCCCGAAGCCATCGAGCGTGCCCGTGCCAAGGAGAAGCAGCTGCGCGACTGCCTCGTACCATACTACCTCCGCCGCGACAAATCGTCTGCCTTTCTTGCCATGTTTGATGGGATTTTCAACAATTTCGTGTTTTCTAGGATCCACCCCGACTTTACGCGCATTCAAAAATTCGACAAGATTGTCTTTTGCGAACTCACGCCGCTCCAGCGCGCCGTGTACGACCGCGTCATTGCGTCGCCCGACTTTCAAGTGCTCATTCGCGGCGACGACTTGTGCGACTGCGGCCGGAAGAAGACCCGGCGGCGGTGCTGCTACGTCTCGGGGGGCGTCCTGTGGCAAAAGCACCATCCGGACGACGAAGCATGCCAAGCGTGCCCGGCGTGCATCCAATTTCCTTGCATCGCCCAGGTAGATATGGCGACAAGAAGCACCATTTTCAGCGATTTGATACGTAGCTGCTCAAGCTCTCGAACCACCTCGACCTCTTGCGCGTCAACCCAAGAGACCCGGACGACGTCCAAGCCGCGACCAAAGCCTTTGCGACCGTCGCGTTCGGCAAGGACCTCGTCTGTCGTTTTGGGAGGTTTTAGGAAACTCAATATATATCTACGGAGTAGGACACGATTGGGCTCTACCAAGCACAAGGCCTCTTTGAGAAGATGAACACGGCACTCTGCGGCAAGATGGTCGTGCTCGAGAAGCTCCTCTCGATCTGGATGCGCAAGCACGAAAAGGTGTACATCTTGTCTTCCAAGAAGACGACTTGAATGTTGCTGAGATGGTCGGTGGCGTAGGTGTTGCTGTTTAGCCGCAGCGTGCGCATGCTCGACATTCTACAAGCTGTACTGCGCCATCTAGTGTATATGCGCGCAGCTAAGAAACGCGTGCTGGACTAGTTTCTTATCTCGAAAGCGTGCGCGTACGTGCGTCTGGACGGGTCCACCAAGGTCGACGAGCGGCTCGCGCTCGTCCAGCGCTTCAATCGCGACCCGACGCTCGGCGTGTTTCTCATTTCGACCAAAGCCGGGGGTCTCGGACTCAACATTACAAGCGCAACCAATGTCGTCATCTTTGATCCGAGCTGGAACCCGGCGCATGACTGCCAGGCGCAGGACCGCGCGTACCGCATCGGGCAGACGCGGGACGTCAAGGTGTTTCGGCTTATTACGCTCGGCACGATTGAAGAAATGATTTACGCCCGCCAGGTGCGTCTTTTTATATATATCCCATACGACAATAAGGTTGTACACAAGACGGGTAGATTTACAAGCAGCAGCTCACCGACACGACGCTCAAAGGCAAGATGGGGCCGCGGTATTTCGAGGCCATCATCGGCGTCAAAGGCGTACGGGACTCGATACACTGATAGAAACACCAACACTGACGCGGTCCTAGCAACACGGCGAGCTCTTTGGGATCCGCAATCTGTTGCAGTTCAAGCCCCAAGGCGTCATGAAGGCGATCCAGGACAACGCGACGCTCGACGGCATCCCGATCGCCGACAACCAAGTGGACTTTTCGTCCACGCCCGCGAGCGACTGGAAGAGTGCGAAGAAGAAGTCGGGTGACCTGGACGACGACATTGAAGACGTCGCCGAAGAGCTCGAGCTGGACCAGGAGATTAGCGTGCTCGCACCCCAGAGCATGAACCACGACGTGGTCCTCGGGGACGAGCCCCAGCGGCGAAGGTCGTTGCCGCCCACCAAGTCCTCGCTGTACACCCCTGCCTACTTGAAGCCGCATGCGGAATGAACACAAATAAAGATCAAGTTGATACTTGAATGATACTATATTCTAGCTGATCGGTGAGGGGACGGGCGGGGTAGCGTCCGGAAAGAGTTGTTTTTGGTTGCCGCTGGACCGGCGCCGCGTGCTGTCGTACGTTTTTCGCTTGGCAAAACTGCTCTCGTCGCTGCTCTCGACGGTACTCTGCGCCGCGATAGTATGACTGGCCGGCGTCTTGCTCGACCGCGCCGGGTGGGTCTTCTTTGTCGACGCGACGTGCGTGTCGGCGATCTCGAGGAGGAGGCTCATCTCGTGGCCGACCCAGCGGAGTCCGTCCTGATCTTCCTTGCGGTGGAGGTTGAGGTCACCTTGGAGCCGTCGACACGCGGCATAATGCTGCGTCACGTCGCTCTCTTCGCCGAGCTTGAGCTTCTTCTCGAGGTGCCCGAGGCGCTGGTGGCAGTTGAGCTGCCCCACAACGTGGTGGCTCCACTCGTACATGGTTAGCGCCTTTACAAAGCACGCGTGTGCGCCTAGAAACATATAGTGTCTTATTGACAATCGTTTTTGAAAAAGAGAGGTACCGCGCAGGTTGCCTTGCCGCGAGTGCACGAGGCCCACGCCCGTCATGGCGGTCGCATGGCCGATCTTGGAGACGGTCGACTTGTAGAGGATGAGCGCGATCCCAAACTGCGCCTTGGCGTCGTCGAGCTTCTTTTCGTTGATCTAGTCCTCATCCATATAACTTTTTTCACGAAACACAAGACAATCGTTACCAAGATGACGCCCATAAGCTTGCGCAAATTGGCCTCCACCCCGCGGAAGCCATACTGCTTGCAGAGACCGATGCCGAGCGTCGCGGCCCGGGTCGCGCCGTCATGGCGGCCCGCGAGGTACAGCGTGTGGGCAAAGTAACACGCCATGTCGGCGACGACAAGCGCGAGTTTCGGATCCGACTTGCGGTGCTTCTTGCGGACAATCTTTCTGGCTCCGATCGTCGCCTTGTCGCTGCTTTCGCTGCTGAGCTCGGCGCTCGGATCGTCCGTCGTCGTCGTCACGGCCGGGGTGTAGGAGGACGACGGCGCGTCCTCGCTCGAGTTGACATCCATATCGGAGGCGCCAGGCAGCGCCGCGGCCACGAGCTCGCGCTTGCTGTCGTTGACTGCATCTTGGTGCTTCTCCAGAAAGCGCTCGAGGCACATCCAGAGATTCGGCTCTTGAATGTCAAAGAGCACATAGGCGGCCGACGAGAACGGGCCAAAGGTGCCAATGTAGCGGTAGATCCACCGGATGCTTTTTTGAAAATGCTTGGCGCAGAGCTTCTCGAGGTTGTGGCCGATCGTCGGTTCGGTCGAGAGCCAATGGCGCGCAAAGCTCGAAATGAACGGAAACGTCGAGTAGATGGTCGAGAGCGAGAGCATCGAGGCTTGGGCCACGGTGGTCTGGACCTTTTCTTCTTGGTGGGCCTTGCGACTGCGGTGCACTGACGTGAACTTGTCGCGGCCGCCCACGTACCCGCTGTAGTGCGTCCACGCGCTGAGCATGATCGGGTCCCGCACCACTTTGGCCTGCGGGTACTGCTTCTGCAGCAGCGAAAACCGCACGAGGAGCGACGCGTGGGCCTCAAAGTCGGCGCCGAGCATCGCTTTAAAGTCCATGGCGAGCCCGCCGCCGGGGAAGAGACCCTGCAGCGCGAAGAAGTTGCGCACGTCGTCGCTCGGCAGCGACGCGACCGAGACAGTCAGCGAGGCCATGAGCGGTGGCAGTGACGCGGACGCGTCGGGTGACACCATGGCTTGCGTGAGCTCGGGCAGCGTCTTGTCCAGAAGCAGCGAGGCGCAGAGCGAGATGGCTTGGGGATGACCGTCGAGGAACGCGAGGAGCGGGTGGTCGCGGAGCTGATCTTCCAGCACACCGGGCGCTGCGTAGAAATCGGTGGCTTCTTGCAGCCGCCGCGGCGCCTTCTTGAGAAAGAGACGCACGGCGTGGACGCTCGAGAGCCGGCTGAGACTCATAATCTTTTCGTCCGGCAGTTGCATCGCGACGCGCGATGTCAGAAGGAGTCGCAACTGCGGGCACGCGTCGAGGAGCTGCCGCAAAAAGCTCTGGACGGCCACGCCGTTGGCTTGGTACGGGTCTTCCATGTTGTCCAAGATCAAGAGCACGTGGTGGAGAACCGACGAGAGCGGCGCGTGGACCATCGACGACGACGCGTCATCGGCGTTGACGGCCGACCGGATCGATGCCTCGAGCGACTCGACACTTTGCACCCCGCGCGCGCTCACAAAGAAGACGCCGTGCTCGTACACGTGGCGCTCGGCGAGGTAGTGACCGACCTTGAGCGCACACGTGCTTTTCCCAATGCCTAGTCAAAGTGATATAACTATCAAATTATCAACCACTGGACGCCGAACCGGGCGAGCCGCGGATCGTGAGTAGGCGCTGCGACGGGAGCGCACTGCAGAGCGCATGGAGCTCCATCTCTCGACCTAAAAAGACCGATGGCATGGGCGGGAGACTGCTGCTTGGTCGGCTCGCGTGGTGTAAATGCTGCGTCAGCGTCACGTAGGGCCCGATTGGGATCTCTGCAAAGAGCGGCGTCGAGACGCACTGGGCGTACTCGGCGTGGCCGCAATCGGCGTGCACACGCGGGTGTTGCAGCAATAAGAACTTGTTGCTTTCGTCGGCGACCTCGGCGCGGACGCGGGTCTGTGCGATCTCAAACGCCTGCGGCACGGTCTTCCCATGCACGAGCGCATGGTAGAAGGACTGCGCAAACAAGATGGACGTCTCGTCCAGAACGCGCTCGTCCTGGCGCGCGCACACCACGTGCTCGACGCCAGCGTTGATGAAGACGCGGCCGACCTCGGCCGAGTGGCACGACGAGACAAAGACGAGCTTGACGCTGGTCGAGGCGCAGCCTGCACGGAGGATCGACGAGAGGTGGCGCGCATCGACGAGCTGCCCGAGACCGGTCGCGTGCGGGTCCTCAAACACGAGGGCGTCGGGGCCGGACGCCACGACGCCGCCATGGCCACTAAAGTGGAGCACCTGGACGTCGCGGTCGAGCACTTCGCGGAGCGAGTCGACCGTCATGACGCCTTGCATCGTCCGCAGCGCTCGCTTGCTCTCGTGAAAGATCTTGTGCAGGCTCCGTTGCTCGTGGCGTATGTTGAGCTCGGGCAGCGGCAGGAGCCGGTGGTCGGGCAGGCGCAGTAGGAACGGCGATGCGTGCAGTACCGCAATGTCCAAGTGCGTGATGGACGCAGCGTCCGTGTGGCTCGCGAGCGACGACGGGTCCAGCGAGAACAGGCTCATGGTGTCGCTCATGAGGTCCGACCGCATCGTTTCCGTCTCGCTCTGCTGGTCGAGCGTATTTAGCACCGCCGTCGCCTGCTGCCGCCATTCGTCGAGCAGCGCTTCGTACTCGTCGAGTGATGGCAGCTGCGTCGGCGCCTCGCAGATGGCCTGGAGCAGGTCGCGGATGTCCTCGAGGACCGCCATCGAAGGTGCAACTCGCGCAATGCACAACGAAAGGCCGCCGACCGGATGGCGTCCGGTTGAGGTGCAATGTCAGAGTGATGGTACTTGTGGAGTGATTGGCCAAAATGCAGGGATTTCATGCATGGGATTGGTCGATTGAGTGAAATGGAGAATGTGGGTCGGCATTACGGAGCCAGAGAGTGGCGCACTCTGCAGCACGGCCATAGAAGGGTCCGCCACAGGCTGCTCGACAAGGATGTGACGACAACTTGTCTATGATTAGGGTACTGTACGAGATGGGATGGAAAAGGGCTCGTGACGCGGCGCATGGCAACCACGCAGTTGAGGGGGCGCGAAATCCAGAACGATTCCTATCAGCGTGGCGTTTCTGGGCGACGACGACGTGTGAGCCGCCTTCTCTAGCTTGGTTTTAAACTGCCCTAGGTACCACGAAGTGTACCACGATGGCTTGTACTTGCAGTGCATTGATGGGGCTGTGTGCGCTGGCTGGCTTTAACGTTGTGGGTACCGGTACACACGGTGGAGCTGCTCGTGAGCTATTTACGCATCAAGATACTACATGAGGAGTTTACCTACATGGTGCATGGTGTAGCGACGTTCTCTTGATAGTATCATAATACTGCACAAGTTGTGTCGGCGGTCAACCGTTGAAGTGGCAGCGCAACCCAGTCACGCTCGCATGTCCGTTTACGGTTTTCCTAAGCGACTCGATGTTTTAAACATGTATACTTGCTTTTTGTAAGCAGTAGAAAACACATACCAAATCTGTGCCGTAGAAACGGCAGTCGGCGGAAGATCTTGTGCATCTACGCTATTGTATGTCGCCAATAAATGCCAGTGTCGTGGTATCTTAAGCAGGCAAGTCGACGCGCAGCATGGAGCGGGCGCGCGAGATCTTTGAGCGCTTCGACACGTCGCGGGATGGCGCCATCGACCGCAGCGAGATGGGCGGTCTCCTGCAGGCCCTCGGCGTCGAGCCCACGAACCAGAACATCGTCAGCGCCATCGTCGACATGGACGTCGGCCAGCGCGGGACGGTCTCGTTCGCCGACTTTGCCGCCTACTACAAAGCCAACTTTCTCGTACTCCGCCCATGGCGTGTTGGTCACGCTGGCTCATGGCGTCTGTAGCCGCGTCAGCCGCTCAAGACGGTCGCGTCCAAGCACGTGGCGGGCATCGGCGAGGCCAAGCAGGCGTCGTACACGCTGCCGCCAAAGTCCTTTTGCTTTGGGAAGGCCCTCCAGCGCGACAAGGAGAACGCGGGCCAAGGTGGGCTTCGCTCATATCTTCTTGGAGCCATTGAGCGTCGGTGCTAGTGCTGCGCCAGCATGGCGATGCCGGCGATGAATATGGCGGCCGGCGCGCGACGACCTCGGTACTGCGGCGCCCAACAACAACAACAACAACATCGTCGTACGTGGCGACGAGCCTGCTGCATACTACTGCGCGGTACTATTAGCATGCATCACAGATCCTCCAAGGTCAACGAAGCGCGAAGCTCGTCGTCCTTATCGGCGACGACGCCCAAGCCAAAAGCCGACGACATTGACCATGGCATGGCGTTTGTGCTGTCGCAGATCAAGACGCAGCTCAAGGCCAAGGGCGCGTCCGGGCTCCAGGGCCTCTCGCGCCGCTTCCGCCTCATGGCAAGTCACGGCGGGAGCATCGATTGTACGGCTTTTAAAAAAGCGCTCAAGGAACTCCAACTCGACGTCTCCGAGAAGGACGCCAGGCGCCTCTTTGAGCTCTTCGATGTCGATCGCAGCGGCAGCATCGACCTCAATGAGTTTCTCTTGGCGCTCTCTGAGCCCATGAACGCGGCGCGGACCGCGGTGGTCCGCGGCGCCTTTGAGGCCTTGGACCGGGACGGCAACGGGGTGCTCTCTGCCGCAGACATCAAGGGCCGGTACGACACGAGCAAGCACCCGGACGTTCGGTCCGGTCTCAAGACGGACGTTGAAGTCCTCACCGAGTTTCTCAGCATGTTCTTTGATCCGTCGCGCGCCAAAACGAGTAGCGTCGTGACGTGGGATGACTTTGCCCAGTACTACGAGCATCTGAGCAACGTCATCGAGAGCGACGAGGCCTTTGCGAGCATGGTCATCAACTCGTGGCGCGTCCGCGCGCCCGTCGCCGCCGCGTGGAGCTCTGCCCGGCCTGGCACGGCCAAGTCCACCAAGTCTGTTGCCATTGCACCGGTCATTCCGGCCACAAAAGGTCATTTCCCGAGGACGACAACTGCGTGGATGTCGTCCGACTCGGCGAGCTCTCTCCTCTACAACGCCAGCCCGTCGTGCTCAGGATCCGAACCGACAAGCGAGACCGGTGGCATCGACATCGCCTCTCTGGACGCTGGCAAAAAAGGGGTGGTCGCCCGTGTGACGACGCAAATGAAGGCGATCGGAGTCCCCGCGTATGCTTGCATTTTGCGGCGCGCCAAGCTCACGCCAACCTTGTCGCTGGCCGACTTCAAGACGACGATGAAGGACGCCGGCGTGATTCTCTCGGACAAGGACTGGCGCGTTCTCTTTGAGCTCTACGACCCCAAAGACACGGGCACGATGAGCTTTGCGTCGCTCGTGCAGCAGCTGCTCGTCCAGCGCCTGCCCGACGCCCGGTGCGCGATCGTGCGGCGAACCTTCCGCGCGTTGGACGCAGACAAGGCACGACTCTATGGTTTTAGCGATCGCCTCATGGTGCGGATAGCATGGCAGTCTTGCCTATGGCGACTTTATTGCGCGCTTCGACCCGAGCAGCCACCCGGACGTCCGATCCGGCAAGTGCTCGGAGGCCCAAGTCCACAGCAATTTCCACGACGCGTTCGTGCTCCCGGCGTCGGGTCTCGCATCCTCCGTCGCCTGCAGGAGCGCTAAGGCTGTCCTATTAGGGCTCGTGACGCAGGCGGAATTTGAATCCTACTACGAGATGGTCAGCAACTCTCTCGACGACGACAGCGTCTTCGAAGCCACGGTGCGAGACGTATGGCACACACGCTTCGATGTGACGCAGGACGATTATGACCATGACAATGACACGGCATCCTTGCGCAGCGCCGTGACGTCGGTCAAGACGACCAAAGACCCACTGCGCGTCTACGAAGAGAGCGTCAAGGCGCAACAAATCCTGCAAACGGCCAAGTCGATTGCGAATGCCGACGCCGCACGCATGCGTCGCGCCAGCCGACCGACAAAGAGCAGCATCGGACGCGCGACCAAGGCCAAAGCGTCGTCTGCGAGCCAGCGCAAGTCGTGGACGTAAGCGTCAAGACACAAATTATTTCTTGTGGTAATACAAGACATAAACCTTTCAAACACACACACTTGCGTGTGGTCCACTGGTTCCGGAAGCTTCGGGGCACGGTTCGATGCGGCTACGCGCCCCTATAACTCATATTGATGTGTCCAAAACGGACTGAAACGAATCAAACGGCAGCCAACGCGATGTGATGATACCACTACACCTAGCGTAACAACATCGCGACCGTATCTCTGAGCGCGCTCAGCTCTTCGGTCTCTCTTCTCTTTTGTCTCACGCGGCGAAGGCCACTCATTTTGGTCTTGGCTGCTTGGGCGCGCGGGAGGGGCTTGAGGGGTGCAACTCGGACTCACAACCTATCCACTCGACTGCTTCGCTGACCCCATGGGCTGACTTCACGAACAGCCACTCGCGCTGTTCCGATGAAGACACCCATGACGTGGCGTTACGAGAGGCGATATGATGAATTGCTCACTAACCGGGCTGCGATCGCGGACGATGCGCGGTGGGACGAGCGCAGTGCTTCTGAGCACATGGCCCGACGACGAAGGGGGTTCTTTCCGAGGTCTTCCCGCTGCTCGCGGACGCCAAGTGGCAGCGACGCCGGTGTGTCCGTTGCGTTATGTCCGAGTCAACATCTCTTGCCGTTGGCCATCTGGTGCGCCTACCACCGCCATCTGTGTCGAACGGGTGTCCAGTGGGAACCATCTGCTCGGATGCGAAAATGAAAAAACGTCGGCCAGTTTGAATTTCGGGATGGCGTCGTCGTCGGTGTTTTTACAAAAGACGCACTTGATGCTCTCGCAGAGCCCGTCGACGGTGCTTTCCTGGTCGTCGGCCGGCGACGCGTTTCTTGTCTTCGACGTCAAGACGCTCGAGGAAAGCTTCCTTGCGCGCTATTTTAACCACAACAACTTCGCTTCGTTCTCGCGCCAACTGCGCTTCTACGGCTTTGAGAAGACCCGGTTCCGCCAGCGCAAGCGCGGCGAGGCCCAGTTCTGCTTTCAGCACCCGCACTTTCGACGGGACGCGCCCGAGGCCATGAAGGCCATTCGACGCAAGACGTACCACATCACCGACGACGGCGTCTCCAAGCACGAGGTCGACGACCTGCGCGTCACCATGGACCGGCTCGAGCGCCAGCTCCACGCGCTCGTCCAGCAAACTTCGGTGCTCGCCATGGTCATACGCTCGGCGTGCGCGCCGCCGACGGCGATGGTGCCGGCGCCAGTGTGCACTGTTTCGGACGAGAGTTACTTCGACGACGACCTCGCCAAAGTCCTCTACGAGTTTAATCAACCGTGATTAATGCACCCATTTATTTAGTCGAAACCTGTGTGGGATTTCAATCTCATCGTGAAATCGTTGCGGGTGATAGCGAGCGGCAACGGTATCCAGAGAGGAAAGCGATTGCTTCTGTTTGATACCCACCGACAAGACGGATTCTTGAGTCGCTCTCCGCCGATGGTTGGTGCCAACCATAAGATACCTGTTCACGGCCTTGTCAGTCCCAACGAAGCTCAGCGTGGCGAGCTGCTCGTTCCAGCGCCAAGGGGCAATGCTGCGATCACCGCGAGGACCTCGGTTGGAGTGCTCTTCGAAGAATTGTTTCGATCTATTGTGCTAGCTCAACGGGGTCACCCGATGGAAGAAAGATCGTTTCAACTTCCTCGTCGCGCAAACCGGCCATTGTCGGCAGCACTGCGCATCCCAACGCGTCTCGTATTTGAGGACTGATAGCCTCCTTGTCTGCTCTCCGGGGCTACAGATCATGGTGCCGTCCACACTACTGAGAGGTGACTTTGAAAGGATTTAGCCGGAAACGCCGTGTCCAAAATAAGATTTTGCCCGGATAAGATGCTCGATTTGTGTTGATGTGATACCTCCAGTGAGGTTTCGGTGCTGTGCAACGGACCTCATTGGCAGCTAAATTGAGCGCCCTTTTTAAGGTGTGTTCACGATGTGTTGACCAGTGCGGATTTAGCGTTAGAGCATCCAGCATGCCCGGCCGACGGACCTCCAACAACGTGCTCGTCCAGTCCAAGAGCCAAATGTACGCGGCGCACCCTGGTGCTGGCCAGGGCCATACGCTCTACGCCAAGGTGAGCGCCCATATACAGCAGGTCTGGATCTTTGGCGCCTACGTGCTCGGTATCATCGTCGTCGTGCTCGTCTGCATCGACGCCCTCTTCAACAACTGGGCCATCAACAACTTTGTGGGCAACGGCTACACGTACTTGACGGCGGTCGCCACGATCACGAGCTCGAGTCAGCTCGCGAGTCTCTACGCCTTTCCCAAGGGCTGGAGCCTCCGCGACGTCTCCAACATTGGCGCCTGGAACATGAACTACACGCTCGCGAACCTCGTAACGCCGAGCAACCCCAACATCTACCTCCTCGACGCTGGCACGTTCATCATGGACGCGAAATTTGCCACGTTTTGCACCATCTTCAAGAAGACGTACCCCGTGGACCTTGCGAACGGCAACCCGCAGCTCGGTGTCGTGCAAGATGCCATCACGTTTTTGCGCGGCAACGCATTTACAATCGCGTTCACCGACGAAAGCACGGCCAACCTCGCGAACGGCTCGATGGGCCATCGCCAGCTCGGCGCCTTGGGGTATACCCCAACGCGGCAACAGACCGATATGCGCCTCACCGAGCCGATCCCGGTCAAGAACGTCTCGACGCCGCAGGTGTTGAACGTGTCCTTTTACCGGTACCAGCCAAAGTGCTTTTGCACCGGGTGCGTGCCGATCGCTAGCTTTGGCTACGCGTCGTGCGAGCTTACGATGGTGTACAATACGACCGCCAAGACGCTCAAGATCACCAATACGACGCACGTCGAAGGTGCGACGTGGTCCAACGGGC
Source organism: Saprolegnia parasitica CBS 223.65 (assembly GCF_000151545.1). NCBI lineage: Eukaryota > Oomycota > Saprolegniomycetes > Saprolegniales > Saprolegniaceae > Saprolegnia > Saprolegnia parasitica. The sequence goes on along the minus strand of NW_012156398.1, from coordinate 114,176 downwards.
TCATGCTCCAGCAGAGCGTCTTTAGCTTGTTCTCCAACTACCTCAAGTGCATCGCGCTGCTCTTTGCGCTCGGCGGCTACATTGCGAGCCGACGCACGATCCAGTGGCAAGACGCCGACGTGCATTCGATCCAGTCGGTGCTGCGCGGCCTCGTCAAGACGGTCCTGCCCGAGAAGTACCCGTACGTCTCGAACGCGCTCCGCTTTGACATGTTTTGCTACAACTCGGACATCTTTGTGCTGCTGTATACGGCCGGCGTCATCTTTGATATGGGTCATGGCATCATGTTTATCCGCGAAGTCAACTGGTTCAACCAACTCAACGCAGACCCGTGGATGTCGATCCAGACGTTTGCGCTGAGTACGCGCTTGCTCTGGCTCAACTGCGCGTTTCTCAAGGCGCTCAAGGTGCTCGTGAACCTTGTGTCGAGTGCGAGCTACTGCGGCGAGAGCAAGCTCATGGGCTTGTGCAACTTCACCAGCGTCACATCCTTGTATCTGAGCGCGGTGTTGCTCTTTTACGTACCCGCGTTCATCGAGTACAACAACAGCACGCGCCAAGACCTCACGATGGCCGTCCAGAAGCTCGACGGTGTCTTTATCAACTTTTACAGCAGCTTTTACATCCGTGTCAGCGGCGCGATCGCTGGCGGTTTGATTCTCAACATTCTCTTGGTCGTCGGCCTCGACCAGCTTCTCAACCGGTCGTTTTGGAAATTGATGGCGACCAACTCGCTCGCACGCCAAGCCATGTACAACTCGACGTCGATCCTCATGGACTATATCACTGACATTGATCCGCCGATGCTACAGCGGTCGATGGCCATCATGCGCTGCAAGGCGCGCCGGCTCTGCACGCTGCAGTGGTTCTTCATGTCGCACTTGACCACGTTTGGGTTGCCCGAGAAGGAACTCCGCAACAAGCGGCAGAACGTTCCGCAGCACAACGCCACCATCAACAGTACGACGTTGGTCAGTCCATCCAACACAGCCGACGGCCACGACCGCTTGCAGTCGGTCAACGACCGGTTCGCGTCAGCGATTGAAAAGCCGAACACCGAGGACCGGCACCTCGTCGTGCAAGACAAAGCCCACCACATCCATTTGCTCGACGCCGACTTGCACGACGTCAAGACACTCATGTTCAACATCAAGATTCTCAAAAACACCGATGTGTCCATCTATTGAGACGCCATCTGCCCTGTGACTCGTGCGGTATTATAGTTGTTCGATTCATAGTCGAAATCGATAAGTTTTCCATTTTGGCCTTGGCACCACTGATTTCATGTCCATGAACCGCCGTACCAGCGTCGCCGTCGTTCGACGATGGCCTTGCAAGGGCTTTGATGGATTGCAAGTCCATGGGGCTCGTGTTGCAAATGCAATAGGCCCACTGCAGGTGACCGAGCGCCATTGGAATCACCCGCGACCTCGACGGGGCCGCTGGGAGCAAGGGTCAATCAGCAGTCTATTGACCCTTGTGAGCCGCCGTGGCTACAGCCTCTGTCCCTGACAGCGAAAATCGATTCCCTGAGTGGTGTTGATGCATACGCAATTGCAGGCTGTGAACTCAAGTTCGTTACCCTAGGCAAACGACGGGTTACGTACCGTTGCGTTTCGCTTGCTATAATTAAAGACTACCTGATCACCTAGACAAGCCAGCGATGTCGGTGGTCGTCAAGCCACGGGGCGCTTCGTACTCTGCCGATTCGACGGCCACGCCCGACCCGTATGCACGCTTCTGGGCGCGAGCACGCCAGGTGCAAGAGTACCTCGCGATCGCCGTCGGCCTCTGCGTCGTCTGTCTTGTCTGCATCGACTCGGTCGCCAACAACTGGGCCATCAACGACTACATTGGCAATGGCTACCAGTTTCTGACACCAATCGCAGATGCCAACCACGCCAACGACCTCCTCTCGCAGTACAGCTTTGCGACCGGAGCGAGCCTCACCGACCTCTCCAAGGTCGCCAAGCGCATGACCAACTACACCATCACCAACCTCGTGCTCCCCAACAACCCAAACATCTACGTGCTCTCGGCCGGCACGTACGCCGTCAACTCGAAAATGAACCTCTGCGCCATCTTCCAGCGCACGTACATGTCAGACCTGAACGTCGGCAAGCCGAGTTTTGGTGTGGCCGTTGACGCCATCAGCTTTCGTACGGGGGAACGCCTTCACGCACGTCTTACCG